>NW_009258666.1:907078-914798 GCF_000687185.1 Egretta garzetta
CGTGCCTTTGGGGGGGGGGGACGGGACGGGACACGCGTTATTCACGTTTCTCTTTATTACAGAAGCGCCTCGGTGTCTCACGGGAACCAGCACCGGGGGTGTCCGGCGGCTCCCAGCGGTAAGTGCCCGTGAACAGGCTCCGAGGGGAATTCCCGTGCTTGCGAGTTGAATCCCCCTCGCCCGGGCGGAGGGGGCCGTGCTTTCTGCGCGGTTTGCCAGGTGAAGGCCGCTGTGTGACGGCGGGTGGTGCCCGGCACGTACGTTGTGGGAAACGGTGATGTCTGGGTGGCTTAGCGGTGGGAGGTGGGGGTGGTGTTTGGCATCAGAGTTAATCAGTTGTTTCGTCTTAGCTGTGCCCTGTACGGCGCTTGTGACCTTGGTCCTTGTTTAGAGGTGAGGTGGTGAAACTTCAGTAGTAGCAAGGGGAATGCTTCTTACTAATTCGTGTAGAACTTAATACCCTTGATCGATTTCAGTAAGGTTTTAAGATTTACTTGGTAACTTTGGTTTACAGTGAGCACTGAAAAGAAATTTTGTGATAAAGCAAGCTTCTTAAACTGTGAAGTGGTGACATAACTCGGGGTTTAAGTACTGGTGATAAAATAGTTCCACCCTAGATATAAGACTGTAATCTTTGTAGATATAAAATGGCTGCCACTAGAGGGACAGCCATTTTAATTATTAATACTTAACCACAGCAAGTGTTACATCATTTACAATGAGCCACATATCCAGTGGCTGTATTTTTCATTAGTTACACAGAATATTTTTAATAGCAGCTTGCTACTTGCACTGCTGGGATGTGTGGAACTTTCTGCAGATAGTTTTGTGATACGGTCAAGATCGTGAAGTGGTTGCTTTGTACCCTGTGAAGGTACTTCCCCCCTGCTCTGCCGTTGGAGGAAAACACTAAAACTTAACTTCCGTGCAGAAGAAAACTATCACAGATCTGGAAGGCAAATGGTTATTTTGCTGCATTTAGAATAGATCTAAGATAAAATACCTTGAAAATTCTGTTGGGGGGGAAGGTATTAACTCATGTCCTTTTCACAAAAGGCATGTGTTTGCCTAGCAAATGAAGGGTATTAAACAAATAAACCTCTTTTCAAAATTCCACACAGAACTACTTGTGGTTGAAACTGAAGCCTTTTTTTAATTCATATAGAAGACTGACTACAAAAGAGGAAATGATGAAACTTAAAATTGTCATGTGCAAAACATGCTGAGAAACTGGCTGAGAATTGTTGGTGTGTTTTAATTATCCTTGAACTTTTTGCCTGTGTGTCATAATGTTTGTTGTTGCTGTATAAATGACTTGATGCAAGTAAATGATTAGCTTCCCCCTCCCCACTCACAACAGGAACAGAGACCGGGTATAACAGAACAACAATAAAAACGGAACCAGCTTCTGAAAGTACCTGCGTGGAGAAAACGGTGGTTAGGAAAACTGATGATATGACAGACTTCATGGACGACTTAACCCTCAGCTCCCCGAAGAAGAGGGAGTCATCTCTGAGATCATCCAAGAGAAGCTGTGACAGGTCGTCAACAAGGTCATCTAGCAGATCCTCTAGCAGCTCGCAGTCCAGTTCAAGTAGTTCCTCTTCAGCTTCCTCCAGGAGTTGGAGCCGGTCCAGATCAAGGTCACGGGCTAGAAGAAATGGTTCTCGAAGGTACAGAAGATACTCTCGTTCGTATTCCAGAAGCCGGTCAAGATCACGTGGTTACACGAGATACCGAGGAAGGTACCGTGCCAGACACTACAGGAGGTACCACCGCTCTCCTCCGAGGTACAGATCGCGCAGTAGGTCATGGTCTCGTGGAAGATCGTATTACAGAAGGTCCTACTCGAGAAGCAGATCGCGTTCGAGAGGCCGAAGATATTACGGATTTGGGCGAACAATTTATCCTGAGGCTTACAGGAGCTGGAGGAGCAGGTCACGGACAAGATCTCGGAGTAGGTCACCTCTCCATTTGAGTGAAAAAGGTACCTTTTTTTTTTGGAGACTTTTATTGTGCAAGAACCTCAAAACATACGGTTTATATTTATTTTTTACCAGTCAGTCAAATTGTCATCTGTTTACTTGCTTTATAGCTCATAACTGACAATGGCAATGTGGAAGAAAATCTCTGTGTGGTTATAAAAATTTATAAAAAAAAAAGTTTAGAGTATGTTCTTTGCACTTCAACTGTAGCTAAATCTCCCAAGTATTGAGGAAAACCAATCACAGTTGATGCTTACATACATGCACTGATAGTAATGCTGTAGGTTTTTGGCTTGTGTGAGTAGGTTCGTGTTGATTTACGCATAAGAGAATGGCACTTTTTTTTTCTCCTCTAGACAAGAGGGAACTACTGGAAATTGCAAAAGCCAATGCTGCAAAAGCTCTGGGAACAGATAACATAGTCTTGCCAGCGAGCTTGAAGATCCTTACTCCTTCCAAAGAGAGAAAAACAGAAAACCAAGAGCGTGAAGATCCTGGCGAGTCAGCTGAGGTAAGTATGAGCTGGAGTGTTCTCAATGAAAAGGTAAATGCTTTTTTTAAAACTTGTCATCTGCATGGATGTGTTACAGTTTTTAACTGGCGTGTTTGATTATGAATTCAAACCCTTGAACAAAAACTTGAGATTTACCAGAACGCTAAAATCTACTTTTAGAAACCACTGTAGCCTTTGTGTTAAGTGGAAAGTACTGCGGACTCCTAAGAGGTGGTTGGCCACTGAGTACCTGCAGGCTTTCCAGCAGTGGTAGGTTGGGAAGGAGAGGTGAACGTAGTTTGTTCTTTTGAGTTGTTCCTCTTGCCCGTTACTTAGACTAGTTCATGTGTTTCTGACCTAAACCAAGGAGTCTCCTTACCAAACCTAGTGAATAGCGTGGGTTTTTTTAAAGGTTCAATCTTTCTACCCCTTTTAACTGTTAAAAGCTTTTCATATGCAACAAACTTGTTTCCCAGAAGTTACATACCCAAGCACACAATGCATTTTACATACTTTATTTCTGTCTTATAGAAATCATGACTATGGTTCCAGACATGATGAAGAAAATCTGTTGGTAATGAAGGGACTTGTGGGCTATAGCTGCTGTGAATTTAAGGGAGGGAGAAACTTGAGCAGCTTAAACTGAACTTGAATTTTAGTTTGGTTCTGTTGTTATGGTGCGTTAACCTGATTCGTGGTAAATACAAAACTGCAATAACTGTTACATCGATCAGATACTGCTATGTCAAATGGAAGTAAATTTACTAAGGGTTTTAGACAAATGGTACAGGCATCCCTTTCATAATATATGCAATATATTCCAGATGTTGAGAGAGTACAGAAGAAGAGGCCTGCATCACTTGCAGATAAGTTTATTGTCATTATCCAAAGCTCTGCAGGATGGATATGCAGAACTTAATGCAACTTACTCTACCACTACCCTTCATTGTAAGGTGGTCCGTGCTTTGGATTGTTTGAATCCTTTTTAAAATTTAACTGGGGCATGGATGTCAGGCCATGTGTGAATTGGCTCGATAACATTGATAAAAACATTGGATGTTTTTCAAATTGAGTTCAACATTCATCTGTTTGCATAGTTAGTAGCGTACAGCTACTTTTGATGTTAAATAACTGAAACAACTTGACCAGAAAGTTCATGCTCTCTAGTAACTGCCTTAACTTGCGCGGAATAACGTATCCTCCCACTTAAGCTGCGTGTGCTCTTCTCTAGCAACCCAGAACGCTTGCAGAAGATGTGACCAAGAGCGGAATGGAGAGAGCAACCATACAGAGAAGCATTTCTTTCAGTCCTAATGTAAGTGTGATTGCCCAGGGTGGAAGCCCAGTGCTTCATCCCTCCTGGGTTAGGCTTTTCCCAGTGTTGCTTGCTGGATTAAAGCGATTATTAATAGCAACAGGTTGAATTGAATGGTTTGAGAATTCCTTTCCTGGAGGAGTTAGATCAGCAGCAGAGCTCTGTAAACACGTGACAGCAGTGTGTTTAAAATGGATGTTTACCTTTCGGCATTCAATAACAGTGAATGCCTGTACTGTACTACAGACTCAAAAGGGTACACCGGAACTAGTTTACACCACAATTTATTTCAAGTTCCATGTTTAAATTTATTTTAATACAATGCAGAACTAAGTTAAAAAGCAATTTGCCTGAATCCTGTGTCAATTAAGTGTACATGGTTGATAGTCAGTAGGCTTCTGGTCTCCTATGAGCTGGAAGGAGAACATTTGTCTTACCAGCACAGACTGAAGTTGACAGGTCTTAGCACATTCCTTCTCATTCTAGCATTTTTAAAGAAAATTTCTTTTTCCAGAATACAATGGCAAAACCAGTACTACAGAAGCCAGTGAGCCATGTTGTTAAAGAACCGGCAATTTCTCCAGCAAGAGAAGAGGACAGAAAGGGAAGTCCCTATGGGCAATGGGTTCCTGTCAAGAAGGAGGAGAAGAAAACATTTTTAAACTTCTCACCTAAAAGTGCACCGTTCCGGGCACGCTAGCTTACTTTTCTCACTCTGACTGCAGCATTATGCATACTTCAGTAGTGACATCTGACACTTTCTGATCAGATTGAAGACTTGTTAATACTCAGTATTTATTTTGAGATCTTAATTTTGGAATCTTAGGTTTCTCTTTCAGATCTAGAGCACAGTGATCCAGAAGCCACAGATGGGAATCTTGTGTATATTTGTAAATATTTTTGTATTGCTTTAATGGACTAGAACTTACAGGTGGGTAACCTTTTCTAAACAATAGCTCAGTAGCTGTTATTTTGAACACTTGATTTACATTGTGTAACTGTTTACTTCAAGTAAATAAACTTTAGTTTTGCACTGGCTTCTCCATGTGTGATGAAGTATTAGACCTGTGTTTGTAGTAAGTTGACTGTCCTGGTTATTTCCAGGTTTAGCTTTGTTAACCCTACTGTTACCACGAAGTGTACCAGAAGAGAATTTTTGCATCATTCTGACAGTGGACCTTTCCATCAGAATGGTTCCTGCCCAGGCTGGGGCTAGTTGGGGGCTTTCAGAGCAACTTCCCCAGGTACCCCTCTGCAGGTGAAGGCTTGTGCTGGATGTGGGCCTGACTGCCTGCTGCGAAGCCATTGCTGGTCTCACTGTTGAAAGTGTTGAACCTGAGCAGCTGTCACTTCTACTGACTTCCTGCTGGCTTGTGTTTTGGTTTAGGTTTAAAAACAGCCTTGAAAGGTGTGCTGTGTAGGGCAGCCAGCAAATTGACCTTTAGGGGTCCCTTCCAACCCAAAACATTCTGTGATTCTATGGTGCTATAAGTGTCCAGAGCTCCAGAATTCAGAGTGCAGCACTCCTGGCTCCATGGCTCACTGTGACCTTGGTGAAGAAAAGCGCTGCAAGTGACTCAGGAGGCTGTTGGATGGTTGGGGGGGGCAGGTAAAGGAGTAGTGTGGGGTTTTCGGTGGTTTTTTTTGTAAAAATAAATGGCTGGTAAAACTGACTTTGACACCTACAGTCTGGAAGTTTCTTTAAGAAGCTGTTGAATTGCTCAGACAAGGCAGGCAGGTGTGCTAAGGATTCTGTATTTTGTGGCAACTGAGTTAATGCTGGAAGTGGCCCCTGCTCCCCTGGAGAGGAGGAGCGGGTGCTGTGTGCTCCTGTGGGGCAGAGGGCTGGGGTAGCTTCCCTGGTGGGAAGGCCAGCTGTGTTCTTCAAGTGTTCTGTCATCTTTCTGCCCAACAAGTGTGTGCAGGGGCTCGGCCCTGCTGTCAGCTGCTGAAGGATGAAGAGGAGCTTTACTCCAAGTGAGTGACAAATGTGTTTATTTAGAACATAAAATTGCACCAGCTGGTGACATCTGCCAGTAAAGGCTATCTACAGCTGAAGTCATTACACAAATTACCTCTATTATACTAAATACACTTTTGATTTTACAACTCAATCAGGTCTACAGAGTATTTTTCTGATACAACTTACACTCTATACCAGGCTTTACCAGGTGTAGCAGGGCTGCCATGTGTGCTGAGCTGGAGGCGTTGGTTCAGACAGCTGTTCCTCTCTCCAAGTTCTGTTTGATCTCGGCTGTGTACTTCCCATAGAACCTCTCCGCCTTCTTGTTGAACTTGGCGTTTCTCTCGTTGATGTAGTCGATGTCAGCATCATCATTGTAAGGACGCCTTCGACTGTATTTTTCACGCTTCTCAATTCTGTAAGACAAAAGAGCAGCGTTTGAAGAGCGTGGGTGAATCCCGTGGATCTGATAGCAAAGCTGCTCTAGGCCACGCACGGCTTTGTTTTAGCTTCGTATTTACTCACTGTTTTTCAAGATCGGCAACCATCCTATCGACCCCTTCCTTTGACGGCACGTGAGTCCCGTGGAGAAGACTGTCGGATGTGGGATAAAGCGCTTCGCCACTGGACAAGAGTAACAGAAGAGCAGCAGTTGACACAACTGTTGATGGCTTTGAGCTTTCACTGCTTCTGTTGGGTTCTCAATTTAACATATCGAGGTGCTTAACTCAAACTGAGATTCAGGGGTGAACATGTTGATACTAAACCCAAGCTCTTAACTGACAGACACAGAAACCCACTGGCATTCTAAATGGGTCTGAATGCAAACTTGGTGAGTTCTCACCCAGCTGTGCTTAAACCCTGCAGGGCTGCTTAAAAAGCCCCCAAACCTCTGAGAAACCCGTTATCTACGTGCGCATTTAAACACAACCTCATTGACAAGATAATTCTTCAAGCTCTGTAATGCCAAGCTTGAAGAAATGAACCTCATCGACTACACCGCTGCCCCCCTTCCCAACCGGCACAGGGATCGCAGAGAGGATTTACTGGGCCGTGCCTTTTAAGATTGTGTTAAAGCCTAATTAATATTACTGGATATAGGAGAAGATGCCCTTGCTGAAAGGATTAGTTTAAGTTTTCCGTGTTTGCTATTAACAGAAATACCACAAACGATCTCAGATGACCGAAATGAGAACTTACTACTGCTCTTTCAGCTTCTCGTACTGCTCCAGGTCGGGTTTGATCTGCCGGGTTAACCGCTGGTACTGGCGCAGCTGAGCAGCTGCATAATCTTTGAGAGAAAAGGTGAAGGCGTTTTCTTTTTGTGCAATTCAGTTTGCAGCTGAAATGCTAATATAGGCGTTCATTACGAAGACAAAATGTTACCTGAAAATCCCAGATCTGGATTTTTCCTCTTTTTTTTCCTTTCCCATCTCTCAGCGTCCTCGGCGCTGATCTCTAGCAGTTTAACTCGCTCGTAGTCTTCTCCCCTTGCTGCGCATTCCTAATGCAGCACAAAGCACACCGCCCTTTTAACAAGGAGATAACGCCCGAGCACCAAACTTTGCTAGAACCAGGATCAGTCTGGACAATCTCTAGGGCAGGACAACAACTTAGATAACCAGGAGTCGAATTAGGAGACGGGGTTTGGGGGGGGGTAATGTCTGTATGAGTTCCCAAGCTTGTTTTAGCCCCCACGAAGGGGGCTCAGCAGGCCTACGGAAAGCTGCAGATATCCATTTACCTTCTTTTTTTCCTCCACCTTCAGCTCCCACTCCAGCCGAGCTTTTTTGGCTTCCCAGTTTGGTGGCAATTTAAGTCTTTTATCTTCCTCCACCACTTCTTGGTGATTCAGCTTGCGAGCCTCGTTCTAGGAACGAAAGGGTCGGTTACCGACCTCCCCAGGCGCCTGGCAACACTCCCTCACGGAAACAAAACCCCCCCGCGGCCCCGCTCCGGCCGCC
>NW_009258666.1:914979-937604 GCF_000687185.1 Egretta garzetta
TGCTGCTGCCCCTTCCCTCCGCCGTCCCCTCAGCCCCGCCGCCATTAAACCGCCCTTCGACTCTCCGCGCCTCGACGCCTGCGGGGCCTTTTTTTATTTTCCCCCCCTCCCCCGGAGCTGGAGAGGGTCCCAGCTCTGCTCCCCTGCCGCCACGGCCTCCAGTCGCCGTCTCCCCTTTCCTCTGCCCGGGGTCACAAGGGGCCTTGTGAGGCGGCCCAGGCCCCGCCGGGAGCCTCGGTTGCTGTTGCTTGCCGGCACCCTGGAGTCAGCGTTCTGTGTGGTTTGGGCTTTACAGGCTTAATTTCTGCGTGTAGATAAAAAGCGGTGACTCTCCTTTTTTTTGGAGGCAGATTTAAAGCCTAGCCTCTGCATCTTGGAGCCGTCTGGAAAGGAATCTTTAAATGACCCCTGTATTCCAGACGCTAATACCCAGGCAGGCAACCTGCTGCGGGCTTGAAGTGACTCCATGGTTCAGTAAATGCTGTTAATCAACCTTTTTTTTCTTCTTCCAAGGAATCAATGCGGTGATGCAAACTTTACAGACAACGTAAGGAAGCAGCGCGTGAACCAGATGGACTCTGCTGTGCCTCAGCTCACCTGGAAGCACCGGCGAGATCCAGGATGGAGCCTGGCATAGGATGAGAAACCAAGAAACAGCATCCCTCCCTCTGTGCCGTCCATCCTCTCGGCCCCTCCGGGACTCGCTCAGGTTACTCACAACAAGTTTCCGCAAGGAGAAAGTTGCAGCTCTCACAGAACACGAAGTGCTAAAGGTTTTGCTTCAACTTCTGAGCAAAGAAAGTCAAAATACCCGTAATATTGCAGCAGTGGCCATGATCTTCCAGGCTTACAAAGCCAAATGTAGATTTGTTACAAGGATTTATCCGTAATACTGCTATGCACACACAAATGCATCTATGTGTATGTGTGCATAATGTCCTTATATTTGTACAGTAAAGGTAGAAGGGTTCAGAATTTTGTTTTTCTTTGAAGAAACGATCCAAACCCCAGAAGGTTAATAACTGCTGGCTGACGATATGTTTTTTAAATTGACCTTGTCAGCTGCGGCTCGTGACTTTCCAGCAGAGGGAAATGCAGCACAAGCGATGAGGGGTTGTGGCAATGGCAGGCAGCCCTGGCAAACGCAAACTATCTCTGTTCTCTTTTAACTTCACTTTCTTCCGCTGCCAAACTCTGATGCATGCTGAGTGATTAAAAATATCAAATACAGCGTTCCCCAGCAAGGAGTCAAGTCAGAGGAAAAAAAAGAAACCCAACCTAGTGCTGTAAAGCTGAGCAGACTGAGGCAAAGAATGGGAGGCAGAAGGCTTTTATATAGCCCTGTTGACAGTATCTTAAGAAAAAGGAGAGGATTGTCCTGATGTGGTTTGGGTTTTGGGTGTCCCCCCCTCGCCTGCCGTGTCCATACCCTCATGGCTTGGCTGGGAAGCGTCAGATTTCCACGCCCGTGAAGCAAGCTGCCACCACGCTGGGGACAGGGAGCACTGGTGCTGGAAGAGAGGAGATTGCTGGAAGAAGCAGCTGGCAAAGTGGTTGATGTCGTTGTGCAATAAACCGGGCAGTGCGCTGTCAAACTCCGAGTTAGGTGCCTGGGTCACAGCTTTACCAACATCCCTCTGCTCCACCTGGAGCTGCCGGCCCCTCTGCCCTGAGGTTGGCCCTTAGGTCCTGTCCTCGCCGGCTCTGAGCCCTTTGCAGCAAGGGGCTGGCCCCAAAGGAAGGGTTTTTGGCGAAGGTGGTCAGTGCACAACAGGAGCAAAGGGAAGCTGAGAGAAACTTCTTGTTTGCTGCAGCAGCAACCCTGGCCATGTCCTGCCATCCAGACAATCTGTGACACCTGAACACTCGGTCACTCCTTGCCTCCTCCAAACACAAGTTAGGAGCGAGCAGAGGGGTGAGTGGCAGGGGAGAAGGATGGGCTCTGGGCAGAGGCTGCCCCAGATATCAGCTCTGCTCCATGAGGGTGGCCACAGCTCAGCTGCAGAATGAGGCCGTCAGCCACTTGCGTACTCGCTACCCTTTTATTTAATCACGGGAAGCTGGATGGTTTTTATGGGTTTGTGCATTTTCTTGGCCCAGCCAAGCCCGGAGCTTGGTGGAGCCTCTTTTCCCTTCTCACTGCCATAATGCAGTTATAAAATAAACCCAAGAGGTTTCCCTGGCTTCTGTGGATTTGCTTCTGGGTCCGATGCCAACTCAGGGAGCCCGGTTCCTGGTGCAGGTGCCGAGTGCCTCCCCGGCTTGGTGGTACTGCTGCGAATCCCAGCCTGGCTTGGAAGAGCAGGGAATTCACCCAAACCCGCCTTGCGCCAAGGAGCAGGGACTGGTCCTGCGCGGGCTGACAGTGAGTACATGCAGATCTGCTCTTGTTGTCACTTACAGTTAATTTATTTTTAGATTAAAAAATGTTTTTATTTCTCATGCACACAGAATTGGCACTGCTTTTTTGGGTCGTAGCTGACTCCATTGTCTTCTCCAGTTATGCCTCCCCTGCAGTGCCGAAATGAAAAATTCCAGTTACATATTGTACAGGGGATGGGAGCTCGGAGGAACTGACTCATCTCGGTTATATTTGTCCTTTTCAAAGGGGAAGATCCTGATCGAGGGGTGGTGGGGGAGCCAGCATCGGTTATCTCCCATCCACCGCAGCAAACATGATGCTTTTATCAGGGGGTCTGCAGAGCGCACTGCCGAGTACCCTGCCAAGGCAGCCGGGTGTCTTCTCAGCGTGAAGCTCCTCAGGCTGCTCAGACAGTCGGGGCAGTGTGGAAGGGAGGGGTTTGTGTCATTTCTCAGAAAAAATAATTGTGGCTCCAGCGGGACAGAGGCTACAGCACGCTCCCCGGGACGCGAGCCAAGCCCCCGTGCGCCGGCGCCGCAGGTAGCGAGCCCCAGCCCTGGGGACATTTCCCACCCATGAGGGAGGGTGGAGAGGGAGGGTAACCCCCAAGCTGGAGCTGAAGCGAGGTCTGCGGCACGCTCAGCTCGCCCTGCGTGGGTAGTGCTTAAACACAACAGCCGGGACACTGGGATGGCCGGTCTCTTGCCCTGAGCCGGGGCATCCGTCAGTGTCTCATCCCTAAATGCCCACCCTCGCTGCCTCTGCCCCACGGCGCAGCCTCCATCTTTCACCCTCACAGGGCAGCTCCGGGGCTGGCCCACTGCAGCACCCGGCTTGTGGGCAACAGCAGCTTGAGCTGGGTGGGCGGTGCCATGGCCGGACCTGCGACACCAAAGCATGGGTGTGCAATGCCATGGCTTGAGTGTGCAATGCCGTGGCTTGAACTTGCAGTACTGTGGTTTGGACGTGCAGCGTGGTGGTTTGGACGTACAATGCTGTGGCTTGAGTGTTCAATGCCATGGTTTGGACGTGCAATGCCGTGGTTTGGATATGTAGTGTCGTGGTTTGGACATGCAGTGCCGTGGCTTGAGTGTTCAATGGCATGGCTTGAATGTGCAATGCGGTGGTTTGGACGTGCCATGCAGTGGCTTGAGTGTGCAATGCCATGGTTTGAACGTGCAGTGCTGTGGTTTGAACGTGCAACGTGGTGGTTTGGACGCCCAGTGCCATGGTTTGGATATGTAGCACTGTGGTTTGGACGTGCAATGCCGTGGCTTGAGTATGCAATGCCATGGTTTGGACATGCAATGCCGTGGTTTGAGTGTGCAATGCCGTGGTTTGGACATGCAATGCCGTGGTTTGGATGTGCAATGCCGTGGCTTGAGTGTACAATGCCATGGTTTGGACATGCAATGCGGTGGTTTGGACATGCGGTGCCGTGGTTTGGACATGCGATGCCATGTCTTGAGTGTGCAATGGCACAATCCAGACCTGCAACGCCACAACTTAGCCCTGCCCTGCGGGGGGTCAGACCTGCAGCACCGCGGGTCCTCGCGCTGGGTGCCGGTGCTGCTGGAGAGGGCGGGAAGGCCTGATGCTCTGCTTTGGCCAAGCGCAGCTCTTCTCCCCTCGGTCCCGCGGGGGAGCTCGCCTCTCCCCAGCCGCCGCGTGTCACGTCGGTGCCGTCACGTGCAACCTGCCACATGGGCTTCTTGCGTGTCAGAAGGGAGCCGTGAGCGTGCTGGGGGATGTGATAAGGCCCCGGCATGCGGTGGCGTGAGTACAGCTCTCCTGCGCGGTCCCAGCAGCTGCAGGAGCCGCTTCCACTTCCTGCCCGTCCCTGCCTGTGCAGCGCAGCTCCATGCTGTTCAACAGCTGCCGCGCTCCATCCTGTTTCGTGATGAAAGGTGCTTTAGCAGCGGAAGAACATTATGATGATCAGGAGAAATAATGTGCAGGCAGGGCTGGAGACAAGGCAAGCCTGCACTCACCCCGGGCCCAGCCCTTGGGATGGGTGGTGGCGGCAGGGGGATGGATGTCCTCAGCCAGGCAGCGGGGACCCGTCCCCACCTATGATTTTGGGGGAAACCGCAAGGGTGAGCACGGGTAGCACATACAGGCTTGGTTTGCCATGCTCCCACTGGGCCGGCTCACTGCAGTGCCATCCCAGTGGCGTGCCAACATCTGGGAATCCCAGACCCGTGGCCAAATCTCCTTTGTCACTGGGATGAAAACTGGGGGCAAGAAAAGAGGCAGTGCCCGGGATGCCACTGTGGCCAGGAGCCCCCGGGCTGGGACTGGTAGGGTGCTGGGATCGACCATGCTGGGAAGCCCTTTGCAAGCAGAAGCGTTGGTTTGGGTAAAGAAGAAGAAAACCAGACCTAAAACTTGCATAGAACCACATCAAACCTGCAATAACTGCATTAATCCAGCAAGATGGGCGACATATTAGTGAATCGGAAAATAAGATTCATTGGAGCGTATTTACTTATCGGAGCAGGTCTGATGCTGCTTTATTGCCTGTAATCATTAATGGTGAAGAAATTTGGAGGGAGGGCAAACGTGAAGATTGTTTGGGGTTTAGGTAGAAGAGAAGCTCGTTTTCCTTCAGTCCGGTTCCTTTCAATCACAGGCTACTGTTTGTGTCCCGTTGGGTTGCAATTATAATCTTTCAGATCAGACACATAATCATTGGGGTGGAGAGCAAAAAGTACCTGGGTAATGTGCTTAACAGAAATTAACCTGGTTACGTTCGTACTCGATTGAAAATGAGAAAGTGCTGATGGTCAAAATCAATTCCTCCCCAGCCAAATTACTGCAGGGCTGGCTTAGGGTTTCAGCTAAATGCTCAACCCTCAAACGAGGAGCCTGACTGGATTGAATTAGGCTCCTGATCGTACAGTTCAAATGATGGCAATGGTTTGCCTTTCATGCTAGCAGTGAGCGGGTGGGCAAAACAGAAAATCCACCCCCGTTTCCCCCCCAGGGTGGTGTGGAGGGTCCCGTTGGGTGTTCTCGGAGCCGGCCAAATGAGGGGCTGCGGGCGAGCTCTGCCCAAGTCTTCCCTGTCCATGTTACAGCCCATCGGTCCGGGATCGTGGCTCGGACTGGGACAATGGGCTCAGGGACGTGGGGTGGAATGGTTTGGGATTCACAGCCCCGAGGGGCAATAAATCACAGCCTTCCCTGGGGGGGGTGATGTTTCTTTTGGAGACTTCTTAAGTGCCTGGAGAGCGGGGCAGCTCTCTGCAGTGCTTGTCAACTCCTGCCCGGTTACATCTTTTCCCTTAAAAGCCGGAACCTCGCGGAGTTTCCTGGATGAGAGCACCTCAGTCATTAACCGTGAATTTCAAATGAAGCAGATTTACAGTATATAGCGCAGAAATACGCCAGCGTGAGACAGCGGGAGAGCGGCCCGGGGCGCTCGCCTCTGTGTTTCTCCCCTCGCCAGGCTCTGGCCGGGAAATTGCCCGGCCGGTGTCCTGCCCTTCAGCATCGCCCACCAGCACGGCCACCCCAGCGCAGGGCTGACCTCTCTGCACAGCCATTTCAGGAGGTGCCAGGCTGGTTCTCCGCCGGCCTCTGCGGGATGGGGATGCCTTCGAGGCTCCCAAAACCCAGCAGCAGGAGGGATCGATCGCTGGGGGCAGACACTTCCCTGGGGGAATGTGACAAGTGGCAATTAATTAGCTGTCAATAACGGGGAAGGATGGGACCCGTGGTCCCCCTGTTGCAATTAGGAGGGAGAAGGAGGCTGGAGGGAGGGATGCTGGTTGGCATGGCGGGGGACACTCCTGCTCTTGGTCCCGGCATGAGAAATACTGAGTCCCCAGCACCGTGGTGTTCCTAAGAGGCAGCCCTGGACACTGGGGATTTGCTTCCCTCCCTGCTGTGGGATGTGGGGCTGTGTCCCAGGGATGCGCCAGGATGGATCTGTCCCCAGCAGGCAGCGGGGCAGAGGGTGGCTGCGGGGGAGCAGCCTCTCCGGGCGCGGAGGGAGGATAACGTAACGTTTCCCCCGATCAATGAAGATTTTGGTTTGTGAGTTATTAGCCCGGTGTCATAAACTATCTCAAAACCACAAGAGTAAAATAATAAATCTCCCTGTTTACCTTCTGTGTGTTGTTTTTAAGAACCAAAGTCCCTCTGGGCATCTGTTCAATACTGCATCGGCCAAACGTGAACACAAATCACAAAGACGAAGCCGGATTTTGGGGAATATTAGTCAGTCTTTGCTGTTTTCCAGTACTTGGCGGTGTACAGGGAAGCTCCCGTGGGCTCGCCGGGCACCACGTGCGAGTGCCGACCTTGTGGCGAGCGCAGGAGGGCTGGGGAAGCGCTGGGTGAGGGTGATGCTGCTGCGGCTCCTGGGGACGTGTCCCTGTCCCATGTGGGCCCCATCGAACATTTGGGACACCTCTTGCCCCTGCCTTGCCACCCTCCCGCCCGTGCATTTTTGCCGCTGCAGAGATCGAGCTCTCCCAATCTGATCATCGCTTTCTTGGAACCCCGTGGCGAGCCCCCCTGCGTGGGCAGCACACTTTAGCCATCATTAAATATTAAAGGACAGCTGGTGCTGGTAAGCAGCAGGCACCTCATCGGCAATGCTGGGGGGACAGGGGCCAGCTCCCCCAGGGCTCCCAGTGCTCCCAGTACAGCCCGCTCTTCCCAGTATTTTTGTCTCCTGGCCACGGCCGCTGCATCCTCCCTCACCATTAACTGCCTGGGTTGGGTTGCTCCGTGGTTTTCCCCTATCCCAGCGGTCTCCCCCCTCATTACCCACCAGAATAAACCTTTCAAAGAAGAAAAAAAGAACAGTAAAGGCTATTTCAGGCAGGGCCAGGGCCAGGGCCAGCAGGTTCCCCTCCATGGTGTTGGGAGTTGGATCTGGAGAAAACTTCCAGCTGCAAAGAGAAACTCTGTGCCTGGCCACGGCCGAGACCTGGGAGGAAAAAGTGGATTGCAAAGGCGGGGGGGTGGCCGGGGATGCAGGAGCTCACCCTGGAGTGCTGCACAGCTCCGGGGAGGGATGCTGGCAACCCAGCCTGTGTTTCAGGTGTGAAACAACTGGGGTTTGGGGTTTGATGGCTTTAATGAGGGGAGTTCAAAGAAGGGAGAGGGGGCCACAATGTCGCTTTTCCAGGGCGATGTGAGATGCCGTTCACTGCTCACTGCAGACGGTGGCGTGGGGCATCAGGGCACATCACTGCACGGGCATCGCTGCCCATCGCGTCTGCTAACGAGCGCCGGGAAGGAGCCAGGGTGCAGGGTGCTCCCTGTGGGACGCCCCGAGCCCCGCAGCCCCCGAGCCCCACAGCCCCCGAGCCTCTCTCTTTGCAGCGCAGCGCTGGGAAATGTGGCATTTCCCGTCTCAACACCTGGATTTCAGGAACCCCCACGCTGTTCAAAGCTGGAGAGGGGAGGAAGCTGGCCCCTTCCCTGACTGTGGGGAGCCGGAGCGGGGTCCTGCTCCCTCCTGTGCACCACAAAGCCACCCCACGGCCAGTGCAGGACTCAGGTTCCCAGGGCTGGAAAACCAAAAGAAGCCACCGAGTGGGAGCATTTTGGGGGTGCAAAGCTGAGCTCCCCAGTCCCATGCTGCACCCTGAGCTCCCTCCAGCCACTGGCAGCAGGATGCTCCCCAGCCAGGCTCGTGTCTGATGCACCACAGCAAAGCCCTGCTACTGCACGGAGGGCTTTTTTTTGTGGTTGCGGAGTCAGATTCTGCTGGGATGTAAACAGGTGCAGCTTATTGGGTTCCTTCTGAGGCCTGATTTTGGCCCCTAAAGTGTTAAGTGAGTGCTAAGCCCTATAAAATTACCCTTTCAGCTACTATTTCTGCACAAAAGGCTTTCGGCGACAAGATATGCCAAGGCATCTGATGAAGTAATAAGTCTATTCTCATTTGTGACATTTATTATTAACAGGGAAAAGAGAAAAAAAAAAAACAAACCCAGCCAGAAAGAACTCTTAATTGAAGGACTATTGTGCCGTGGTAACTGCTATTAAATTAATCTGCTGCATTCCTTTCCACCCACACACTTTAAAACTTCCTGGTTATAATTAGAACCATTTAAAACCAATTTGACACTCCTTGGATGATGCAGTTCAGCTGCTTAATATGGTGAAACTTTGGTGAAAGGAGCAGAGAGGGGCTGCGAGCAAGCTGGGTTTGCTCGGCTCTTGCGGAGGATCAAACCT
This sequence comes from Egretta garzetta, assembly GCF_000687185.1. Classification (NCBI taxonomy): domain Eukaryota; kingdom Metazoa; phylum Chordata; class Aves; order Pelecaniformes; family Ardeidae; genus Egretta; species Egretta garzetta. The sequence continues at coordinate 923,543 of NW_009258666.1, forward strand.
GGGAGCTGATGCTCGAGCACGGGGACGTTCGATCTCGTGGGGAAATGCAAGCTCAGGTCCGCTCCCTTCAGGTGCCATGGTCTCAGTCCCCTGCAGTCCTCCCATGGGAGATGGTCCTCTAGGGGCTTTGCCTGGGGACACCCATGGGTGCTGGAAGGGCTCGGTGATACTGGGCTTCACTGGGGGGGTGCAAACACCTTCCCTCTCTTTTGGGAGGCACCTTGAGTGGTCGCCTCTTCCTTTGTACAAGGTGGTAAAGGCACCGAAGCAAAACATGTGCTGATGTAAAAATGTTTGGGTGTTCAAGCGTGCTCAAAAGGCATTTCACCGCAGGACTGAAAGGTGATTTTTTGGCAGCAGGAGACCTTAGAGGTGTGCTGATGCCGTGCACCTCTGCACCAATGTTCTGCCTGCCTCAAAATCTCGGTCAGGGTTAGGAAACCCTCAGAGGGTGCTGGTCCAGGGCTGGATTTGGGAAGGCTTCTCTGGCTGCATGGGAGCTGGGGCGTAGCTGTTCTCTGGGAGAATAAACAGAGAAACCACCAAGCCCAGCTGAGAACTGGTGCTGAGCCCCGGCGGGTGTCACTTCTGCAAATCTGTTCCTGCTCAGCCGCCTTTATCTGTCATTCTCGTAACCACCTGGGTGGCATTTCGATGGTATCTGCGGGGCCACGCATAGCTCTCGAGCACATCCCCGACCACCTCAAGGCAAAGCCAGTTCCTCTAGCTGGCCCTGGAAGATCCCGTTAGTCACGGTATCTCTACTGTCACCTTCTGTTTCCTTCTCCATTTGGCTTTCAGTTTTGTGACATGTGTTAACCAGGACTGTGTGCCGGATCCAGACCCAGCCCCGCAGCTTCCTCACCCGCCGCTGGGACGATTTCCTCCCGGCACCTACCTTGCGCCTGTCTACCCGGCAGCTAGGGGTGTGATGGCTTCAACTCGTACGTTTTGGGGTTAAATGTGGTGGTCTGTGCTCTATACCCTCTGTTCCACGTGTTTTTCCCTTCGGGGGAGGGCTGTGATAAAAACCTCGAGGGCCCGAGTCTTGCCCCCGGTTCCATCTGCTGCAGCTCAGTTTCAGACTCCTGCTCAGTTTCAGGTCCCGTGGATTTTCGGATGTGCTATGCACAGAAATTCGGGGTGCCATGGCCCCAGCAGCTCTGTGGAGCCCACCCTCCTGGCAGGGGCTGGTAACGGCTCCTGGTCCTGCTTGGCTGCTGCTGCCAGCTCACCCCTGCACCGTGTGCAGCTCCAAGCACGTATTTGGCCGTTCTGACCAGAGCTATTTGCCCTCCTTTTGGGGCCAGACCCCCTCCTTCCCGTGCCGGCACCTCCCCTGTTCTTTGCCCTCATTGCTCTCCCTCTTGCTGACATTTTACATCTCCCAGATGCCCTCCATCACGCTCAGCTCATCCTCATCTCCCTCCCTTGTGCGGCTCTGTCCAGGGCTCAGCGCGGTGGCCTGAGGTGGGGATGAGCTCTCATCCCCCGTCCAAGTGAGTGCTGGGGTGGATCTGCCAGGAACGTCAAGGAGAAGGAAATGTGGATTTTTTTTCTCCCCAAGCAGGCCCCCGCTGTGGGGCAGGGACCCCCGGTTGGGGCTGGCGATGGGGAGCTGCAGCCGACGGGTTGTCTCCGTGGGGATGGAGCATGACGGGCTCGCTGGGGCTGGCGTCACCGCCTATGCGGTTTTTTGGGTTTGGTTTTTTTTTTTAATAAACAAACTTCAATTTTTTAGATTTTTAATTTCTTCCCTCCTTCTGTCCTCCCCCTTCTTCCGCTCTGGAGCGTGATCAACCCCTGAAGAACAGAGGTTATTTATGCATTTGTCTAATCTGTGTTGGTTTGGTGGTTTTTTTTTTTTTTTCTCCCCCTCTTGCTACTTCGTAATTTTTTCCCAACTTTGGAAGCGCGACCGAGTGGCCAAAAGAAAAACAAAACAAGGATATTTCTGCTACCCTGTAACTTTGCAAAAATGCTGCGTGCCTGCGCTGGCGCGCGGCGGGGGGCGTAACGAGAACCAGGGGCTGCGAGCTCCGGCCAGACGGAGTAAAATTAGCCGAGGAGGCAGGAGAGGGGGAAACGTCTTCATCCCGGGAAGCCTCCGGAGCCCAGATGGATTTGTACGGAGCGAGCGGGATGCAGACTGCGCTCACCCCTCGCAGCGGGGCCGAGCCCGAGCGTGATCTACGAGTCCCCTCTGAGCGTTTAGCTCTGCTCGTTAAAGCCTCCCCATCCGTCTCCCTTTGCCAGCTCTCCTCCTTTGGAAACCCAAGCTGGGGCTGATTGCCTTTTGCTTCCCTCTGAGCTGCAGCGTTTCCCCGGCTGCTCTCCCAAACCAGGCGGCTCGATCCCATCCTTGCCGGGTCCCCAAAGCGGAGCTCCTGGAAGGAGCTGTGCACCTGCGGCCACCTCTCCCGGACCCCCATCCACCCGGGGTCGCCCATCTAGGGGAGCTGGAGCACCGAGTGCAGTTGTTTCACTTGTCGGTGACCACTTGCGGTGTCTTGGCAGGAGACGTCAGCTCAGCGCGGCGGCTGCGCCAGCGTTTGTCACTGCGCCCGCTGCTCTGCGGTGCCATCGGTGGTGGCCGTCCCTCTGTGTCCCCACGCTTGGGGTTTGTCTGTGGGGTTTGTCTGGCGAGCAGGGGGTTTGTCTGGGTGCGCCTGTAAAACGTGCTGATGCAGCTTGGGTTGGGGTCTTCAGGAAAAAAAAAAAAAGAAATTAAAAAATAATCCCGGCTGTATATTCTAGGTGTAGAAATGCCAACGCGGGGCCGTGCTGGTCCCTGACGCCGGTGTGCGGTGCTTGCTGGGGGCTCTCCAAGTATTTCTGAGAAACATCACGGGCTGTGCTGTTAATCATATATATAAATGCCCATTAAAGAAAATGTAGAGATCAGGACGTGGACAAACGCGATTAGGGAATCGACACTGCCAGACCAGAGGTCCGGGCAGAGGACTCTACTGGAACTGATTTAGGCATTGCAGAGGGTAATTGAATAGGATAAAAAGCCCGTGCTCGTTAGCAGGGGGGTGGTAATTAAGACACATGGGTGCCTGGCGCACCCAGGGTGCCGAGGGTGTACGGGTGGCGGTGGGAGCGGCACGGGCGTAGCACAGCACTTGCTTCCTTCCTGGGAATGGAAAGGAGGGATCAGTTGAAATCGGGGAGGGGGGGGGAGAAGGAACAAACCCAGCCTGTTCAGAAGCTGATTCAATCTGACACGGTCTCCGGAGCTCTCCGAGTGGCGTTTACTGCTAAAGATATGGCAAAGAAAATAAATCTCCTGGGCGTGACAGCTTGCTTTAATTAATAACACAACCAACCTCTTGGCTGGGGGGGGTGGGAGGGTTTCGGCACTGGAGGTACCGAAGCGGGGCTGGGTAAGGAGGTAGCAAAGGGTTTGCCAGCCCTGCTGCTGGGCCCCAAGGCAGGGAAAAAATAGCCAAAGAAAAAAGGAAAAAAAAATCGCTCGCCTTCCCGCGGCCGACGCGCGTATCGATCGCCACGCTCGCAGCGTGGTCCGGGGCAGCGGAGCTGCCTCCCAGACGGGGCGGCTTGGCTGAGCTCCCCAGGAGAGGGGGATAATTTATATTTGAAACGAGGAGCTGCTGAAAGGGAAGGGGCCATCGCTGGGAGTGTCCGGGTGCTGGGACACACAGCGATCCTGCGGCATTGAAATTCCCAGCTGCTCCATCCTGCTAAAAACCTGGGAAAAGCCCAGACCTGAGCATTTAAATAAATGTAAAGACCCAATATTGTTATTTTCTCCCCTGCAGCCTGTGGGGAGCTGTGTGGCATGGGCAGGTGCTCTGGGAGCCAGCACCTCCCCTGGGCTTGCACGAGGCAGCTTCAGCCCCTTGCTCCTTCTGGGGCAAATTTTCCCTTCCCATGTCTCGTGGCAGGGTGGGAAGAGTGCCAGGTTAGTGCTGCGCTGCAGCCCGGCCCCTTCTTAAACCCCTTGGGGGTCCTGTGCGTTCGGAAATGAAGCGCAGACCCACAGCTTGAAGCTGGCACAATTTGGGGGGGTGGCAAGAGGCAGGGTCAAACGCCTGGCACCTCAGCTGCCCTGCAAGGCAGCTCCAGCGGGACGGGGTGGAGGCAATTAGGGATTAATCAGCTGCAGTTGGTGGGAGGGAGGGGAGGTGATGGCTGCTGGGGATCAGGGCTGTGCTGCACGCCAGCATCTCTCCGGAGAGCCCATGGAAAGGGCTCCCGGCTGCTCCCGTGCTGCAAACCGTGGGGGCTGCTTGGGCTAAACGTGAGTCCTGGAAAGCGGCTGCTGCTCCTCGGAGCTGTCGTGATGCTGAAATATCTCACAATATGCTCAGGGTCCCTGTGCATCGGAAAAGCAAGGGCTGGCAGGCAGCACAAAGGGTAAAATTTGGACTGCCCTGGCCTGGGGCTGGTGATGGGGAGTGGAGGAGGAATGGGGTTGTCCCCTGTGGTCTCTGGCCCAGCAGCTTTAGGGGGTGCTGGGACGGGGTGGCCAGCAGCTGGTCATGCATTTGGCTCCCTGGTAACACCTGCAAAGCTTCTCAGCTATGCTGAAAGCAAAAAAAATTCAAAGTGTTTTCTTTTGGGCTGGCTGGAAAAGGCTTCTGGGCTGCTTCACAAGGCTGCTAAGGAAGGGTTTCTGCGCAAAAAAAAAAAAAAGCTTTTCCCATCAAAAAGTGGGCACGCTTTATTTTGAAGCGCTGACATAACGTGCTTGATGGGTTTGACTTTGAAGACCGTAGTTCTGGAAACAGAGAGAAACTTGCAGGGTGTTTGGGTGTTGCTAAACACACCGGTTCAGCCCAGTGGCTCCCGATGGAGCATCGCCTGCAGCCGGCGTGCAGGGCCGTGCCGAGCCGCTCCCCTGGCTCTGCCAAACCTCCGGATGGGGCGGGGGGGAATATCAAGGAACCCGCTTATTTGTTTGCACAAGGCTCTTTTACGGGAGCAGCTCTGTGATGTACTTGGGCTGGAGGAACTTTCCCCCTCGCCTCCCAAGCTTGGCCGGTCCCAAAGGTTGTCACCCAGCGTGGTGACACTCGAGCACTTAGTGGCCTCCTGTCAGCCCCCAGGTGAATTATTTCTCTTTACTTTTCTTGAGTCGGATTCTCTCCATTTGGTCTATTGATTTGAATTTTAAGTGAGGGGGATAATGTTGTTTTTATTGTGCTGAGCGGGGAGCTGAGGACGCTGGCAGGGGGCGTGGGCGCTGCAGAAATAAATTGAATTATTATTGTGTTACGGTGAATGCGAAGCCGCCGTGATGAAGGCGATTTGGGTGGTTCAGCCTTGCAGCGCTTTGGGACAGCGGGATGAGCTTTTCCCCGCTGGGAGCCTGGTCCACGCTGGATGTCCATAAATCCCCTTCATCCCACGTGAGCACCACGGGAGCAAACCCAAAGCGACGAAGCCCTGTGCACCTTGGGTGGCTTTGGCATTAAATATATATGGCGAGAAAATTAGCTTAATCAAGTTGAAACAGAATTGATTAATATTTTAGTAAAAATGTCAAACTCACGTTTAACATACTGGTTAAATCTCAGCTGAGAAAAAAAAAACCAAAAACAAACCACTGTGGTTCTCCACCGCCTTTTTTTTCTTAAACCCAGGCTGGTTTCCATGGCCCCATCTCTGCCTACGGGGGCTATTGGGGCTGCCGACCTCCAGTGGGGTTGCTGGAGAGCATTAGATGCACGCAGCTCGCCGAGCCGTTTGCCCTTTAGCTGAGCAAATAATTAGTAGCGGTTTAAAAAGGCCTTTTCTCCCCCTCCCCGCTCCCTTTTATAGGTACAATAATCAGATAAAATATTTCTGGAAGACTATTTACAAACTTCCCCATCCCCATCAATCTTGCCGTTAAGAAGGAATGGAGGAAGATATCTAACCTCAAGAAGCTGCTAATGCAACCGAGCGATTTAATGGTGGGGTGGACTTGGGGTTTTTTTTTCCTGCTGCCATTACTATGGAATACATAATAACATCAATAATTAAATATAAATTGGATTTAATATTTTATGCTGGCGACATGTAATTTACACTCTACCCGAGAAATCAAAAGGTCACGTCTGAAGTAAAGGCAAGAAGTAGGGGGAGATGGGCTTGTCCGTGAAATGGGTCCTGCCGTCGTTCTGCCGGGCTCTAACCCTGCTGAAAGGGAGGCTCAAAAATTCCTCCAGGGAGGGAAATAAGAGCTTCGTTTGGGGTAGAAAAGGAGGGGTAGTGGTTGGATGGCAGGTTGCATGATTTTTTCCCCTGCTCTACTGCGTCCCGGATCCGCTGGTTCTTGGTGCAGTAACGCTCTTCTCTTGATTTTAAGCATCGGCTGGCGGCGGTGGCCGAGGGGCTGGGCTGAGAGGTGAGCGTGTGCTTGCCGAGTGGCCCCCGTCGCTGCTGCATCCTCACATCCTCGCAGAAACGCTGCTCAGGAGCCTGAGAAGATGCCGACGCTATGGCAGGCTGGCAGCGCTATCGCCGCATTGATTTTTGTGGGATTACGGCAGATTTCGGTGGCTTGCCAGCGGAGCAGTCTCCATTAACGCGGTGGTAATTCAGGAACTGCCTGTGTTATTTCTGGAACGTCTGAAATATTTTCTTTTTTTTTTTTTATTCTCCCCCCACCCCTGGGTCATCAAACACCTTGTCTAATTTTCTCATTTCTATGTGGGATTTTGTACCAGCTCTGGGTTTCTGCAGCCCTGGCTCTCTTTGCCATTCACTTTGCATCTGCAATTAATTAAAAATAGGAAAAATCAAACATCCCTGAGGCAGATGTGGGGTCTTCCAGCTTTCCAACCCCTGTCCTGCATCTCCTCCTTCATTCTCCTGGGGCAGGAGCGAGCCAGCAGCACCATGCCCTGTTTGCTGGATGAAGACCCCTTTAGTAAGACCTTACAGCGGTGGGGATGCACGAGCAAACCTCGAGCCCTCCTGGGGCCCGGGCTGTGCTCGCCTCGCTGTGGCGTGGGGAGAGAAGATCCCCATCGTGGCTGGGATAAATTATTGCTCAAGATTGTGGGCAGAGAGGTTTGGGGCTTGTCTGGGCTGCCCAAAGCACATTTCTTTGCAAGTGAGGCTTCTGCTTTTTTAAAGGTTGTGCAATGCATCTGGGCAAAGCCATTCTTGATTCTTCTTCTTCTTCTCCTTCTCCCTGGAGTGGGTTAAGCACTCGGGTGAGACGAGGAAGTCGGGGGAAACCAGCCCAGATGGTGGTTGCTTTTGGTGTCTCACCTGGCACGAAGGCAGGGGAGGCAGGTAGCGCCGGGACGGGGCTGCATGGGGGGAGTTTTGTGAATGTGAAAGGTTTTGAGCCTGAAGAAAAAACAAATGGAAGGCTGAGGGGAAAAGAAAGCCCTTTTGTGCCATGGGGGGGCGGCTCCCCGGAGCTGCTGGCTGGGATTTGGCTGTTGCCTTGGGCCGCATTGAGTTCAGCTGCCCGTTAAAAGGAGGGCACGGCCAAAAATGTGCATGTGGATGCGCTTTGAGGGAAATGCTTTAGGGAGACCACGGGCAGGCGAGGAAAACCCATCGATACATGGTCACCGTCCGGTGGCCCTTGCAGGACGTCCAAGGGTGGCACATCACTCACCACCGGCTCGGCTTCCCTCTTTGGGAGCCTGGGGTGCGATGCTAGAAAGGCCTGGATCTTATTTTGGATATATTTTGTCCAGATTTACTTACTACCATCGAGTGGAGCCCATCCAGGAGGATGCGCTGCCTGTGACCGAGGCGGAAAAATCCTCATTGATGCTTGTGTTAATTGAATGTTTTGGGTTTTTTAGTCTCCACAGCCAAGTTAAATAAAAGCCCGTGATAGCTGACTTTCCACGCCCTCCAGGAGTTATAAACCTCCGTTATTGTTGCTTGGAAGTGGGCAGAAAATGCCCCATTTAATTCAGCAAGCCGCAGATGTGGCCAAAACATCTCAATTTGGCTTTTCACCAAGCCAGACCCCCGCCGACCGAAAGGACCTCAGGGGAGCACAGCCCCAATGGAGGCATTTGGGGACCACGCTGGGTGGGAGGGCTGGATCCTGCCTCTGGAGCTGGATCCCCTGCTGGGGCTAAGCCTGACTTGGCTTTTTGCATCACCTGAAGGGCGGCGATTGCTGTCTTCTAGGGGCAAAGCTGCTTTGGGTACCTCATCGGATGGCATGGTCCCAGCTGAGCTGCCCCCGGAGGCACTTGGGGATGAGGTTTATAAGGTCGTTCTGCTTTCGGTGCCTTTTTATGAGGCTTTGGAACTGCTCAGAAAAGGAGCTACTTGGTTTTTGTCGGGGCTAAGCAGTTTTCATCAAGAACATGGAATTTTTTTTATACCTCCTTCCCTGGCCAGACCCGCGGGTGAGATCAGCACCTGCCTCCGGAGGAGGAAGGATCTAATGAATTGCAAAAGGATGCGACCGTACCTGCCTTCTTGGGGCTACGCTTTAGTGGGCTCCTTCCATTTTATTTTTTTTCCTAAGTCAGCTATGGAAAATCTATATAAATCCCTTATTCTTGCAGCTTATGGTGCCCCTGAAAGTGAAAACACCTGGTTTCAAAGGGCAATCCTGACTCTTAATTGCTCTTAATAGCATATTTTGATTTTATGGACAGGGTAACGCGACTTGGGGGCTTGCTCGCTTGGCAAAGGAAACACTGGGCTTTGCTGACGCTTTGAAGTTTGAGTTCAGGAAGGGTTTTGGTGGAGGAGTCAGGGCCCTTCCCTGTGCGTCTCTGACCCCTCTACAGGCTACATCAGCTTTTCAGGGACACAACCACAACAAACTCGGTGGGAATGGCTCAGAACAAGACTCAGACTATAGGTTTTTCCACTTTTAATGCACCCGAATCCATAGGTATCTCGTGCCATTCCTGTTTTGAAGGGCCAAGCAACTTTAATTCTTAAAAGATTAATATAGCAAAGTTGCAATACCATTGATATACTATTATTTTCCATCTTTATTCATCCCCAGATGCAGCAAGAATGGCTCCCTTCAGGCCATTCATAATTGGCAAATGCTTTTAAGACCTTTAAGAGTCGCGCGCTCCGTTTTGCAAGGTGCCTGGTTTATTGTCTGGAAGAGTCGCTCTGAGAAATTACTTCGCTAATGTTTTGCCAGGGACCAAACTGAGTGATTGATGGACAGGATTCGCGTCACTGATAGCCAGTCACTTAATCTGCAATCAGGACTGTCCTGATCAATTTGAGAGGCAGCGAGGAGGAGATGCGGAGATTTACCTTTGCTGTGATGGCTATCGAGGGATTATTGCCCGGAGCAGCCAAAACCAGGGCTGGGCTGTCCGTGGGAGTTGGTGAGGTTAATCCCAGCTGAGGAGCTGGATTTTTTCCTTTTATATTTAGGTTTAGGGATGCCAATATCAAGGATGCTCTGCTCTGTCTTTAGCTCTGCTTACCTGCTGCTTGTGCCCTTCTTGATGCCCATAAACTCTCCTCGCCCCAGGTAAAGGCTTCCCTGTCACCTCTGCAAGCTCCCCTTTGCTTTGCAATGAGTCTCTGCGGCAGAAATTGCATTTTGACTGCGCTGTTGCTGTGAAAAATGCCTGGGCTGGGGTCCACGTCCAGACCCAATGGCTGGGCTTGTGCCCAGGCTGCTGGACTCTCACGCTGAGCTTCAAAAGGCCACTTCGGAGAGGCTGGGGGACAAATTCCATAACCCAACACCATCATCTCACCCTTTTTAATGAACAGAGCCTCAAAACCAGTTCAATTTGCCCACAAGCCTTTAATTTAAAACCCAGCGTAGGGTGTGGGTAGCTGGGGATGCTGGAGCTGGTGTAGCCAGAGCTCTCAGCAGCCCTGGGGAGACCTGCAAGGTGCGAATCCGTCCCAAAAGCTGCCACAGGAGGGACTGGATGCCGTACCCCTGTTGCAACGCGGGCACAACTTTCTGCTGGTGCTTAACTCTTCTTCCCCCCCTTGCAAAGGGAGACAGTCCCTGGCTGGGATTTCGGCAAGGGAAGTTCAGCAGCTCTTTGTTTCGCCGCCGCAATCTTTTGCAACAGAAAGCAATTACAGCCAACGGCTCTAAGGCTCTGCCTCCCCAACCTGATTTGCCTTGTCACGTCCCATTAACTTCGAATTCAGCACTAATCTCTGCCCTGAAATATATAATGAAAGACATTCAAAATATATCAAAATGGCATTGGTATTGATTTATTAATGCTAGGGAATGCTGCCCTAATTGAATTTAGGTCCAGGAAGTAAGTTAATGCAGCTGACAGTGATACAGGAATCCAATCTCCCCAGCGCACGGAGTTAGGACTTTTTTTTCTCTCTTTGTTGTCAGTTGGATAAATAACAAATCAATTTAAATTTCAACAAGGTTGCTAAAAACAAGGCAGCACCTTGCCTGGGCCAATCGCTCGGCCGGGGTTTTGGCTGCCGGCGAAGGGCAGGGGGGGTCAGCAGGGGATGGGGGGGGGCCTGGGGCTTTCTTGGTGCCGACCCCTCCCTGGAGGCTGGGGACCGTGTTTCTCACTGGGGTCCAGACTGGTGATTTTGTTGATCAGTGCTGTTGTAGGTAACAGTTGTTCTCCCATTGCTCTGAACCCAGAGGACACTGAAGCTTCTCCTCCTCTAAACCCCACCTGGCCTTGGACCTGCAGATGCTGCCCATGGGGGCAGCAGTTGTGGGGCTGTGCTAGGGCGACACAGGTTCCTTCCCTGGGCTCTGGGGTTGTCTCTCTGCCCAACCTGCCTCAAAACTTTTATCTTCCCTTCTTTTTTTGGGGTGCAATCAGTGGGCTCAGCAAAGCAGCAGGAGCTGCTGTTCAGTGCTGCCTCTGGGAGATGCTGCGAGCATCCCCATGGTCGTGCCTTGACTTTTATTATTGACTATTATTATTGACGTTCATTAACCGTCGGTTCGAGTTTAGGCTTAGCAAGTCGCAAATATTTGTTTCTAATCAGTTTTGGGCGTAAGCAACCAATATTGCTGCCCTGGAATTGCAGAGCCCGGTCATTCAGAGTCATCTTTTTTTTCATTTCTCAGGGCTTTTTGGTTTTTTAAGCCCTGAGAAATACTCATGGCTTGTGTTTGAAATCCAGCCCTGCTGGGGTTGGTATGGTCAAGAAGGCAGAGGAGCCTGAGTTAATTAAATCAACAGCTAACAGTGGAGGTTACCCACAAAAGTGAACCTTGGTGCCCCTAAAACCACTGACCAGAGAATGGCTGGAAAAAAACAAAACCACAGTTGGAGTGAAATGGAAAAAGAAATCTTCAGCTCTATATCACTTCAGCTAGCCACAGGTATCAGAATATTAATTGCTCTTTGACTTGATTTTGTTGTGGGATTAAGGGCACATTGTGGCTTATGAAGATATTCTAGGAGCCACAAGGATGGATGCAAAATCCATCCGTTAAGCATTTCTTTGCCTGCTGCAATCCGGGATGCCGCAGTAGCCCCAGCGAGAGCCTCCCGCTGCCGCCGCTCTCCTGGCACGGCACGGGGCACCGAGCAGCCGCTTTGGCTCTCCCAAACCGCGTGTTCCCCTCTGACAGCTTGAAGCTCCTTGTCCCTGTGTGGGGAGATCTGGTACCGAGTGTAATTCTCCCTCAGGCTTCCGATGCTGTATTGATTTGCTGGCTTTGCCCACAGCGAAAACTCATCGGTGGAGGCTGGTGCTGGCTCCTGCCTCCTCACTCTATTCCCAAACGCACAAGTTGCTGCTGGATGGATCAGCATGGAAATTTGCAGGGAGGTACCTATGGCCAGGAGGGCACCAGAGGCTATAAAACCCATTTGAGACTGGGATGAGCTACACAACGGGCTTTCCTCTCTCCTGCAGCAGGCTCCAGTGCCAGCTGGTGCTGGAAGTCCTGTCCCTTGGCATCCCCGTCCCTTGGCCCGGGGCATCCCCATCCGTTGTCCTAGGGCATCCCCGTGATGCTCAGCCCTGCACAGCAGCACTGATGGATGGAGAAAACGATCACAGCCTGAGCATTGCTCAGGCCAGTGTGCAGCCGGCAGCAGGGAGGTTTCCTGAGGACAGAGGTAGCCTGGAGCTGCAAACCAAGCTGCCTCCTGCCCCAAGTTTGCCGAGCCAGGAGCCAGCAGAGGGAAACGGGCTCCTCTGGGTCGTCTGTCGCTCCCTGCCCAGCGGCTGGGTGCCGGGGGCCATCACTCGGTGCCTTTTTCAAACTCATAAATCCAAGAGATCAGAGCAGGGGGATCCAGCCCAGCCCATAAGTCATGGGACGTCAAATAAAACCACGGACGTTAAAACTTTACTGCAGTGAATAGTTTTAATTTCCTGGGTATAACAGCTGGGTTGACGCTAATGGTAGATGAAAGCGGAGATTTCCCGGTCGGTCCAGCCCCAGCCTGGACGGACGCAGCCAGGAGCAGGGTCTGTTAACAATGCGGCTCTTTATCCCCTGAAACTCAGATCCATTAACCCCAGAGATGTTAATTACAACAGAAATTACCTATGAAAGACCTTGCTCAGGAGCCTGAACGTTTGCAGCCAGTAATAACTTTATTTTTTCCATAATGCTGGTGCCATATTTTTGGTGGGGCTTTGGGGTTGTTTTCATTTTTCATTGAGGGGTTTTGGGGTTGGTTTTGGGTTTTTTGTTGGTTTTGGTTTTAATGTGTTTCACTAATGTAATAATTAACATCATCTGCCTGGCCCAGAAGCTTCGTGCCCACCGTGGGGGTTCTCTGCGGTAGCCTCTGTGCCCTGCAGCGGCCTCAGAGGGTGGTAAATGGGTATTTGGAGGATAGAGTAGAGAAAAGATGTTGGGTGTTTTGGGCGTTGCAACTGCTGGGAGCTGCCATCAAAGCGCCAGGGGGGTTTGTGCCACCGGTCATGCTGTGGGTGGCCCATGGGGACGCTCTGCATGGCTCCGTGTGCAGCTGGGGCAGAGCAGGTTTGGGCTGGGCTGGGGTCGGCGTGTGGCGCTTAGGGAGGGCTCAGTGTCCCTGGGAAACCTTTAGGGTCAGGTGCCTGCTCCAAGACCCATCCCCAGTCCATACTGGGCCCTTTGCGCTGTGAAGGACTTGCCCTTTGCAGGGGCTCCATGACCATTTAACAGCTGGGATGAGAGGGAGCCACGCGTCCCAGCTCTCACCTGGCTGCTGCTTCTCTCGTTGGGATTTTATTGCTTCTTTTCATCTCAAAAGCCCACGGGCCCAGGGGAGGGCACACAATCTGGGCTGTCCACCGGCATGGCACTCTCAGCCGCTGTCAGCTCCACCACTGGTGCGGTACCACCGGAGCTTATGAGTGGGCGATGTCAATCGCATGGGGACGCCTGACCCCGCACCCTTTGGAAGAGACAGAAAATCTCTGGTTGACCTCAGGGCTTGGGTCAAGCCCTTGTTTCAAGCCCATTCCCTGCTTTCATTTTTCCTCCTGGGTGGGGGGCTCCTCCCAGACATGGGGATGCTCAGAGGTGACCTCCTCTCCTGGAAGATGAACCAGAAGGTGGGCTGAGGCGCTTGTTGAGCCCGACCCCACCATGAGCAGAGAGGATGCTGCTTATGGAAGTAGGACAAGAGCCGAGACGCTAAAGAAGAAGTAGGATGTTGGCAAACCACCTTGTCTGGCTTTGTCTCAAAGCACAACCCCGAGAAGTGGCTGTGTGGTGGGTGACGGTGACCCCATACGCTGTCTGCTCAGCCGGCAGAGCCAAGGGAAGTCGTATTGGTGGCTGAGGATGGGGTTTGTGTTCCCAGTGGCCCCGTTGTGCCCTTGCCCTGCTGAGCAGCCTTGGGCGATGCTTGGGGCTGGTTGCCCTGGGGAAGGGAGAGGAGAAGCCCTTTGCAGAGGGTGCCCGGCTGTGCTCACCCTCACCCATGCAAAAGGAGCTGCTGGGAGGGGGAAAGCCATCGGATTACAGTGCCTGCGGGGCTGGGGACTGGTGTTGGCTGGGCCAGGAGCAAAGGGAGAAGCGGGGAAAGGCCACCCCAGGGAGCAACTGCTACTGGGAACAGGAAAACAGAAGTGAGGGACCATCACACAGCTGTGGGAGCTGCCGGGACCCAGTCCCTGGGCTGGTGCTTTCCCAGCTCTCGCAAACGGGGCGCAGGGTTTGAGACAGGCTGGGGGGTGT
>NW_009258666.1:937619-940035 GCF_000687185.1 Egretta garzetta
CCTTGCCCGGCAGCAGCACGGTGGCGAGGGCCGGGTCAGTGCCGGGTGGGCATTAACTCACTTTCCTGGGTTTTTCTGTGGCTAAGGACAGCCTTTGGCCTGGCTCAATGATCCTGATGACTTCTCCTGGTGCTGGGGAAAGGACCTTCCTGTCCCTGCACCATTGGGGACGGGCGATGGGAGAGGTGACACAGAAGCAGAGACAGTCTTTGTCTAATCCTTTTCTTTGCTCTCCCATTGCCTCTGGCTTTTTTTGGGTGACGTTTCCCCTGCGACTCAAAACCTGGCGCCAAGAGGAGGTGACGATGTGCACCCAGCCCTGCCCTCTGCAGACAGCATCGGCACGGTGGCAGGCAATGCCATTTTCCATTCAACCCCTAATTAACAGAAAGGGTTTCTCGCTTCTGGGAAAAGGGTACGAGGTGGACCCCGGAGGGATGTGCGATCCTCGGAGGCAGAAAGCAGTGGCCCAGGCTGCGCACGTTTTGCAGAACAGGATGGGCTCCTTGCTGGTGAATAAAGGCAATCTTCAGCTAGCACGAACAGGCTGGTGTACATACCCTGTCGTGTTTCATACCATATTACCCTGCTTTTGGAGTAATATTGCAGCTGGTTCTTCATTAAGTCCTCCTGGTTCTTCCTCAGGTGCTCCTCGACCTTCCCACGTGGCCGCAGCCTGCTTCCCCCAGCGCCAAAGGCAAGTTCCCCGTCGCGAGTGTGACTTCGCCCCTGGTCGCTACCAGCTTCGAGGCTGCAGGACAGAGGCACTGCTGAGAGATCGTCAGAGACCCTGGTGGAAGGCACTGGCCCCGGTAAAACCGAGGAGGGTAAATGGGCTGATGAATGGGTCCCAGCATGGCGCAGAGCTCAGCACCAGATGCGGAGCTACGCTGCCTAAATCACCAGTGGGTGTTAAATTTACTTTGTGAATTTTGGCCTTTTTTTTTTGTTGTTTTCCCTGCCCCCTAAGTAAGGTTTTGCCCCTCTGGCAGGGATCTCTTGCGAGGTTGTCTGTGTGTCTGTATTAAAACAGCAATTATGCACCTGAAAGTTGGCAAATGGAGGCAGGGCACTGCCACGGCCTCCCAGTCCTGTGCGGATGGATGGGACGGTGGTGGGGACAGGGACAGAGGCAGGATTGGACCTTCCTGCTCCTTTGGGTGATCACCTCATCCCCCAGACACGCTGGATATGGCCCCCACCACCTGGTGAGTGACTCCTGGTGATTTGGGGTGGTTGAAGGGATCCCCGGCACCGTTCGGGTCCTGGCTGCCGGAGCAGGGCAGCAGAGCCCAGCTTGTCGCTTGTTTTTAGGCATTAACATCTACGATCACAGAGCCCTCGGGGAGCTCGGAGTGGAAAATATTGTGTTCCTCCTCCCAGCCCACCCCGTGCTTAATGAGCGCATTAACAACAAGCCCCCATTTATTTATATCAATTTCAAAATCTCTGAAGACGCTCCTATATATAAGCAGGGCAGCAGATCCCATCCCTATAATGGGTCATTAATGTATTTTAAGCGAGAGAGACAAGTTCGTGTTGGCAGAGAGGAGGATCAAAAATGCTTTTATAGCAAAATGACCAAGAGTGCCTTTTTGATTGCCTCTAAATTCCCAGTGAATAAATGAATAATAGAAAAATAAATGAATAATAGATATATCAGTGGATTAGATATTGCAATGCAAGGATAATAAGTCACCCTCTACCCCTGCCAGAATATTTGTTTAACAGGACAAACTGGGAAAGTCAATACAGAAGGTGCGTGGGGACATGATAAAGCTCTCCCGGTCACGTCGCCGTAGGAGAGGAACTCCGGGTGCTGCTTCAGGCGGGTGGATCCTTGGGGTCCCACGTCCAAACTGTGCCCTAAGAGGATGGCAGCCTCCGCTCGGATGTGTGCGCCTGCGTCAGGACCCGCCGGCCCCGCCGGGGGGGCTGGTGGCGCCCGGCCAGTGTGGTACCCACCGGCCTTGGGGCTCTGGCCACGTCCAGGGGTGCCCCGGTTGGTGCGTCCCATCGCCGAGCGGCTCTGGAGTGATGTGCACTAGAGGGAGACAAAGCCCCACGCTCCGCTGGTGGGACCTGGGTGCAGGGTGGGACTGGGTGCCCCATGGGATGGGGACCCCAGTCCTGCCACCACCGATGCATGGCGAGTGCTGCCAGGGCTTTTCCCAGCACAGGGTCCAGCCAGATGCACCGAGGATGCCCCCGCACGGGGCTGGGAGCTCCTGGAGGGCTCAGGAGTGGATGTGTGGGTGAGCTGAGCCTGGGCCCCTTCGCACCCTCGGGGAGGGTGGATGGGGTGGCACTGGCTGCCGCAGTCCCTTGGCAGGACGGGCGATGGCACGCAGCTTTCCTGCCTGGTGCTGGTGCCTGGGCTGCGGTGCTGGTGCCACCCCACGCAGCCTTGGCCGCT
>NW_009258666.1:958570-959066 GCF_000687185.1 Egretta garzetta
GGCTTCGCCATCGGAGCCGCCGGCCACGGCCAGCAACAGCTCAAGGCTCTGAAGCCGCATGGGAAGCGTGGTCAGGGCTCCCGAAGCCGCCAGCGCCGTCCTCTCTCCCCCGGGGCACGGATCCCTGCTGCCCATCCTGCCTGCCTGTCCTGCCCACACACCAGTGAGGTTTTCCTGGGGTCTAAAGGGCTGAAAACCTGTGGGATTTGGTTTCGGCTTAGCCCACAAGGGAGGCGGTCCCTTGGCAGAAGGTTGTCCCCAAGTGATGTTTTATAACTGCTCTGCCACGGGGATGCTTTTTTTTCCAGAGTATGTTTTATTCCAAGTAAATATAATAGGTACGGGTGAGAACCAAAATATTTGATTTTTATCTGTTATCCATCTCCCCCCATCACCTCCCTCTGGCGCAGCGAGGCCGTCCACCTTCCTGGTGCTTGGTTTGCTTGCATGCAGATCGCGTGATTAAATGCAATTTTATTTATCTATTTATTCTTTC
>NW_009258666.1:959321-961872 GCF_000687185.1 Egretta garzetta
ACGGCATCTCTGAGGCAGGAATTGTGTCTGCTGGGGCCATCCACTGCAAGAATCCGTGGGCAGGGGCCGGGCTGTGCACATGCTTTGGGCTGCAAAGGAGCAGAGCCGGCTCCGAGGAGCTGCTTTCTCTGGTCTGTGGTGGGGTTTGCCATCAGGAAAAGGCTCCTGGAGGGACAAGGGATGTCTGCACGGGGAGGGCTGGAGCTGCACCCCATCTCTGCACCCCCTGTCCCTGCTCCGAGCTCTCCACGTGAATCTCTTCGGAGCGGAGGGCTGTTTTCCTGCTGGCGGTACCGGATTTGGTCTGAGCCTGTCCCATGCCCAAGTGTTCTGTTGCAGTGGGGCTCGTTTGCTTGTTTTCTTGCCTCTTGCTCTATTTCTGCTCCATAGAAAACCCACTTTCTCTTCCTGAGGCCACAGCGCTGCCACCCTGCATGCTCAGCCACCCAGGGTGGCCTTATAAAAAAAATAAAATCACCCAGAAAAAATAAGTAAAAAAAGCAGAGGCATTCTCCTTAGCACTGCTGAGGCTTTTCCCTTCCCTTTTTCCACTCCTTGCCCATGACCACAAGGCCAGAAACTGGCTCTCATTTCTGAACTGCTGTTGAGATGCTCAGGTGATGCTCGGCCACGGCCGCTCTCGCATCACCGCCCCGCTGCGTCTCGGCGAAACCCCGCTCCACCGCCCGCAGC
Source organism: Egretta garzetta (assembly GCF_000687185.1). Lineage (NCBI taxonomy): Eukaryota > Metazoa > Chordata > Aves > Pelecaniformes > Ardeidae > Egretta > Egretta garzetta. Next base: position 960,015 of record NW_009258666.1, read on the forward strand.
ACCGGGCTGGAGCGGCTCCGCTTGGCGCCATGCAAACCGAACGCTGCGGGCAGTGCTTCGCTCCTGCAAACGATAAATTAGAGCAACGAGCACGTCCTCTGTGCTGCGGCATCCGGGCGGGAGAGGTGGAAATGGCCCTCGGCAAGTTTTTTGGGGAGGGTTTTGAAGCGGTGGCTGCCAGCAGGGTTCGGTCCAGGTGTTAGCCGGCGTCGCTGCGTTTCAGCCGAGAATATCCGCTGTGGTTTGTTTGAGGGCTGAGGGATGCAAACGAGCTCTTGCTTTAGTTTGTTTATTTGTTTAGAGCCACGGTCTGTCTTTTTCTGGCTTCTAATTTGGACTCGTCCGAGCAGCCTCATTTGTTTAGGCGGCCCATCTGTACCAGGGCTTGAAAAAAAACCCTTTTTCTGGGACGTTTTTCCTAGGCGCTGAGATTACCCAGTGAAGCCATTGGCTCCTGTGGGCTCGGAGCCAGGGCTGGCCAGGGAGGGCACAGGCTGTGGCCACTCCTCTGGCACCGGTACCCTGGGACCTGGTGTTGACCATGAGTTTTTAGGATGCTTGGAAAAGCCACATGAAAGCACAGGGTCCCTGTGGCGCGTGCAGACGGCTCCCCCCAGCACCCGCCTGGGGCAGCGGGGGTAGGAACATCATTAAGACACCTCATGAGTCACAAGCAAGGTCCCCAAAGCAGCCTCTGTCAACCATCCCGTGTCCTCGTGTCCCTCTAGCCTTGTCCTATGGGACCGCCAAGCCGTGATGTCTGCAGGTGCCATCCCGAAGCCCTTCCCACCGCTGATGTGCTGGTGGTAACATCAGGGAGGGGTTTTCCAGCCAACACAACTAAGTCACAGCGATGCTCAACTCGGCCTCTCCATTGGAGAGAGTGCCGTGGCTGCAGCACCTAGGAAGCATCACCTTGCGTTTCAAGGAAAAAATCCCCACGTTGAGGCAGGGGAGAGGGGAGAAGGCTCTGGTTTTCTGTTTTCTTAACAGTTTGTTTGTGCACTCGATGAAAATGGCTGTGTCATTAGAAACCACAGGTTCCCCACTGTTGACATCTCCATTAATGAAGAAATCATTTCTATTTGCAGGTCAAGAGCTGTGGTTTGCAACCAGTTACACTAATGAAGACTGTGGCATGCCCAGCCTCATCTGGCTCTGCGCCAGCACCCGTGGAGAACTTGACCCACGCCGCTGAGTGCTTTCCCCAATTAAACGGCGCGGCAGCGGGACCGACGCTTCCCTGTTACCTCCCAGCAGGAAGGCTGTAGGTCGCAGGCGGCTTTCTCGTGGCACCTGAGACCCCTGATGGAACCCAAGCCATGTGGGCTGGTTTGGTGGCGTGGGGTGGGGGGCGGGGGGTGGGCGCGGCCCAGCCATACCCATCCTGGCCTCGCTCCTCAATGTGCTGTTGAAGGAAGGAGCTCCCGGGTAAGGTGAACCAAGGAAATAGTGAAGTGACGCTGCAAAATTAGGTTTTGAAGGGCTTCTCCAGGGTTTGGTGGCTGTGAGGTTGATGGAGAAGAGGTTTCCTTTAAACCATCCCATCCACCCCATGTGTGCTGGTGGCACAGGGAGACATCCATCCATCCATCCATCCATCCTCCAGGTAGCAATGGACATCAGGCTCATCCCAGAGATTTTAAAACTTCATTTCAGTCCGCTGAGGACCTCTGTACCTCTCATCTCATTTGCTGCTCTGGGCATGCTTGGAGGTGGTGCAGAACAAGCTGGGGCAGGTCAGCCTCCGCACGGTCCGGCAGGTCCTGCCCTTGCAGGGTTTCCCCAAACTGCTGGGTACCCACACGGGATGCCAACCAAACCCTGGGGTTCGGGATCTTAATGTTTAAGATTAAAC
>NW_009258666.1:962483-967979 GCF_000687185.1 Egretta garzetta
GCCCAGGGGGGCGCCCAGCTGTGGCCACTCCTCTGGCACCGGTACCCTGGGACCTGGTGTTGACCATGAGTTTTTAGGATGCTTGGAAAAGCCACATGAAAGCACAGGGTCCCTGTGGCGCGTGCAGACGGCTCCCCCCAGCACCCGCCTGGGGCAGCGGGGGTAGGAACATCATTAAGACACCTCATGAGTCACAAGCAAGGTCCCCAAAGCAGCCTCTGTCAACCATCCCGTGTCCTCGTGTCCCTCTAGCCTTGTCCTATGGGACCGCCAAGCCGTGATGTCTGCAGGTGCCATCCCGAAGCCCTTCCCACCGCTGATGTGCTGGTGGTAACATCAGGGAGGGGTTTTCCAGCCAACACAACTAAGTCACAGCGATGCTCAACTCGGCCTCTCCATTGGAGAGAGTGCCGTGACTGCAGCACCTAGGAAGCATCACCTTGCGTTTCAAGGAAAAAATCCCCACGTTGAGGCAGGGGAGAGGGGAGAAGGCTCTGGTTTTCTGTTTTCTTAACAGTTTGTTTGTGCACTCGATGAAAATGGCTGTGTCATTAGAAACCACAGGTTCCCCACTGTTGACATCTCCATTAATGAAGAAATCATTTCTATTTGCAGGTCAAGAGCTGTGGTTTGCAACCAGTTACACTAATGAAGACTGTGGCATGCCCAGCCTCATCTGGCTCTGCGCCAGCACCCGTGGAGAACTTGACCCACGCCGCTGAGTGCTTTCCCCAATTAAACGGCGCGGCAGCGGGACCGACGCTTCCCTGTTACCTCCCAGCAGGAAGGCTGTAGGTCGCAGGCGGCTTTCTCGTGGCACCTGAGACCCCTGATGGAACCCAAGCCATGTGGGCTGGTTTGGTGGCCGGTGGTTGGCCCGGAGCAGCCATCCCCATCCTGGCCTCGCTCCTCAATGTGCTGTTGAAGGAAGGAGCTCCCGGGTAAGGTGAACCAAGGAAATAGTGAAGTGACGCTGCAAAATTAGGTTTTGAAGGGCTTCTCCAGGGTTTGGTGGCTGGGAGGTGGATGGAGAAGAGGTTTCCTTTAAACCATCCCATCCACCCCATGTGTGCTGGTGGCACAGGGAGACATCCATCCATCCATCCATCCATCCTCCAGGTAGCAATGGACATCAGGCTCATCCCAGAGATTTTAAAACTTCATTTCAGTCCGCTGAGGACCTCTGTACCTCTCATCTCATTTGCTGCTCTGGGCATGCTTGGAGGTGGTGCAGAACAAGCTGGGGCAGGTCAGCCTCCGCATGGTCCGGCAGGTCCTGCCCTTGCAGGGTTTCCCCAAACTGCTGGGTACCCACACGGGATGCCAACCAAACCCTGGGGTTCGGGATCTTAATGTTTAAGATTAAACACCAGCTGCCCATTAAACACCAGCCGTGGGGTGAGCTGTGGGGAGGGGTATGGCCAGGGAAGTGGCAGCTCCTTACGTCCTCCGTGAGTGATGTCCCCGGGCAGCACCGTGATGCTGAGACCGGCCAGAGCCCGACCTCCTCGGCCCCCCAAGCACTGCTGGTCTTCGGGCAGAAGCGGAGGAGAAATCTGGGGGGAGGCAACAGCTTTCTGTCTTATATCAGAGAATATAATTATGCACTTTCCACCCCTGTTTCTTAACACAAAGGAGGAATGTGCAGTTATGTGATCACAGTTTGCTGCAGTGAATTATTTAGTCAATCTGTCCCGGAGCATGTTGTTGAGGCTAATGCTGCTTGTACTAATGTAGGAAATCATTAAAGATCAATAAAGAAATCATTAGCAGTGTGACGCCCTTACCGAACCGCCTGAGCTACAGATATACCACTTAATCCGGCCATAAAAACGGCACCATGAGCTCATTTTAATGGGTGTCAGCAAGATTGATTGGCCAGGGGCAAAGGTTATAACAGCAATTTGGGAGCAGGACCGCTAATGCACTTGTAACTCTTTGGTACACTTTAATGCAAGTTAAACAGAAAATGCCCTAGAAACCGCATCGAGTCCTCTAGTGCAGACGGTTTAAAAGACTTTCAATGTAATGCAAAGATTTAGCAATAGAAATAGCGCAACGGAGCAGATGGATTTTACTTAGTTAAAGCAAAACAAGCCGTAACGCCGCTCGGTAGAGACGACTCCGAGCAGCCCCTAGCGGGGGCTGAAGCTGCTGGGGACACGGGGCAGGGGTTTGGGTTTGGTCCCCGATTCTGTCATCCCTTTCCTGGCTGCGATGGAGCGTTGCTTGGCTTACCTGCTGCTTCGGAGGGACGTCGCAGGGCATTCAGCTCCACTCACCTTAAGGGTGTTTGCTTTTCTGCAAGTGCTGTGAGCACCCAGGAGATGCCCCAGTTTTTGGTGCGCTTTCATGGCTTTTGCCTTTTCCCAGGTGCGCGTCACGCTGTGGGGTGACCTTGAGCAATTCCCTGCCAGCGCCTCGGTTTCCCCATCTGTGAAATGGGTGCAGTGACACTTTGCGATGGGTTATGCTGTTGAGCGGTGTCGCCAGCAGGTCACAGCCTTGGTGAAGGGAGCTGGAGGTCCTCCAGGTACTGATGCTCCCCTGGCACCGAAATGCTTTCTGCGCAGGGCTGTCTCCCTCTTCTCAACGCTGGAGAAATACCGAAGACTCAGGAAAAGCCATATTTACATAACGAGGCCACATTTCCCTACAATCCTGATGAAGGGCATTGGATTAAGTAGACAAATCCCAATACTGAGGAGGGGAAATTGTGGTGGTACCAGAAGCACGCTAAAGCAATTAGTGGGCAGTGTTGCCGGGCTCCACCGTTAAATTCTGTGGTCACTCACATTTAATGAAACCCCATCCCAATGAAGACACATCAGCTGTGACCTCCTCATACTTCACGTTGGCCACAGGCACACCACAGCGGTATCAAGAGTGATTCGAGGCATTAAGGAAAATTACTTATTGCAAGAGAGCGCCTGATGAAAACGCACAACCCAACTGACCAAACTTAGCAAGGCTGAAATAATGGGAGTGCGGTTTTTTCTTCCCTCGTTCATCAGGTTTAAATTACTGGTGTAGGGATAAAGTCTTCTGTTAATTAGTCTTTTCATTAGAGGTTTCTTCATTTGGGGTGAGCGGCTGCTTGGGGAGGTTTTGCCCTGGTCCAGGATGCTCTGGAACAAGTTTGGGTTTGGGTTGGGTTTATTTCCACGCCGTGGCAAGTGCTCATGTGCTGCAGCTCGGTTTCCATCAGGGAAGCATTTGTTCCCTTCCCTGCCTTAAAAAGCATCACGAAACCCCCTCTGTTCTCATATATCCTCTTTCTTGACAGGACCAAAATATCAGAGCCGTGTAACAAGTTGAGCATCAATTTGCGCTTAAATTTACTCAGCTGGAATTGATGGGATTATTCCCAGGCAAGAGAAAAGCCCAGCCTGTTGCCTATCCAAATTCCCTTTCCTAATTAGTTCTTCTGAAGCTGCTGCTGCTCTTGAACGAGCTGGGACTCTCCGTGTGGCCGTTGCTGCCCTGCCTGCTGCATGGGAAGGGCCTTGGGTTTGCAAATGCTGATCCAGATGCAACTTCCAGCCCCAAATCTGAAGCTGGTTGAGTCCTTTCCAGGACAGCATAGACCCATGTCAAGGGAAATGTTGTGTTTTGCGTAGGGCTCTCTTCAGCCTTGGCAGCATCCCTGGGACGGGCACAAGCACCGAGTTACTCCTAGGTCAACATAACAGTGTAGGGGGCTCGGCAAAACCTGGAGTGGGATGAGCTGTTGGCTCATCCATAAAGTTTGTCTTTTTGTGGTGGGGCAGAGAAAACTGTCGGGCTGCTCTGGACTGTTGCGCTGCTGTGAAATGGCCGTGTTATGGGCATGGTGCTACTGGAGAGCGGCCGCTCCGTGGGGTTTGTGAAGACCCTGGGACCTGCGGGTGAGGAAGGCTGGGGTTTTGCTCTGTGCCATCTCGCCGCTTGCTGCCACGGTGCTTGGCAGGGATTTTGCCACTGAGTTCATGGCCGTGGTCTTTGGAGAAGCCTGTGGGCCTTACATCTTCCCTGCCCAGGGCTCCCTGGCTGCTGAGGAAGAGCTGGAAAAGCTGGAGAATTGGCCAAATCGCCCAGTAGGCAAAACCACAGGAAGGTGTTTTTGGGCTGAACGGCACAGACCGTTTACAGGAGCCTTCCCCGATCCCTTCTGCCTGATCGTCACTGTTTGCCGCGCTGTATTTTAAAGCATTGAACATTTAATTATAAATGGCATAATAATCCATGGCTAATGAAGTACAGAGCCCTGCGGATGCAGCTTGCATTAGCTGCTGCTTGCTCCCGACAACTTAATAAAACACTCGTTATCCGCTGCCAGCCGGGAGAAAGGTTAGATCCCTGTTTAATAAGTAATTTCTAATGAAAAGTTTTGAGCTGGTAATCAAGGAAATGCACTGGCCGTGGTTGCAAGTGTTTATGAGATTCTTAGTGAATTATTCCTACGGTGTTTGTGCGCCGCTGCGGCTGCGGCCCTTGCTTGGGGTCGGGTTGGGCTGGCTGCTTGTGCCGAGGGGAAAAACCTCCTTGCCCTGTGATCCACATTGCCCTGACTGGGAATCTGTGCCGAGAGAGGAGCCAGGGACTGGGGACAGCCAGGGAGGTGGCCTGGTGCTTTGGGCCAGGGATCTGCCGCACTTTGGGCTGAGCACGCTGTGGTTTTGTCCTCGCTGTCGTGGCAGGGCCAGCCCCAGCGAGGCTGGGGGGGGCTCCAGAAGAGGCAGCCCCAGAGCTCAGCCTGAGTGCCCCGTCCCCATCCCTGTCCCCCACGAGCTCCAGGGATGGGGATGCAGCACCGGGATGCTCCTGGGGAGCACAGGAGGAGCGGAGAACCCAGGCTTGGCATGCCTCTTGGTTTTGGAAACCATCAAAATCTGTGATTTGGCTTTGTTTTGGGGTTTTGTTGTTGTTGTTTTATTGGGTTTGGGTGGTGGTTTTTTTTTGTTTTGTGATTTTTTTCTTTTTGCTTTTTCCTGCAAAGCCAGTGCCGATTTGGGGTTTGTTCCCCCCTCTCTGCAGCTAGGCCAGTCCAACATCCTGGACCTGTGGTCTTGGGGCTCTACAATGGTTGGCAAGGGCCACCCCAAGTGCCATGGGGGTCCAGCACTGCGTCCGCCTGGGCAAAGCAGTGGGCTGGCACCCCCCTCCCTACAACCACGGGCCCCCACCGTGTGCTGGGGAAGGGAGAAGCAAAGTGCCGAGAGACGGTAATTCAGCATAAATCCTCACTAGAAAGAAAAAATCCCCACTGGGGTTTGCAACGCTGGCTTTTCTTCAAGCCCCAGAGAGCTGCAGGTGGGGGGGTCACTGGAAGCCACGTCTCCTTCCCTCCCGCCAGCCCTCCCCAGCAGCATCCTCTCCCACGCGGCCGCCCGAGCATGTTGGGGGCTGCAAACCGCCCCAGGGCCATCGGCCACCGGTGACTTCCCCAGCTTGGCGCAGACTTCTGCTTGGGGAGCACGGCGAGTGGCCGGGGGTGCGTGAGCTGCTGTGCCACGG
>NW_009258666.1:968044-968719 GCF_000687185.1 Egretta garzetta
AGCCTGGCCCCGTCCTGGGGCTGCTCCCCCATCCCCTTCACCCCCTCCCCATGGTCCCCAGAATAAAACCCTCAGCGGTTTTGGGGCAGAAACGGTGCAAAGCCGTCTCCACACTGGTCTGGTTCCCTGGCACTGGTGTCACCCCAAAGGGATGCCCCAAGCAAGGGCTGGAGCTTCCCACAGCCCTTTGCTATTGCAGGGACCGTGCCTGCAGCTGGGGGGGCTGGATTGCTGTGTGGGGTCCTGGCAGGTCCCTACGTCAGGCTGGTTTCACATCAGTTATCTGGGTCACAGATAAGGTGACTCTTGGCCGGTGTCTTTGTGTCACCACAGGGTTCCTGCGAAGTTCAGCAGCGTCTGCGGCCACCAGGTTTCAAATCCTTCCAAGCGGCACAGAGCCGAAGACGCGGTACCCATCCCTGTGCGGCACCCGCTCCTCACACCTCGCCCTGCCGATGTCCCCAGCGCTCCCTGTGACACCCTGGGGTGGCTTGGCTGCCCACGCCAAGGAGGATGTGCAGGTCAGGCCCTGCGGGCTTGCAGCGAGGGGTTTGGATTTCCCTTCAGCCTGGCGGGATGGCTTGGGGGAAGTAGCTTCAACAGTAAAAGTTGTTACTTTCTAAATTAACACCTTAGAAAAATCGGTGCCTGAAATGCAGCTTTTGTTCCCAAGCC
>NW_009258666.1:968757-970253 GCF_000687185.1 Egretta garzetta
GCCTTTCTGATCCGCTTTGTTGGGTTTGGGCCCTCGATATTCTCTCTTGCAGTTCTCAAAATTGCTCAGGAACTGGGAAAAACTCTATTTGGGGGGGATTCTTGCATCCAAAGCAGCTGGGGAAAAGCCAGCGCCTGTTTGCTGCCCTGGCTTGGTGTTGGTGGTGCCCATCGCCGCTGTTGGCAGCTCGATGCCACACGTCCCCTGACCTTCCCCCTCTGGTACCTCCCAAATGAAATGTGAATGAAATGTGGCTTTGCGATTTATTTTTAGGTTTTTCCCCCCCAGGTTGAGTCACCTGCAAAGGCCGTTCCAAAATGATTCAGAGCAAATTACAAGAATTCAAACCTTCAATCTCGGAGCAGTTTCATTTCAGGAGGGGACCCGGCGATGCCTGCGGGGAGGTGTGAGCCCCCCCCCACCCCGGGTGCTGCCTGTGCCCCCTGCGTGCGTCAGCACTGCTCGCTGAAGTCCCTGTGACCCCACAAGTGCCTCTGTGCTGACGTTGTCCCCAGGGAAAGCCACCTCCCGGCTCCTGCTGCGGCTTGAAACCTCCTGCTTGATCCCGCTCCGGAGCTCGAAGGATCTGACATTGCACACGTGATGGCATCGAGAGAGCCAGAAATGTGTATTTTCACCCAGAAAAATGCCGCTCCGACAGCTCGAGTCGCTCCAGCTTAGACCCACCCCAGGTTTATAAAGATGATGCTGCTGACCCAACGAACTGGCAATGCCCGTTGGGCTGTGCCTCAGTTTCCCCTATTGCAGCTATTCCCTCTGCGGGGAAGTGTACGACTTCTGAAGGAAAGAGGAAAAGGCCTTTAGAAACCTTGGATGCACATCCCTTCCCCCTGACCCTGCTCAGCTCCTGGCGGGGTCGGGGGCAAAGCTCGGCTTCTCTGGGGACACCGGGACCCTCCTGGCTCGGCGAGGTGACCCAGCCCCGTGCTGGTGGCCGGGACCTCCGGGGTTCATCCCTAGGGATGGGGCTGGGGATGCTCAACCTCCGCAGCTGCCTGAGGTCCTGGACCTGCCCAGGGTCCCCTCGAGGGTCCCCTCCGGGTCAGAGGAACCCTTAGCATCCCTCCTGCCCCCGCCATGCGATACAATTTCAGATAAGAGGTTTGGGGTTGGGGTTTTTTTGTTTTTTTTCTTTGGTTTGTTGAGGCAGGGGACAGTTTTCCTGTTTGAAGAAGAAGAAAAAAAAAAAAAAGCAACACCACCCTCTTTGGAGCTTCCTCCTCTTAAAAGATCTGACCTTGATCTTCTGCGCAGGAGCTAATCGTGCTGCGGGTCCTTGAATCCTGCCTGCAGCGCTGCTGCTGTCCCTGTCACCTGCCACCGCCTTCGTGACAAGCGTCCCGTGGTGCCGCTTCCGCCCAGGGCTCACTCATGACGCCGCTGAGCTCTTGCTCGAAAAAAAGGGTTCAAAAAAAAGAGAAAGAAAGAAAGCAAGCAAAAAAAAAAAAAGGGCGGGGGAAAAGGAAAGAAGGGGC
>NW_009258666.1:970333-971466 GCF_000687185.1 Egretta garzetta
TGTTCCCCCGGGTCTGCTCTTTAAGTAGCTGCCGTGAGCCGTGGCTGGACCGCGCCGGTGCTCGAGCATCGCTTCCCCCATCCTCTTCCTCTCCCTCACGCCTTCCCCTTTCCCCCCATCACCCCCAAAACACCCCAGGGGGGGTGGGCGAGGGGCATTTTTTCCCAGTGTGACCCCATCGCCGCTTCAGCCCAACACCCCCAGGGGTGCCCTGAAGCCCCCCGCCAGGCACTGTGCGGTTCTGCCCAGAGGTTTCCTGCCCTTGCTGGCCACCGAGCCCCGGCGCTTCGCAGCCATCCCTTGCCAAATCCTGCCTGCAGCGCTGCTGCTGTCCCTGTCACCTGCTCCCGCCTTCGTGATGCCCCCCGTGCCGCGGTGCGGATGTCAAATCCCCCGTCTCGTATGGCTGGGCTGGCACAGGGAAGGGCTGGGGTGTTTCGGGGTGTGATCGCCTGGGCTCACGTTTTGGGATGCTGCAGCTTCAGTGCTAAACCTTCCCTGCGCTGGCTATGGTGAGATGCCGACAATAATAATAGTAATAATAATCATCACAATTTAGGCCGCAAATTACTTGATATATATTTACAAAGGGGGAAATTTTGCAGAATTTGGCAAGCGGTGGCGAGGTGCCCCCGTCCTGCTGCAAACAGGTCTCCACTCCCGGCATCGCCGTGTCCTGGCTGCTCCCCGGCAGGGATTCTCCTTGCTCCGGGCAGATCCCCGGGGCCAAAATCCCATGCCCCAGCACCCACTGGGGGCTGTGCCCTCACCCCGGCCGGGCACAGCTTTGGCATCTCCCAAGCAACCAGGCTTGGTCCTCAATTATTTTTTCTGCAGTTAGGGACCCCACACCTTCAAGGGGACCCCAGACCTTCCCGAGGACCCCCAGACCTTCACGAGGACGCCCAGCCCTCCTGGGGTGCCCCAACCCTTTGCCCCCCGTGCCGCGGTGCGGATGTCAAATCCCCCGTCTCGTATGGCTGGGCTGGCACAGGGAAGGGCTGGGGTGTTTCGGGGTGTGATCGCCTGGGCTCACGTTTTGGGATGCTGCAGCTTCAGTGCTAAACCTTCCCTGCGCTGGCTATGGTGAGATGCCGACAATAATAATAGGAATAATAATTCTCCCAATTTAG
>NW_009258666.1:971720-972399 GCF_000687185.1 Egretta garzetta
TGGCAGGAGGGGCCTCGTCCAGCCGCTCCGCAGATACAGAACCATGGGGGGACGGGATGGGGGAGACAGGGACCAGAGAGGGGATCGCTCCCGGGAACTCGCCCCGGCTGGAGCCTCCCGCTCCCATCAGAGCCCTTCCCTCCTTCCCTGCCACATCCCGGGAGCTGGGATCAGCCCTTCAATTTTTGCCCTCCTTCTGCACTGTCAGTGGGGGATTAAGTGCAGATTTGCTGCAGATGTGAGCACTGCCCGCCGCTGCCTGCTCGCCCCCGACCGCTGCCAGGTCACCGGCCTGAAGCGCCACATTTAAACCAAAACCCACCCGAGGCGACATAGCAACAACCTCAAAGCAGTGGGATACGGGGCCGCCCCGCGCTTCCCTGCCCTGGGGGGCTGCAGGCTGGGGTGCAGCACAGGTAACCCCGGGGATGCTTTTCCCAGGCACCGGTAACTCTCCGTCCTCTCCGAAACATCAGCTCCCGCCTTGCTCGGGGAGGAGCGGCGCAGGGGAATCTCTTGCTGATCTGCTTTTGGCATGGCCCTGCTCTGCAGCAAAGTGCCCGAGGGCTCAGGCCACCAAAGGTGGAATAAAGGAAAATAAAATTAAAGCAACAAGTCAAACCCTCGAGCTGCATCTCTGTGCTTGCATCTGGGGCTCCCCGAGGCAGGGGGACCCGGG
>NW_009258666.1:972675-978491 GCF_000687185.1 Egretta garzetta
GAGGAAAAAGAGAAGGCCGGCGGGGGGGGGGGGGGGGGGAAGACAAGAAAGGGGAAAAAAGTAAGAAACGGCGGCAATGTTATTTTGTTTAGCAAAAGGGGTGTTGCATGAATGGGAACAGAACATGGCTTGAATCCTTTTAAATTCATCCCTGGTCTTTAAGCCATTAGCTCTTCTGGTTTGAATCTCTTCTCTCTGGAGGAAAGCAAGTAACTCAGTAGTAATCCCAATAAAGATTTTTGTCTCTGAAATAAAACATAGTACTCGCAATATGGATGGCAGGAGAGAATTGGTGACCAGCTGGTATGAAATTATGTGTATTATTGACATTACAGTAGCTTTTACCCCCACCCAGGAGGGATCAGGGTCCTCTCCTACACCCAGCAGAGCCAGTTGCTGCGTTGGAGGCTCGTACTGGGATTTCGGAGCTGGTCATCGTCAAACCCTCCCGGGACTCAGGGCTTTGACCCCATCCCGGGCCCCATCCAACGTTGCTTTCATGGATGCTTTCTGCAGGGTGGATTTGAAGAGGATCTTGTTTCTGAGAGCAGATGCCCAAGGTCACGGCTGGACTGGATGTCAGCCCCCAGTTTCTCGAATCCCAACCCATCACCCTAATAAAAATTCGCCCCGGTTTACTGCACTGCTGGTACTTTTGAAGCCAGACAGGGGAAAACCTCCAAACCCTCCAGGTTTTGAACCTTAAAGCAGGGACCATCCCACTCCACTGGTGCAGGGCAGCTGCAAGGACTTTCCTTGCCCATGGCTCTTTGCACCAGCCATGGCTGTGCCTTCCTCCCTCGACACTGCGGGGTTGAGCAGTATTTTGGAAGGCAAAATAACAGCGATATCTGGCTAACAGCACCTTTGGGGAGCCAAAAGCGTGATGTGCATGTAAGACCCAAAATGATCATCGTGGCTTAGCCCAGGCAGCTCTCCCAGCACACCTGCACTCTGTACTGGTTTTACGGTCCTTAGAAGACAAACCCAGAGACAAGTTAAGCTAAGGTGATGCCGAATTCATCATGTTGGGTGTCTTGGAGGGCTAAGAGCCCCCTTTCAGGTGGATATTCTCCCCGCAGTGGTGTACCAGTACTTGTGGCATTGCCTGGATTTGGGGTGAAAACCAGCCTGAACACGATGCTTGTGGAGGTGAGGAGCAGGAATTTGGCCTTTCCGATGCCTCCTGCACCTTCCCACCCAGGGAATGGCCGACATCTTCTCTTGGGCCATGCCTCTTCCATGCATTTGGCTGTCTCTGCACCCAAGTCGTTCCCATCATAAAAAACGCTTGGGAGCAATTTTTTGTCTGAAAACTGTGGGGCTCATGCAGGCGGCCATAGGAGGGAGAGGTGTCCCCGAACCGTTGCAGGGAGAGAGATCTGCTCTCTTCCCCAAAGCTCCTTGCCCGTCGGAAGGTTTATTTGTTGGGTTTGCTCAACTGGCCAGATGGGCTTCGGCTGCTCTGGCTTGGAGAGCCATGGGCTCTGCGGCGCCTCTGTCTTGGACTGAGGTTGCCCAGAGAGGTGGTGGAGGCCCCATCTCTGGAAACGTTCAAGGCCAGGTTGGATGGGGCTCTGAGCAACCTGATCTAGTTAGCGGTGTCCCTGCTCCCTGCAGGGGGGTTGGACTAGATGACCTCTAGGGGTCCCTTCCAACCCAAAACATTCTACGATTTATGATTCTATGGAGAAGGCAGCAGCCCCCGGGCCGGGGGTTGGCATCCACAGCCGGCGGGGGCGGGATGGGACACTTTATTTGTTTAATGATTTGAGCAATAGCGAGTTGGCTTTCTTAAACAGAACAACAAAAATAACTTCAGTTTGCAGTTTAAAAACAAGGGTGAAACTTTCTACTGAAAAGTGAAAGAAATGGGGTGGGGGGGGAAATGAGGTTTTTGTGGAAAAAACCAAATCTCAGCCAAACTACAACCTGTGCTTTTTTTTTTTTTTTTTTTTTTAAATGAGCCATTTTCAGCTAAAAGTTTTTAAGGAAAAAAGATGTGAACCTTATTTATGGAGACACCTTCATTGTGAAACGCACTGTGAATGCCAGGAAATAATTCCCATGGGATCACTTACGAATTCTGTGGAAATTCAAATATATATATATATATATGCATGCGCATGTGTGTGTTGTGTGTGTATATATATGCACTGTGTACATATATGCACTATAAGAAGGGACTGGGTGGCTCCTCAGGGTCTCTCTTCCACAATTCCAGGACTATATTCCCATACTGGTATTTTCTACTATTTTGTAGCCATACATCAAAAAATTTTCCAGCGCATCTTTGCCTTTTGATTTGGTGGTGGATTTTAAAACTGGAAAGAGGGATGAGCCCGATGGATCAGATCCTTAAAGAAGGAGCATGGGGCACTGGGATGAACGTGTGTGTGTGTGTATATATATATATATATGTATGTATGTTTAGGGGTGCCCCCCTCCACTGTCTCCTTGATTTGCTGAGTGTTCAGGGGGTGCAATTTCCACCTTTCCTCTAAAGTCCAAGCTAACTATTTTGGTATTCCACATGAATCCTCTTCCCTCCAAGCAGCGCGGGGCATGTGGGAGCGTTTCCATCACCCATGGATGGGTGCTCGGTACCCACCGAGGCCGTGTCAGCCCAACGGCTCCACTGAGCTCTCCCGTGGGTGGCAACATCTCCGCACCGCAGTTTGCTTTTTCTTTTCTTTTTTCTTTTTTTTTATTTCTTCGAGGTGGAAATTGTCTCCAAACCCACCTCTGCCCACAGGCTGTGGGGATAATACTCATTCTTCTGACCGCTTCAAAAGCTGCCTGATAACGAGCTGCAGCCCACGGGTGCTCTCGCCCACTGCCTGCTCGCCAGCAGCGAGGAAAGCAGCGGCCAGACGTGAAACACAAACCCGCGTCCTACCAAGGGCAGTAGGTCCTTCACAGGGGGCAAAGACGGGATCCTGACCCTCCTGGGAGCCCCCATCTTCATCGCTGCCCCAAAACGCATCCTGGTGGAGCCCCAGCATCCCTGCCTGCTCACAGCCCAGTCGCTCCCACTTTGCAGGTGCCCCTTGAAATGTGATTTATTGCTTCTGCTTAATAAAGTAAACCCAACCTGGGGAGGGAAACAAGGAAGCCGGAGGGTGACGGCAGTTTTCCCCGAGGTCTCCAGATGATGTTTTTTCCTTAGTAACGCCCAATCTTGCAAAATACGCTCTTAAAAAGAAATGCCTGGAGCTTCCCTCCATGGCCTCTGCTGCAGGACCCCCCTGCTCTTGGTGCAAGTCGTGGGGGGGACATAGCACCAAGCATGGTGGGGAATGGACCTCAGGCTGCTCCTGGTTTCCCCCGTACTGGTAAACCTGGGCTAATTTCTGGCGCGATGGGAGACGCCTCAAGTGAGAACCCACCAGCGACCGTCTCCGCTTCCTTGGCTTCTGCAGGAAACTCTTCTTGGAGAACGTATGCTCCCAGACCACAGACCAGACACAAAAATTCGCGTTCTTTGCCATAAATTGTTGTTTGTTTTTGCGTTGCCGTTTGCGAGAGTGGCAGCTAAAATGGGTGGGCAATCCCTGTGTGATCCCCCGGGTATTTCAGAACAGGCAGATGTGTTAAAACCCAAAAAGGCAAGCTGATTTCCTCGTGCTCTGCGGATGAATTGAGGTTTAGGGGATTTTTAGACTTTCTCTCCCTCTACGGGGCTGGATGTGAAGTGGCTTCAGCCCCGTGGCTGCACCCATGGGGCCCCACTGCTTTTTTGCTTAGAAACACAGCAAACCCCCATAACGCTGGTGACAGACAGGGGCTGGCACTTGCCAGGACAGTGAGATGGGGCTGTCACCCCCCAGGACACCACCAGCCCCCCCCGGTGCCTGCCTGTGATCCCCAGGGTCAGGCAAAGGGTGCTGGCGTGACCGCGCTCCTCTGGCGTGTGACTACGGCGTGACCCGGCGATGGCGCAACCCCGGCCCGTGCGGGGTTCTCCCTTCGGGTTCGCCCGTGCTCGCAGCTGAAACGTCTCTGCTTGGCTGTTATCTCTGGGGGGCTGCGTGTCCCTCACCCCATCAAACACCCCAGGACCCCCTGAGTGCCTGCGGTGCAGTGGCGGAGGGTTGCCAACGGCTCAGCCGGTGCGTGGACGGGTCTTGCAAACCGCTCCGAGGAGCTGTTCATTGTCCCATGGGTCTGCTGGCATCGCACCCCCTCCCTGGCACTTTTGGGGTCCCGTAGGAGCAGGAAGGAGCCCGACCAGCCCAGCCCATCCCTCTTGCCCTACTGACACCTCTGTCCCCAAAGCCCCTCCAGACTCCAGAGGTGTCCGGGCTGGCACCAGGTCTGTGCCCAAAGGCACCACCGAGTTGTCTCAGATGCTTGGTCCCCTCTTAAATTTGCTTTTTTCATTTCTCTCTTTTTTTTTCCCCCTCATCCCAGGGTTGTGGTCACCTCTGTGGACAATCCCCGGGACCCGCTGCAGGGTCCCTCCACCTGTACCTCCCCGGCTGCTCCTGCAGGCGCCGGACAGCAGCTCCACCAGACCATCGGCTCCGCAGCACTGGCTTCAACCGCTCCTGGGCTCTGGCACCACCAGCAGCTCAGCACCAGGCCCCTGGATCACTGCAGCGGCACCCGCGGCTCCTATGCTCGGGCACTTCTCCTTGCATTCCCTGGGATGCACAGGGAAAACAAGGCAGCCGTGATGGGAGACATCCCGTGGCCGGTCCCTGCTCCAGGGTCTGGAAGCATTGCCCTGCCGGCGTCGGGGTTACAACGCCGGCATTGTGCCGCTCACTGCATGCGCGTGCCCTCATGGCTCCGCGCCGCTGGGGGCTGTGCACTGGCCACAGGCATTCCCAGAGCGCCCTGGCGCCAGCGAGGAAGAGCCAGGGTGAATCTCGGCCACAACTGTGAGATGTTCCCAGGTTGTGACAGTTTTTATGGAGATCACATGCCTCCTTTCCCATGGCTTCGGGCTTTGTGGGGCTGGGTACCGGGATTGGCGCTGGAGCAGGGATATGCAGTCGTGGCCTCATGGCTCAGGAAAGCGAGTCCTGCCCTGGCCAGGCTCCGCTGGGCACTGCCATCAGCCCGGGGTGTTGGAGAGGGTCACGAATGGCCCCTCTGTTTTGGGACAGCCAGGTGAGGTGCTGGCGGCGGGGTCAGCTAAAACGCTGTGTGCTGAGATGATACCGCGCATCGCAGGCATGCCAGGCTGCGCGCTGCAAAGGGCACGACTTATCTGCTTTCAGTCATCTCCCCAAATGAACGGACGTTTCGGTCCCCCTCGCCCTGTGCCTCAGTTTCCCACGCACAGAGTGAAAGCCCCGTCCCGCCTCCCTGCCTTGCACACAGGGATGCTCTTTGGGAAGCACCGAGCACTGTAGCCACTTTCCCTATGGAGCAGACCCGCGGGTGCCCTGAATTCTTGCATTTCGCTGGCACCCGGGTGCTTGGGCCGCACGGGGAGGGGTGTACGTGCGTGTGCATGTGCGTGTGTGCACGTACGGTGCTGCCAGACCCGCTGCCTGCACCTTTGGGAGACGAGTTTGGCCACCCCGTTCCCCAAGGTGAGAGCTGGAGGCGTGGGGCGAGGTGGGAGGCTGCACCCCGCTGTGGGTTTGGCTGAGCCGCAGAGGAAGCAGCTGAGCTGCGAAGCCCCTCGGCCATGGCAGCGCGCGGCGCCGGCTGCGCAGACAGCGACCCGCTCGCTGCAGGGACCGTCACGGCTTTCTTAGAAGCAGCTGGGGGTGAAACTGGTGGGTTTGCTAAACCAGAAGTGCCTGGGTGGTTCTGTGGCTCGCAGGCAGCGAGGGTGCAGGCAGCGGGGTGCAGGCAAG
>NW_009258666.1:978555-980719 GCF_000687185.1 Egretta garzetta
GGGGTGGTGAGAGCAAGGTTTGGGGCTGGGGTCTCTGATTTTTTTTTTCTTTTTTTTCTATCAATATTATTATTAGCAGGAAATATTCATCCTCTGCAACGCGCCCGTTTGCCTCTGGCCTGCACGGAACTCTCCCTGGACACGCAGGGAACAAACCCACCCGAAAACCAACCCCCACACCGTGGCTGCAGGGCAGAGCTGAGCACCAGGCTCCGAACGGGGGGGGGACCAACCTAGCAGTGGATTAATTGCACAAGTGCTTTTAATCAGTTATTTTTAAAATGTGTCCATTCCCAAGCCATGCTTTGCAAGTACAAACAGAACAGCGTCTTTAATCCCAGAGGCCCCCTCGGTCGCTTTATATTCCCTCGGACTTTCTACGGGGTAGGCGTTTCACCTCGTCCCGGCTCAATTTTGCAGCTCCCCGCTAATGAAAAAGGACCCATTTTTTGTAAATGGGCAAGAATTTAATGTGGTTTTAGTCCTCAAATCCCTCTGGAGCCTCATGGGGCTCTGGGGAGGAATTTTTGGTCTCCACGAGGACAGGCAAACACTAAATCATTGGGGATGTCCACAACTCTCACCTATAAGCAAATAAATGTGCGTAATTACGTGCGTTGCCTGGGCTGGTCGTTAATCTCCCTAACGGGCACTGCCGACGCTGCGTAGGTACCGTGCCTAGAGAACGTATGGAGCACCCAGCAGGTTGCAGCCCCGTAGCGCCCCTTATGTCTGACTGCCGGAGCAATTGGGAGCATTTGTGATTTAAAGCCTCACATGAGGAAAAAACCCCATGATTTGAAGGGGCAGGAGGAGAAATTTTATGATAAAGGTAGATTTTGTGGATGACATGAGGATGGTGATGAGGACCAGAAGCCCTGGCTGTGCCGAAGGGGTTCAGGACTGTATCTGTGAGGTGGTACAACCATGATTTAGGGAAAAGGGGGTGGTGGGAGGGTGATGAAGAAGAAAAGCCCCATCCACAGCCTCCCCCAATCAGTGCTGCCGAAGGATGTTTGGTCAGCCCGTAAATCAGTGCAGCTGAGTCAGAGCTCCCATCCAGCACCTAATGATGCAGCAAGGGAGGAGACACCTTAAAAGCACCTTCTCCTTTCTTTCTGCCTTCTCCTCCTCTTCATCCTGACTTTTCTCCCCATCAGCCCCAGTGGGATGTAAGCCAGGTAAGGGCTGAGACTCCCACTGCTTTTCTGCAGGGAAGGAGGCACGAAGCCCAAAATTAGCCTGAAAAACCTGACCATTGCCCAAGGGGCTTTGTAAGGCTGAGGCAGGCAGGGGTGGCAAGCGGGATGCTACTGGGCTGAGCCCCTCGGGACCATGGTGAGAGCCAGGGGCCGGCGTCCCCCCGCACCTGGGGAGCGGGAGGGGAGCAATGCCACTGCTCCGGCAGGAACGCCTTCGCTGCCTGTAGCCTCGCGTCCTCGGGCTGGAGCTGTGGTTGCGGTGGGGGTCTGGCAAGCGAGACAAGGCGATGCTGTTCAGTGCCACAGACCCCGCTCTGTGCAGCACCGGGTGTTTTCCAGGCTGGGTTGCTTTTCCCTTTCCTTTTGTGCCAGCATTTGCACAACCTCTGCCCCCTTCACTGCTCTGAAACCACTTTTTCCCCCCTCTTTGCTTAAAAGCAGCAAACAAGCAGTTTTTAGTCACAGTAAATAAGAGAAGCTCTTTTTTTTTTTTCTTTTTTTCCCCTTTTCCCCAGCCTCTAATAGGGCTGCAGGAATCTGTAACCTCTCCATCTGTAACATCTCGATTCGTCCAACCACCAACACCCATCGGATGAAAAACTCAATAGAGAATGATGGCGGTGAGCAGCAAGGCATGATGAACACCAAACTCTCCAAACACCCTGAAGCCACACTTGTGTGCCCTGATGGCCAATACCTTCTGCCTTGGGTGCTATTTCCCATACCCTGGGCTGCGTCAGGAGAAGCGTGGCCAGTGGGGCAAGGGAGGGGATTCTGCCCCTCTGCTCTGGTAAGACCTCCCCTGGAGCCCTGCATCCAGCTCTGGAGCCCTCAGCACCAGGAGGACATGGACCTGTTGGAGCGAGGCCAGAGGAGGGCTACTAAAATGCTCCGAGGGCTGGAGCCCCTCTGCTATGAGGCCAGGCTGGGAGAGTTGGGGGTGTTCAGCCTGGAGAAGAGAA
>NW_009258666.1:980935-986799 GCF_000687185.1 Egretta garzetta
CATTCCAGGCCAGGTTGGATGGGGCTGTGAGCAACCTGATGTGGTTAAAGGTGTCCCTGCTCCTGCAGGGGGGTTGGGCTGGGTGACCTCTAGGGGTCCCTTCCAACCAAAACCATTCTATGATTCCCTGTGGATTTTGGTCACTCAGACTTAGTTTGCATTTGTTTTACTCCATCGGAGAGCCCCCTTTGCTTTTTCTTATGAGGAGAAAAAAAGGACAAATATCATCTCATGTTTCAATTCAACATTTCTTCCCCTTTAGGGAAAAATTCATCTCCGAGGGTGATAATGGCAATTTTCTATGAGAAAACCCATCGGCCTCAGGCGTTCCTGGGCCGCTCCTATTCCAGGCATGAGCACCCATTGGGTGCTGGTATTTTTGTGGTCCAGCAAAAATGGCATCTTTAGGTGCTCCTGGAAATTTGCTGTGCTGGTATTACTGGCTTTATTATTTAAAAAAATAAATAAATAAATAAAAATTATCTGCTGTTATTTGGGCAAAGCAGGAGCTCAGCCGTAGCCACTGCCTTCCTCCTCTTCCACCTCCTCGCCAGCCATCTCCACCTTCCCCGTTCCCCCAGTGCTGTTTATTCTGCTGCATGTGCTTCATATTTTTGCTTAATACTAATTCACATAAAATCCTTGTGAAGAAGAACCACCCATCTACACATATGGAAACAGTCTCGGCACGCAGTCCCCATACCCAGCTGGGAGTCAGAAAGCCGTGTACAGCTCAAAATTAGGATACAGACAAGTGGTGAATGTGGGAGAAAAGGCAGTTAAAAGGAGAAAACCACGGCATGTAAATGGGTTATTACTTCAATCACCCAATTAGGAATCTATGGGCTCTCTTCTTCATTTCTTCTAAGGCAACAACATAATTAATTAAAGTGAAATGTCTTCTCTGCTCCCGTCTGTCACTCAGCCACGAGTCCGAGCGAGCCTCCCATGAACCGCCACTGACAAACCATAAAATTATTAGTAAAAAAAGTAAGGGGGGGGGGGAAAAACCCCAACCCCAGCACCCCGAAGCCACAATGATATCGCCGGCCCGTTGACGCCACGGATCAGGTGACGCCAGTCTCCCACCCAGCGGATGCCGAGCCGTCGGCTCTGCCGTGCCGACCACAGAACCACCAGCCAGCCGGAGGCTACCTGCGCTGCCAGCGGGGTTTTCCTCTTCCTCTCCCTCGCTGCCACCTCTTCCATCGCTCCTCTTCCTCCTCCCATCCCTCCAGGGGAGCCAGGATAAGGGACAACAGGGATGGCTTCCAACAGCATCTTCGACTCCTTCGCCACCTACTCCTCCGCTTTCCTGCGCGGTGAGTACAGACCGGCCTCTTTCGTTCCTCGGTGGCAGGAAACGTCATCGGGTTTTGCATTTATTTTATTTTTTTTTTTTTTTTGCAAAGAAGCAAACTGGCAGCGGGCTCTGATGCAGCTTTGGGAAGGGTCGGGCTGAGCGGTGCTGGGATTGATTTGATGCATTTGCTGCAGTCCAAGTTGTTGGACGGGTGCAGCCCAAGGGGAGCAAAAATCTGCAGAAATATAAATTGCTTCTAGAGAGAAACCGGTTTGCAAGGAGAGAAGAGCTGGGGGAGATTAGGGCTGTGTTAATGCTTACAACTTTATTTGTTTACTTTATATATGCTATTCCAAATATGAAAACACATGGCAACTGTATATAGTGCTTTACTAAATATATAACTCCGTTGGGCGATGAATGGGTTCACTCCTCCTGGCCTCTCTGCGCACCCCGGGACACGATGCTCTCATCCCTCCCGGCTGCCTCGGGACAGGCAAACTGCCTGCCAGAGGCAGTCGCTTCTCCCCAAATTTCTTCTCTGAGTGATCCCAGCTCCCAGCCAGGATCTCAGGTCCTTGGACTTGAACCCGCCTTCATTTCACAGCTGCCGTCCTCTCGCCGTAGCCCCTCTGCGGCCACGCTGCTCGGGGTGAACCGGGCGGGCAGGCGGGGGCTGGAGCTGCTGGGACGGTGGCTCCCAGGTGTGTGCCGAGGCCTTTTTGGGAAGAAGCCAGGGGCTTGCTAATGCATCCGGCTCTACAAATCTCCGCCTTTTCCCTTCTGGAGGCAGTTCAGGAGCAAATGCTCGAGCTGGTCGTGGCTGCGAGGACCCAGGTCCTGAGCGATGGCTCGTTGCAGTGAACCTGAGAGGGTCAGGGGAGGGACATCATCAATCCTCCCCCCCTCAAAGAGCAGAACGCAGCAGGTCACCCAGGAACATGTTGCTCCAGAGCAGATTTTGGCCTGGTTTTGAGAACACAAAAGGTTACGTGGCCTTTTGAGGCGGATCGGTGGTGTCAAGCTGGAGTCTTCTTCCGAGCGGAGGGTGTTGGAGAGGCAGCAGCAAGAGCCAGGGATGGGGCTGGGGGGCAAATCCCGGCCAGCTTCCCCAGCCTGGATGCACCATGCCGGAGAGCAGGGCAAATAAGCAGAACGGTCCCGTTCATCTGAATGCCCTCTGCTCAGAGATGGTGGCATTATAAATGTGTCCTTTGTACTTTATGCAGCTAATTAAAGGCAGTCCCATGGCAAGGAAATAAGAGAAGTTTATAAAAAACATTTGCACGGTTCTTTTTAATCTATACTTCTCCCTCCGCAAGCCAGATGAAGAAATGCCGGGGTTTAACTGGGCTTTCTCATTTAAAAATAAAAAGAGAGCAAGCAACAGAAATATCACGTCTTGTAGGCGATTTCCATACAAATAGAAGCTCATAAAAGCAATAAACATCTTTGTTTCAGACATAATTTTTTATTAAATAGGGAGGAATAAAACGATTGCACCAAGGATGGCATAGGGCCAAAGGGTGAAACATTTGTTTAGTATTAGGACAAGAAATCCTTGTTTTCTTTAAGGAGCTCAGCGCGTCTTCTCCTGCCCAGCGAGAGTTGGGCGAGTACTGCAAAACAGTCACCGGCGTTCATTGAAATTCCTCATGGCTTTGGGGGATTCAACCGCACTCATAGTTTTTGTTTGCTTTTCTGGGCACATCCATGAAAATGGGTGTTTGTTTGCACAAATATTTAAGGAATGAAACGAAAAATCCCAAAGGTATTCACTAGTTAGTCTGGAAACTTTTTTTTTTTTATAGAAAAGGGATTTTTATTTTTTTTTTTGGCTTTACAATGGGGCGGGCGAAGGAGCCCCACGTGGGAGAGCGGCACCAATCCCCACTCACACGTGCTGGATTCATGACTGAGTAAAATATCCGGCGGGGACTGAAATAAATTTGCCTCCAGTTGATGGTTTGGGGGATATAAACCCCATTTTTGGTGGCCAGCGCTGGCTTGGGGCCTTGGGGGCTGCCCTCACATCTCATCACTACTTTTGGAGACCAGCCTGAAGTTGTAAGATAAACTGGGCTGAACTGGGGGGACTCCCCTGCTGCTCCCAATAGCCAAACCCCGTGGTGGGTGCCAGCCTGAGCTCCCGGCGCAGCACATGGGACCTGACCAAGGGATGGCCGCGCTCCTCTGCAGGGCTGCCAAACACTTTCCTATTTTATTTTTTTGGGGGTGGTTTTGGGGGGTGTTTTGGTTTTGGGTTTTTTTTTTTCAAGGAAAAAATAACTGCATCTTTTTCTGCTCCATCCGAGCACCCCGTGGTTTGGCTCCTGGGTCCAGCTGTGCCCTCCTGGGACCTCCGGCGCTGCCGTCACAATGGCAGCCGCTTGCCTCTAAGTCATCAAACCACAAATGTCACATCTGTGAGTCAGTTTTTGGTTACCAATGGCTATCAGGACGGGGAGGCCTCAGCCACAGGGGCTGGGTTCTCAACAGTGGTTTATCTTCCACTGCATTTTCAGTGGAAACCTGCAGGGACGGCCACGGGGTGCAACGCTCCGCGGGGCCACCGAGGGAGGAGCGAGGTGTCAGCGACTTGGATGCTCTCAGACCTGTCAGTTGAGGGCTGGGAGTTATTTTGCCTTGGGGTGAGCCCTACGGAGGCTTGCTGGTGGCTCAAGCTGGCTCCTTTGCTTGGGACACCCATGCTGGGCTTGTTCACCTCTCCCTAGCTCAGGTCACCAACATTTGACATTTTTTCCTTGACCTTTGTAAATCTAAAAGCACACAGGAACAGCTTGTAGCCATCACTGGCCATCCACGCTCCCCAGTGAAAATGAAACGGCGTTATAGCGCTCTTTTTGCCTCTTTCCCCATCACGTTGGTGTCCTCGTGGGAGGCTGGCCTCACCCCACCGCCTTCCCCAGGCGGCTTCATGCCCTTGCACAGGATGCAAAGGGCACCACGCTGACATCCACGGAGGGAATTTTACTATTTATTTTTGCAAATGCACCAATGTAGGCTTGCTCTTGGCCATGACGCAGTGCTCAGTGCTGCTCTGAAGGAACTGGGACTGATCCTGGGGGTTAGTCCCTGCTTTGCGGCTTCTTGTGGGTTCTCCTGGTCCTCGCCTCTGGTTGATCATGGCAATTTTTCTCCTGTCTCTGCATCTTCTTCTCCGCTTTGCTAGAGGGAGTGGGTGGTCCATGGGGGCGCAGGGAGCCTGAGGGTCCCTGCTGGCCCTTCACAGCCTCGTTAGCCTAATGAACAGGCACGGTTCTGCCTAAAGCGGGAGCATGGGGGCTTGGAGGGTCCCTGCAGAGCTGCTCTGCCCTCAGGGAAGGCAGCGGGCTGTGGCCCTGGGGCAGGCAGCCTTGCCATGGGGGTCTCTAATCCCCCCAAGAACATTGTCCACCCCATAGGAGAAGAAATGAGCCATGATCCCATGGGGGACCCACCTCATCCCCAATACATGGCAGCTTATATGGACAAACTGGCTTCTCCTGGTCACGGATCTGCCCCAGCAGATGCTGAAGGAGGAGCAGGAGGAACCCCTGCGATGGTGGCCCTGGTGCTGGTCACCTTTGGCTTCTGAAAGTGGGCAATGCCGACTGCCCTGGTGCGCTGGGCCGCCGTCATTTCTTCTCTGGGAGGTTGCTGCCTCCGTGCCTTTCCCCCATTTGCACGATCACGGATTAGTCAGAGTTGCGCAATTGCTGCACTGGGGGCTGTGGTCTCAGGCTGGAGCATTTTGGGGCACGGGGAAGCCACCCCAGTGCTCCGGCCGTATGCCAGCACGGTGCCTCCTCTCGCTGCACCCCCAAGTCCCCGGCAGCTTTCCTCGCCAGCCAGGGAGGGGGCGATGGCCCCAGCTCATCCCGAGCAGAGGTTGCTTTTTCCACCCTTCCCGTAACTGGCCACTGCAGGATTCCCGCTGGGCAAACTTCCTTTTAATGGATTTCTGTGTTTCTTCCTAACCACAGAAAACTGTAACCCGGACAGTTTTTTTAAGGTGTTTTTTCCTCCTCCTGTGGCGCCGTGCGCTGGGCAATGCCTCCGGGGGAGGCTGGGTGAGCGGGCACCGGGTAGCACCGTGCACACGTAACGGTGTCGCTGAGCTTCGCCGTCACATTTCCCTAAAGGCAGGTGTTTTGTCTCATCCTCTACCACCCCAGGTGATTTTTTTTTTTTTTTATTTTACATATGGGTAACTAAGGTCCCTACCAGCATGATGGCAGCGCGTGACACCGGGGCTCTGCGGTGATTGGGTGCTGGGGTGGGAGGCACGAGCACATGGACCGTGCCTGCCCGCAGATATCAGACACCTTCCCTGTGTCTGCAGCTGGGAGAAGCAAGGCAGGGCCTGCGTGCTGGGGCGAGGAGGGATGCCCCCAGAGATCTCGTTGGACATTAGGGAAAATGTCTTCACCATAAAGGGTTGACAGGAGCTGGAAGGTGCTGCCCAGGGAAGGGGTCGAGTCCCTGTCCCTGGGGGGATTTAAAAGCCGGGCAGACGAGGTGCTTAGGACCAGGGTTTAGTGGTGGGATGGCAGGGGTA
>NW_009258666.1:986827-987514 GCF_000687185.1 Egretta garzetta
AACCGATTCGATTATTCTATTCTATGATTCTATGTATGCACACCCATGAGAATTGCAATCCCCACAGATGTTTGCACACCCGTGAGCATTGCGATCCCTGCAGATATTTGCACACCCGTGAGCATTCTGATCCCCACAGATGTTTGCACACCCGTGAGCATTGCGATCCCTGCAGGTGTTTGCACACCCATGAGCATTGCGATCCCTGCAGATGTTTGCATGCCCCTGAGTAATCCCCATGGGCGGTTTGCACAGCCGTGAGCATTGCACACCCAGGAGCTCCCCTATGGTCACGGCTCAGCCAGATCCTGCTCACACCCGTGAGCATTGCGATCCCTGCAGATGTTTGCACGCCCCTGAGTAATCCCCATGGGCGGTTTGCACAGCCGTGAGCATTGCACACCCAGGAGCTCCCCTATGGTCACGGCTCAGCCAGATCCTGCTCTCACCCGGCACCCCCAGTCCCTTCCCCCATACCCCTGTGCAAACCCTCCCTCTGCCTCCCCTCCCCAGTTCCCCAGTGCCACCCCGGCCCCACGCACTCGCCCACGTGCCAGGGGCCTGGACCACAGCACCACGTGGCCACAAAATCTGGTTTGCCTCCATTCATCCTTCCCTCCCGGGGAAGGCTTGTGCGCTCGCAGCCCGCCGGCTCCTGAGTGACTGTCCGTGGCTTTGGCCTTTTCC
>NW_009258666.1:990422-1003085 GCF_000687185.1 Egretta garzetta
ATCCCCACAGATGTTTGCACACCCGTGAGCATTGCGATCCCTGCAGATATTTGCACACCCGTGAGCATTCTGATCCCCACAGATGTTTGCACACCCGTGAGCATTGCGATCCCTGCAGGTGTTTGCACACCCATGAGCATTGCAATCCCCACAGATGTTTGCACACCCGTGAGCATTGCGATCCCTGCAGGTGTTTGCACACCCGTGAGCATTGCGATCCCTGCAGATGTTTGCATGCCCCTGAGTAATCCCCATGGGCGGTTTGCACAGCCGTGAGCATTGCACACCCAGGAGCTCCCCTATGGTCACGGCTCAGCCAGATCCTGCTCTCACCCGGCACCCCCAGTCCCTTCCCCCATACCCCTGTGCAAACCCTCCCTCTGCCTCCCCTCCCCAGTTCCCCAGTGCCACCCCGGCCCCACGCACTCGCCCACGTGCCAGGGGCCTGGACCACAGCACCACGTGGCCACAAAATCTGGTTTGCCTCCATTCATCCTCCCCTCCCGGGGAAGGCTTGTGTGCTCGCAGCCCGCCGGCTCCTGAGTGACTGTCAGTGGCTTTGCCTTTTCCAAGGGAACCCTGCTGACTGGTGGCGTGTCTTTTTTTTCTTTAAATATATTTGGGGGGGGGACAACACCAAGTATAAATCCATTGTCTCTCATCACCTTGTTATGATCTAATAGGGGTAGAAGAGACAGTGGCACTTCCCTTTGCTGAGCACTTTAATTCACGATGATTTCTTAGACTTGATCTCCCCCGATATTGTCATCAGGGTTTGCAGTCCACTGTTTTGGCCGCGTACGGTTTGGGAAACAAAGAATGAGCTGTGTGTTTGCAGGCTCGGATCCACACATGGTCGGCATTAGGAGCAAGAATGTGACTTCCCATCCGAAGCGACGAGCCCGAGCCACGGGCCGCGCCGTAAATACTCCATGAAGGAGGCTGAGCAATGGAGGGGAGAACGTTGAAAAAGCTGCCAGGAGGTCTCCGGTGGCATTGGGGCGCTGGGGGCTCAGGGCTCTGCCCTGAGGATGCGCGGCCCCTCTCCCCGCTGCTGCAGGGTGCCTTGGCACCCAATTTTTCTCCTGGGTATCTCCAGGGTGGGAGGAAGATGTCGCTGCGGGGGTGACGTCCATGGGCTGTGCAGAGGGCTGAGCTCTCCTTGGCTCATCCCTGACGTGACGGGGATGGAACAGGCGCAAAGGCTGGGGCTGAATCCACGCTCCTGGCCCCTTCACCCCAGAGATCCCAGCAGCCTTTAACTTGGCCAAAACCCACCGGCCTTGCCCTGTTGCTGGTATAACCTCTGCGGACCCTGTGGCGAGGTGAGGCCCCGTGCCGCCGGCCGGGTTCGGCCGCCGCTGCTCCAAACCCGAGGCCGACCGTCTCGCTGACCGGGGATCCGTGATGCACGGCTGCAGGGGAAGGTGGGGGGAGCGGGGAGCTGGAGGAAGAGCTGCTTTCCAGGGTGAGGACATGCCTTGCGTTGTAAGGGGGGAGATGTTTGGGTGCACCAGGCAGGGGGGCAGCACCCTGGGGTGGCGGTGCTGGGCGGGAAAGCGAAATGAGTGAAGATGCGCTGCAAATCTGGTTCGGTGCCCCCGGTTACGTGCAGGCTATTGGTGTTTGCTGGAGCAGGGGGAAGCATTCCCAGCGTTAGCGCTGGCTGGAACCATCGATATTTCAGCCTTTTTGGTCGCAAACACAAATCCTCCTCTGTCCTCTGGACCCGCTGCCACTCCCTGCCTTGCCTGGAAAAATTTCTCTTGATTTCCACCCATTTCTGCCTCTTCCCTTTGCCACCCTGGTCTTGCCGGGGCAGCTGCCGCGCCAGCGGTGGATGTGGTTTCCCAGCCGGTGGGGATGACGAGGCCCTTGGCAGAAGCATCCCCGGGGGGCAGCTCCCTCCTGGGCACCCCCCAGCAGAGACGGGCGTGTGGGAAAGGGGGGAAGGCAGAGCACCCACCTCCCACGCAGGGCACCAGCAGCCCGCCTCGGCCCCTTCTGAGAGGGCAGGATGCGGCCCCGGTGCCCCGGGTGCTGGGTGGGCCATCGTGACGCCGCCATGCTCTGACAGCCTAAAGCAACACCCAAGCTGGCCACAACAGCGGTCTGCAGGGTGCCAGGCACGGCCTTCGACTGCAGCATTATCCTCCTCCTCCTCCTCAGCTCTTGTCTTTCTAAAAATGCTTTAAATTTTTGTTGTTGTTGTTGTTGTTATTTTTTTTTTTTTTTTTTTCAAGAAAGTGGGACAGCCGACGCGTCTGCAATCCGGGGGTATTTTCCATAACATAAACATATTAAAAAGAAAAAGAAAAGGGAAAATAAAAAGCAACAATGATTTTCCATTCCCACTGGAAGCAGCGAGCGCATTTGGAACATGAGGAATGTATTACTTGAGCTATTGTAAAATAAAATATAAAACCAACCAAAATAGGAGGAGAAGGGAGAGATTTAAAAAAAAATACATATATATAAAGGCCTCAGTTGGGAAGGGAGACACTGAAAAATGGGCTTTTTTTCAACAGTCTCTGTCGTGCAGGAGGGCCCCGTAGGGACCTGATCTTTGCCTCTGGGATGGCCTGGATAGAGGGTAAGAGGCTCCTGGGGTTGAATTTCCACGTGGGGAGATGCAGCCCTCCCCACGACAGGGGGAAGGGACCTCCTGCCACCCTGGATGGCCCCATCACCCCACCGAGGCACGTCCCATGAGGGATTCGTTTCATGGCTGCGATGTGGGGCAGCGGGTAGCGAGGGATGTGCTAGCGGTGCCCCAAATCTCTGCCAGCACCGGCCGCGCCGGGGTCCGGGGCACTGACTGCCCTCGCTGGGGTTTCACCGGTGCCTTTGGGGGTTTGACCTCCAAGCCAGGCGTTGTCGGTGCAAGGAAGCCACATGCCCATGGGGAGCCTGGCCGGGAGGAGGCACCTTCCAAGGGTCTTTTCTCCTGGTAATGATGGGATTTAGGGCTCTGAGGCTGCTTTTTCTTTTTTTTTTTTTGGGGGGGGGCACTCTGTGTGTGTGTATTTATGGCAGCTACACTGGGCTGTGATTTCACAAGGCAGAATGGTTTTTGTTAAAATAGCTTCTAAAAAAAATCAAAACAAAATGGTAGGAATGATGTTAGCAGCACAACCCTGGACCAAAGTCTGTCCTGGCTTCTCGCACCCTCTGCGCCTCCTGGGTCCTGGCCAGGGCTCAGTCTGGCACGGGGACAGACAGACAGACACAGAGCGTTGCAAACTCTCTGCGTGCCGATGGGAGTAAAATGAGTAAAAGATACTCGTTGTGTTAATGAACCTTGGCCGGGGCTTTGTAAGAGGTTCCCTGCATGGCTCCGGGTGCAGCACCAGCATCCCAGGATGGAGCCAGCAGCACAGGGTCCGTGTGTCCGTTCGATGGGTGTTGGTTAAACAGTGCTTCTCCTGCAGCTGGAAGGGAGTTTTCTTGGAGGAAAAACCTCAGCAAGCCACAGGAGCGGTTGCTTTCTGATCTCTGGAGCGAGCACGTGGGTTATTCCCGGGAGCGGCACGTTTCCTAACCAGCAAGGCAGCCCGCGCACGCCTCCTGTCCCGCCGCTGCCGCGAGCGGGGCTCTTACAGGAATATCCCCAGCTGTAGCTTGATTCCTCTCCCAATGAGAAGCCAAAAAGCCGGGGAGGAAGCTACACTCAATTACAAATATAAAACCTCCCGCAAAAATCGCCTATTTCCATTCCTGTTCTTACGGCTTACCAAATATTTAAAGGAATATTGCTCCGTGTGACAGTGGGTGCAAGCGAGTGGCGGGAAGATGCTCGAGCTGGGAGCGGGGCCACGCATGGATGGGGTGCACGGAAAAGCCGGGGATGCTGTTTCTTCACAGCCTGGCAGACATTAAATGCCAGACACCGCCGTTTGCATTTAAACTGGAAGCATATGCATGGAGATAATTTAAGGACAGAGGACGGTGCCATGATTTCAGTGACTTCAAGTCAGGAATAAACTACTTAGCACGGGATTTGTGAAAGGCCGTGCTGTTTTCCCTCATTAGGAGAGAGAAAGTGCCGGCCAGAGAACGTAAAGACTAAATCAGATGTGCTGCTCCAAAATTACGCCCTTGTTCTGCAGCTCCTTTGCGCCGCGCTGCGTTTTACTGCCCACTTTTGTGCCCAATTACCTTGAACCCTGTAATTAAACACCTTTTTTTATTAGCCCTGGGTCAGTTTGGAAAAAATCTCACTGAATGAGCGAGCCTACCATTTTTCTTCCATAAAACTCAGCAAAACTGCCTGGCTGGGAGGAGCAGCCCCAGCCCCGACTCCAAGTCCCTGAGCAGGGTGGTGGGACACCCACCAGCATCTCGGTCCCGGGCCCGCGGGGGCTGGATCCCCCGCATGTGCTCTAAACCTTCCTTACCTCTGCAGCTAAGTGGCGAAGCCTTTCAGACCCAAATTGACTCCCTGTTAGCGCCGTGCGTTTGCTTTTGCACCTTGAGCTGGGCACAGAGCGTCACTTCACTTGGTTTTTCCTCAAAATATCACGTTTCTGCTCCCCGGTAGCTCTGCTTGCACCAAGTGTGACAGCCCTGCGACCGCAAGCAGGGCTTTGACCCGCTCTTGCAAACTTCATTTACTCTGAGATGGCGGTATAGGGTGTTATTAAAGTGCAAAACCATTATTTTTACTAGAAATATGTGCCTACCCATCCCAGAGTTTGTTTCGCCCAGGTAGCCCCAGCCGGAGAGGATGTTATCCTTGAGAAATGTGGCTCTACGTGCTGTGGTTGGATCAGGCCAGGCATGAGACAAATGGGGTTGGTTAATGGTGATGAAAGGAGCCCACAAAAAAAGCTGAATCTGTGATGGTGGGAGGGATCGGGGTCCACAAAGTCAAAGCTTTGGGTCCGTGGTGGGACAAGCAAGTCACCTACGATGCCAGCCCCCAGAACACCCATCCCAGCTGCACCGAGGGCTGGACGCCCTTCACAGGAGGGGTTAAAAGGGACCAGCAGCACTGGGAATTCCTCCTATGCCACCTGGGAAGCCAACACATGGTTTGGTGTAGGAGGTGGATTGGCCAAGGCCTTCAGGTGGCATCTTTTAGTCGTTTCGAACCTCTTTCTACCAGCAGACACCATTTAACCCAACGCCCTGCAGAAATCATTGCTCAGGCGGTCACTCTCACCGTTCCACCCCATGTCAGAGGAGATGAAATACCCTTATCACGTCCAACAAGGGCAGGGGCATTGGGATACGCTCCTGAGATGAGGAATTCACAGTTTGTCTCCCCAAACTTTCACTGGAGACATCTCACCTCCCATCCCTGACCACCTCTGTGGTTCCGCCACAGTGGACGAGCAAAGCAGACCCTCACCGCTAGGAGATGAAAAGACCGCGATCCTGCCAAAATCCAACCCGTCTGCGTCCCACTGACATCAATAGAAGCAGGGAGCGCTCGCTGGCGGCAGGACAGGCTCGTCCCCGTTGTGTCTTGAAATGCCAAGAATGCGAATGCGAGACTGCCAGGGCTCGCGGGGCTTTCCCCGGGTTAGTATCACGTCTGGGGGGGTGGCTGAAATCAGGGGCTCCTCGCTGCCAGAGCTGGGATGCACGCATGGTGTTGCATGGCAGGATCTGGTGCCGGGGGTTTGCTGCAGCCAAGGGGTGGGAGATGGGGGAACCAAAGCATTTGCCGGGGAGCCCCTGTGCAGCACATCTGGGGTCCTCGGGGAAGGCTGCGGCGAAGCTGCGGATTGAACCCAGACATCTTGCTTCCCCTGCCAGTGCCTTCTCCCGGAGCCCGCGCTTCCTCCCAGTGAGGACCTGCTGCTCAGTTGGAGGAGAAAATGTAAAAACATTCTCAAAACCCACCAGTTTTGGAGGGGCAGGCGGGCGTGAAGGGGCTCAGACCCCAGGACACGGCTGGGATTGCGTTTCACAGATAAGATCCCCTCTCTCCCCACAGAGCTGGCTGCTCGTGCAAGACCGAAAGCCGCTACCGTTGTGTCTGGGCAAGTTCTCCATTTCTCTCATCTCCATCCCCAACCTGCCGCTGAACTGCTCCAACTTCCCGGGCTGCTGTCTGGGCTGGGGCGAGGAGCCTGCTCGTGGTGTCGGCCAGCTGACCCAGGCAGACAGGCACCTCCTGCTTGCATATGAACTTTTATAAGAAACTTCTGCAAAAAAACAAATGAGCTCATGCTGAAGAGCCCAGGCCGGGGGTTTGATGGAGGCGAGCAGGCGCAGTTCCCTTTCCAAGCTGCTGGAGATGGATGAGGAGCAATCAGTGACTTAACAGCAGTCCCTAAAAACCATGACATTTGATTTGTCTGAATTCATAGCCAGAAATCAGACAAGTACCTTCTGTGTCATTTTTATCCTGTGACTAATTCTTCCAGGTCAGGTATTTGTTCTGTGCCTGTAGGGATGCGTACGTGCTGGGTGAATTCGCAGGCTGAACCCTCTCGGGGGCTTGTGTTCTGGAGCTACGCTCCAACCACCAGACTTATTGGTGGGGGATGTCGGGCAAACTCACCCCGGTGAGAGTCTTTATGGAAGGGCAAATATGAAAGCCAATGTTTGCATCAGAAAAAATGCTCCAAGGAAAGAGCAGAAGCAATGCAACCCAGAGCCCATCCAGGCAGAGGAACCCAGCCGCAGCCGTGCTGTGAAATAGCATCACCCAGGGTTATTCATAGAAGTGAAAGTAGTGAATAATTGCAGAAAAGCAAATGAACCTGGAAAAAATGGTGTGGGCCTGCGGGACAATCTGCAACTGGAACCAGAGGCCAGTTTTCTCAGAATGACGTTGGTGTAGGTGAGTCACTGATGGCAGAGCTTGAGGTTGCCCCGTGTTGCTGCTGGAGGATCTTCACCGTTTCTCCTGTGGGTGGCCACAAAGTCTGGCGGAGATGGCAGAAATCAGGGATTGCTCACATAGGGATGACAAACACCTTATTTTCTGTGGAAAATGGCCAATGCGTTGCGTTGATGGAAATGGTTGGGGTGCAATCGTGGCACTTGGCATTGCAAAAGGGCTGCCAGCCAGCCCGAACCTCAGCTGTATCTTCTGCCTTGAGCTAGAATGCAGAGTTAATGAGCTGTGTGCGCTGCCAGCCGTTTGCTCGTGCTCCACACCAAGCAGCATCGCAGTGGGCTGGAGGAACGCTGGGCCAACCCCCGTTTGCATTTCTCCAGCTGTAGGTGATGCTGTTTGGTGCAGACCTTGCAGCTTCGCTGCGCTCCATTGCTGCAATCAATCCCGTCCCTGACCTCTGCTTTTAAATTTTAAATTAAATTTTTAAATACCAGTTGGGGGGGGCGGGGGGAGAGCTTTTCTAAACCGTTCTCTTGCTGGAGAACAGCTATCAGCCACCCTGCGCTGGCATTGCTCTGCAAAGCTCACCTGCCTGCAGATAGGTGGGGAAAAACCTTGCCTGGATGAAAGGCGGTGGCCGAGGCACGTTTATAAACCACGCATTTATAAAGCGCCTCCTGTGATCTGCCTCCCTCCCAGCCCGCCAGCTCTACCGCCGTCAGGGCTCAGCCCAGGCAAGAGAAATGGGGTAACCTCTGCGGGGGGAAGGTGGGGAAATCATTGGGGCTGAAGCAGGAGGGGAGGAGATGCCCGTGCCGGTGTCACCACTGGCCACCGCTGCGTTGCTGGTGGCTCTGCTAGCGAGGTGTTGCAGGCTGAGGTTTGGGGCGGGGGGGGAGGAAGCTCTCCATCTTCAGCAAGAGGATATTCCAGGAAGGGCTTGGGAAATTTAGCAAAGCTGCCGTGAGGCATCTCCACTGCCCTGTGGTCAGCCAGCGTGAGGTGGTGCGATCCCGTCATCCTTTTCAGAGCAAGATGCAACCGAAGCATGAGGCCACCATGGAAAGCACATCTGTGGGCTGCCTGGTTAAAGGGGTGTCCGGGCCTCTCAAATCAGTGGGGTGCCCTTGGGGTGACCGGGCTGGGTTCCTTTTGCGATACTGATGTCCCATGGGGGAGTTAAACAGAGATAGTGTGTGCACTTGTCGGTCAAGCTGCTTTTGCTGAGATGTGACCCTAAGATGCTCTATCAGACCTGAACCAAAAGGGAAATCGAAGTTCCCTGCCTGACGCCAGCACCCATCGCAGGCAGCTGCCAGCCCACGCCTGCCCTCCTGGAGGGGAAGGTGAGCACCCACTTGGGGCCCCAAATCCAAGGGGTATTTGCAGACATCGCAGCCCTGAAGCAGCCAAACCTTTGGCTGAGGTTTGCTAACAGCTGGCTGCTCTTCGCAGGGAGGTAGGTGAGCGTGCGGGAACGTGAGCGGCTCCCAAGGTTCACTTTCTCTCTCTTCACGTTTGACTTCCCCAAAGGGATCGCTCGGCAGCTGGAGCCCAGCACAGCCTCGCTTCACCGTGCTCGAGCACGTACCCCGGCTGCTGTTTCAGCGTGTGGGTGCAAGACCCTTCCCCAAGGGTCCCTGTAGGCTTCCTGCTGCCCTGCAAACCTCGGCATGGGAGCACTGAGCACCCATTTGATACCCAGCATCACCCCAACATTTTGGGCCAGGCTGTTAGGGAACAGCAGTGAAAAATGCTCTTTAGGAAACCCCATTGCACTCTCAGCCCCTGTATTGGGACAGGAGGTCGATTTTCCCACCCCACCAGGGATGGGGATGAGCGATGGGGCAGTTTTGCCAATGCACAGCTATTTTCCGAGGCAAGAAACAGCTTTCTGTGGCCTTTTTGTGTTGCAAGAGTGCTTTGCTCAGCACGTGCAGGAGGATTTCCCTGCACCCTGGCCCTCGGCGCTCTGCCCGGGAACCCTTCCGTGACAGCAACTCCTCCGAGCGCCTCTCCTTGCAATCAGAAATCATATCGTGTTTTTCTGCATCCACCCCGTTGTACTTTTCTTGTCGTCATGTGCCTTTCGGTTCCTCTTTCTACCATCCAGACGTTTCCCCTTTTTCTTTCCTTTGGAATTTTTTTTTATTTCTCCCCCTGTCGCGTTTTGGGTTTTGAAGGGCTCGGCACCGCCCCGGGCTCCAGCAGCACGGCCGCAGGATGGGCACTTAGTCCTTTCCCTCGGGGTTTTGGCCAAGCTCTGGGGGGGCTCCGAGGAAGGTCTGTCCAGTGGTCCCAGGCGCCTCGTGAAACGCTCACCACAACTTCAACCATCTGCCCTCCAACGTGAGGAACGGACACGTTGGAGATGCCTCCATGCAAGAAGAGTCCTCATTCCCCGCCGGCTCTGGCAGGAGGCATCGCAACCCCCTAAAACTCCTCCGAAACCCCCAAAGCGAGAGAAACTCCCATGAACT
The DNA here is from genome assembly GCF_000687185.1 of Egretta garzetta. Lineage (NCBI taxonomy): Eukaryota > Metazoa > Chordata > Aves > Pelecaniformes > Ardeidae > Egretta > Egretta garzetta. The sequence goes on from NW_009258666.1 coordinate 999,699, forward strand.
TGAAGAGCTCTGAACAAAGCCCAGTGTTTCCAGTTGTGCTATTCACCTTTGGGCATTTTTGGAGGAGATGGGATGTCCTTAGGTGCTCCATAACCTTTGCATGAATAGTTCCTTTTCTCTGCATAAGCACATTCTTAAAGGAGCATTGGGCTTTCATTCTCCACTTACTTCAACCGTTGTGCTTCTCTGTTCACTTGTTTAAATCAAGCATAAAGCTCTAACTGTTCTTTGAATATTTATGACTAGTTTTTATCTCATGCCATGCATACAAAACATACTTGATTTCTTTCCTAAAAGTTTTTTCAAGTGCAAAGTTTTAAAAACATGTGGCTTTTATTGCAGGCAGGAATGAATAACAGCATTCCACCAGTAACCACATTAAATGGAACAGTAATATTCATATGCGTAAGGGCAAAAGCTGCCTTGTTTCCTATTTGCAGTTGAACTCTGAAATTAATTAAGAACTAAAAGGATCTGACAGTCATTAGGATCTTTTAAAAAGGAGTGGAAGTGGCAGATGGGACCCACGCTCCAAAAAGCTCGGCCATGCTATCAATAGCACAGAGGATGTGAGGCCTGAACACGCTCATCGTCGGGCCGTTGCGGGGACAGGAGAATCGCGGCCCTGAACAATAAAGAACGGCACTTTGGTGGCTTCGGAACCACAGGATTCATGTCGGTCGCACTCATGCTCCTAAGTCGCTTCGCAACTTTTGGAAACCCCATCTCACCCCGCCGGGGCCGCACACGCTTGAATATTTGTGCTACGCCTGGAGCATGGGGCACCCAGCAAAGTCTGGTGCCGGGGGAGTGGTGGGTCCTGGCTCCCCTCATGTGCTCTTTGGAGACGATAAATGCCCCGATGGCAGCGGCGTCCCTCCTGGTTCATCCCCGTGTGTGTGCTTGGGGCTCACCGCTCTGGTCCCTGAGTGGCCCCAGGGGATGCGTGTGTGGGTGCTCGCCTGTGCGGAGTGGCTCCCCGGGGATGCCGATTTAAGTGAGGACTGGTGATTAAATGCACCAGTATAAAACAGGGAGAACTGGGAGGACAGGCAAGCCCCAAGGCTGTGGAGAGAGTCAATGACCGCAATGGTTGTGGCCATTTCTAGTCCTTCAAATGATGGTGAATGAAATCTGGTCCCAGGCAACCAGGTGGGAAACTCCTCTTGATTTTCCCAAGGGACAGCATTTCATGCCAGAATCTGAAACTCTTGCTAAATTCTTCCTCCTCCTCCTCTTCCTCCTCTTGCTGCCCCAAGCGAGGATGCTGGAAATCAGGTGCCAGGGCTGCGTATGCAGACAGCAAGGGGAATTTGGGCAGCTCTGGCTCCCATGGGGTTAATGGATGTTCCGGCTCAGGATTTGATGTCAAGCTGCAGCCCTGGCCCTGGAAGCGGGTGCTGAGAAGGGTTTCCCCCACTGCGGGTATCGCCCAGCCCCGGGGTGCAGCGGCTGGCGGGGCGTGTGCGGGATAAACCCGTCAACAGGCCGGTCTCGCAGCTGGGCCCTCGCCCAAGCGCAGGCTTCCCCCTGATTTATGTCTGGGGCAGCCACTGCCTTTTCTCCCCCCCCATTTCTCCTTATTTCTTCCCCTGAGCCCCGCAGCTTCCTCCTGCAGGAACCTCTCTGCCTGCAGTGCCCGTAATTGCTCCGTGGGAGCCCATTTTAGCGGTGACACTCAGGGGTTAAAAATTGTCACCATCGTGCACCCCACTGGACCCAGCATCTGTTGTTTGATTTATGAATGAATAGCACGCTCCCTCCCTGCATGCTGCTCTCAGATCCCCTTCCCTTAACAACAAAATAGATCCAGACACCCGCATGGCCCTACTGAGCGCCGTGCTCCTGAGAGGGCTGAGGCAGAGTTTGCGATGAATTTTTAATAGAAAACTTCCTATAAGCCTCTGCACTCGCTTCCTTGCCGTCGAAACGAGTGGCTCTGCTGCTAAATAGCAGCTCAAATGAATTAAACACTACAGAGGAGCCTGTAAGGGAAGTAATCCCAGCGAGTAATGATTTAAAGAGCCGCTGACCTCCCTGCGATGTGAACAGTAGCTTTTAAGTATTTGAAAAGAGGCCCATGCAAATCCTGGGTCTTACACTCTATTAACCTCCTCTGGCGTGCGGGAAGGGCGGCGGAGGGATAATCCCCACATGTCGATGTCTCCTGGTTTGCGGAGGACCGGAGCCGTGTGAGGTTTGCCTCCTGTTTGAGACTCTGAATCCTGCTGCGCTGAAAAGGATAATTCAAATGAAAGAGAATTCCCGTGAGGGCACGGTGCCGTGAAGCCCCGTAGCTCTGGGGCGGCTTTGCTCTCTTGAACACCTCTTTGCAGAAGCAGGCGCTGGGTTGCTTTGCTGGGCTCAGCACCTCCAGGAGTCACCAGCCAATTTGGGGGTGGGGGGACCCCAGTTTGCTGCTGCCCTGTGGTTTGGGTCTTGTTTTATATTGCTGTGTCGGGAACTGGCTTTGCCCCTGCGCAGAGGAGAAGTGCAGGGCCACGCCGTGGGTTATGGGGGCGAATCTGCATCCCCTGGTGCCGAAGCCAGGACCAAGTCGGGGTGGGAGGGCAGAGGGTGTCAGAGAGTGGATTTTGGGGAAGGAGCAAGACGTGGTAACCTGCACACCTGGGAATACACACCCTCAATGACTGACTCGGGATGGTTTTGGGAAGCTGTTGCATGCTTGTATCAGGACTAATGTGGCCAGCAGGAGCAGGGCAGTGACCGTGCCCCTGTCCTGGGCACTGGTGAGGCCGCCCCTCAAATGCTGGGTTCAGTGTTGGGCCCCTTGCTCCCAGAAGGACATGGAGGGGCTGGAGCGTGTCCAGAGAAGGGCAACAAAGCTGGGGAGGAGGGGAGCCCTCATCGCTCCCTACAACTGCCTGAGAGGAGGGGGGAGCCAGGGGGGGTGTGTGTCAGTCTCTGCTCCCAGGGTGACAGGACGAGGGGAAACGGCCTCAGATTGTGCCAGGGGAGGTTTAGGTTGGACATTAGGAAAAATTTCTTCACCGAAAGGGCTGTCAAGCACCAGAAGGCGCTGCCCAGCGAAGGGGTTGAGCCCCCATCCCTGGGGGGATTTAAAAGCCGGACAGACACGGTGCTTAGGGCCAGGGTTTAGTGGTGGGATGGCAGGGTTAGGGGAATGGTTGGGCTTGATGATCTTAAAGGGCTTTTCCAACCTAAACGATCCTTTGGTACCTTGAGGACACCGTGGTGATGTGGGGAGGCGCCCGTTCTAACAGGTTGCTCCCGGTGGGAGAGGGATAAAGCTGGAACCGAGCATCCTGCTGCAAGAAGGCAGCTCTCTCCTGCCGGGACCCAGCCCGAAATCACCCGGTGGGGGCTCGCAGGACGGGGCGGGCACCCACGGCGGGGCTCTACCCG
>NW_009258666.1:1005608-1005876 GCF_000687185.1 Egretta garzetta
TTAACTCGCTCCTGACATCACCTTCAAGGGAGCCCGGGTTATTATTTTTAATCAAGTCTTCGCGTTGCCCCGCGGTCACAGCATCTTAGATATTCCGTACAGTTAGGAGCTCTCAGGCAACTTTGAAGTTTAATGAGAGTGGAGGTTAATTACCTTCCTGGGAGAGGGAGAGAGAGAGGCAGCGAAGGGAGATCTAATCTGCAAAAAAAAAAAGAAAGCGAAGAGCTGAAGCACCGGCACCGGGCTGCGCTCCCCGCGCTCCCCGCCG
>NW_009258666.1:1006548-1007040 GCF_000687185.1 Egretta garzetta
CGCCCCGTGGAAGCCCCCCGCTCCTTTTAACCCCTTGATTTTAGCTCATTTTCCCCTTCCCCCTCCGCCTTTCCAGCCCTCCTCGGGGGTTCGGGTTGCTTTTGGTTTTGTTTTGGGGTTTGTTTGGTTTGGTGTTTTTTTTTCGGGGGTGGAAGGGGGGGGACGGGGACGGGCGATAGGGCAGGTTAGCTCCGACCGCGATTAATTTTACCCTAAAATCCCCTCGTCCTGCCCTAGGTCGTTGCCCTCGGCGATGTGCCCGATGGGACGGTGGTCACGGTGATGGCAGGGAACGACGAAAACTACTCGGCGGAGCTCCGCAACGCCTCCGCCGTGATGAAAAACCAAGTAGCAAGATTTAACGACCTCAGATTTGTTGGGAGAAGCGGCAGGGGTAGGTACCGGCCAGGAAATGGTTGGCCTTTTTAGTTCGGGGTTTGTTTTGTTGTTTTTCTTTTTTTTTTTTTTTTTTTTTTTTTAAGATAGGGGAAG
>NW_009258666.1:1007632-1009978 GCF_000687185.1 Egretta garzetta
CCCCCGCAGCCCCCAGGTATCCGCATTTCCAAGCGTAGAAATAGAATTTCAGCATTTCATCGCCAGTAAACACGGCAGGTCGAAGCTGAAACAAAAATACGATATTTTAATGGCCATATGGCAGCATTTTCTCAAAGGCTCGAACGTACGCACACAATGTCAGATATATTTTGACTTCTCTGCATTAATTAAAAGCAGTGATGTTAGGAATTATTTGCATGTAATAACTGTTTACTTGTTCCTCTTTATGAAACTTGAATAGTTTACATTCTTTCATACATTTCCTTTTTCCTGTTGGCTCCTTCTCCATGTTGCAGTTTCTTTAAAACTCTCCACTTAACTGGTTGCAGGTTGATGGATGGAAAATGTTTTTCTTTTATGAATTAAGCTTTCATTTCTGTAATCAATTATTCTCTTAGGCTCTTTTCTTTCTGGTGGTTGGGTTTTTTTGGGTTGTTTTTTTTTTTTTTTTTTTTTTTTTTCTTTTTGCATCCTCCTTACACAAATTTCCAAACTGAATGCAACCCAATCTCAGCTTGACTCTTGAATTCATTATTAACTTTCCTCCTCTGCAGTCCCAAGCTCTCAATTAACAGGAGTTTACAGTCTCAGAAAGCGCTTGGGTCTCCTTCCTCCGGCAGAGTCCTGGCAAATACTCATTGCAGCAGTGGAAACCCCTCCGCTGCCTCTAACAGGCTTCGGAGCCAGGAGCGTAACTCAAGGGCTGTTTTGTTTGGGTTTTTTTTTGTTTTGTTTTTTATTTTATATATTCTTGTGGGATGAGGCTTGGTAATCTTTGCAGAGCAATAACCCTATCGGGGCTCCCTGGGGCTGGCGTGAAGGCGACACGGTGGGGTTTTCTCGCCGTGTGAGGCGTGTGCTTAGTTCCCCGTGTACGGCCGTGCTTTCCCGGCAAGGGGCTCTTTCAGACCTATTGAGCGTGAAAAATCGTTTCTATTGAATTTTTATTCTGGGTGTCGCACTTGTTTCCCCTTGTTTGGCTTAATTGCTGAAAAACCCGGTGCTGGTTTCGTTTATTCTGGCAGAAATCTGGATTGGCCACAGACCAGTTTGTGGGAGCAGAGCTCCGCGTGTGTATAAATGTTTGTGTAAATCCGATGTGTGGACACGTGCGTCTGTCCAGGCGCCGGGTCTGCCTCCGCGGGCAGCCTGTCCGTGCGCCGAGCTGCGGGAGCCCTGTAAAACTAGGAGCAGTGAGGCTCTCGTTTTGAAAACATGACTTGAAATGGTGCAGAATTGGCTATTTTTAGTATTAAGGTGCCCGGGATCATTCCCCAGCACTGTCAGCTGGGAAGAACAGGTCCTTACCTCCACCCCCCAAAAAAATTACCATCTCCATGTGCAAGATGAGGGGAGGGGAGAAGGACCAGCTTCCCTCTGTGCTTCGCTCTTAAAAAAAAAAAAAAAAAAAAAAAAAAACCAAACAGAAAAAAAAAACCCAACCCCAAACCCAACCTTTTCTGCTCAGATTGCACTGTACAAAATGAAAGCCAAGGCCTTTGGGGTGCTGTGATGCTCGCTGCACCCCACCGCCTCCCCTCCCGGGCGGAATATCCCTCTGGAGCATCCTGCGGAGCCGTGGGTGCTCCCAAACCCGCCCGGGAGCTGGGATCCAGCCCCACACAACCAGGGAACAGTGGCTGGGGCCGGGGCACGGTGGGAACGAGTAACCTCAGCCTGGCTTCCCGAGAAGGCGGGAAATGAGTAAAAATGATGCTGAGTAATAATTGTCATTTTCGATTCATGGGAGGATTTTTGAGAGCTGCTAAGAGACGCAAAAATGGCCCAGCCGGCTCCGTGCTGCGGCCGTCCTCCCCGGAGAGGTGTTCGAATCTGCAGCGAGCAGGGGGGGAAACTGAAAGGCAGGGAAGGTATTTTGCGTAGAGAATAAAAAAAATAAAAATAATAATTTAAAACAAAAAAATGAAAACAGATGCGATAGTAAGCAGGGGAGCTGGGCACGGAGCCGCTGGGCTCAGCTCCTCGGGCGTGCGGGAGCGTTTTGTGTCTCTCGAGCCGGACTTGCCGGCTCCCTTGCATGCAAACCCAGGGCTCCTTCCCCTTGCCTCTCCTCCCGTGGAATTTCTGAAATAATTGCTCCTCCTGACCCTCATCCCCACGCTCGGGTTCTGCGAATGTTTTGCCAACAAATATTCCGCGTCGGGTGGTTTTTTCCGTGGCCATGTAGGCGCCCGGGAGCCTTCATGCTCCGCAGGCTGCGGCAGCCCGGCTCTTCCGCGCAGGTTGTCAGCGCCACCGTTTCACCGCAAATTAAAATTGTATTTGGGAGGGTTAAAAAAAAAAAAAAAAAAAAAAAAAAAAAAT
>NW_009258666.1:1010104-1010480 GCF_000687185.1 Egretta garzetta
GCCGTCCCTGTAGAGAAACTCTCCTACCTGGGATAATTGCAGGATGTTCTCCAGAGGAGATAATTTCATTTTTCCGTTTATTCTTTTTTTTTTTTTTTTTTTTTTTTTTTTTTTTTTTTTTCTCCTTCCAGCTGAATAAATACTTTGTTTTGCTGTGAATATTCTCGGGTCCAACCCTGTGGATAGCTGATGGCCAGGATCTGAAAGCCCCTAATCCCTTTAGGGGAAAAGGGGAAAGGAGGTGGTTTCTTGCTGCTTTTATTTGTGAAGTAAAGGCTGGAGGAGCTAAGGGCATTTCCAGCCTGATGCCTGCTGGGGTTTGTACCTCTGAAATACTCCGATACGTTTAAAATCCCATGGTGATTGCTCGGGGGGG
>NW_009258666.1:1010494-1010830 GCF_000687185.1 Egretta garzetta
CTCCCCATCGGCTGGACATTAAATGGGTGATGGCCGGAGAGGGCAGAGGCTCTGGGATGAGGATGCTGCAGGAGGTGAATGGGGTTGGGGTGGGCACTGGGAGAGGAGAGGGGAGTGCTCCCAGGTGCAGGCATGATAACCCCCTCTCATGATGCCAAAAGCGTTTTCGGGCTGTAGGTGGAAACCTGTTCTGCCGGGGCAAGGGGTCACTGTTGTGTTCTTGCAAAATTGTGCTCCCAAGAGCTTTTTGCTGCTTTACCCTCTTTTGTTTTTTGGTTGTGTGGGGGTTTGGGGGGTTTTTGTCCCTAAAAAGTGAGAAGTTCGGTGCCCCCATGA
>NW_009258666.1:1010858-1012019 GCF_000687185.1 Egretta garzetta
GGTTCCTGTTCTCCGGTCAGGGCTGGGCGAGGGGGACGGTCCTCTCTGGTGGCCGAAGCTGGCCAGATTCAGTTCCCATTTTGGAGTTTCTGATTTCTGGCCCTGCGGGGCCTGTCTGTGGGCTGCAGGTGCTCGTACGGCTGAGAGCCTGGCGCAGCTCCTCTCCAAACATCCCCGCATGGGTGCCTCCATGGGGCCAAAGCCACCAGGTTTCCCCTGCAGGCTGGTGCCACCTCACCAGCTTGCTCCCACAGGAGCATCCTATGGGTGCTAGGACCCAAACCCATCCCTTGCGGAGGGGGTCCTGCGTCCAGCACTGCGATTCAGGGCTGGAATCCTATGGGAAAAGGGGAAGCGTCTGAGCGGGAAGGCACCAGGAAGCTGCCGTGGGTGGAGGGGTCGATATGGGGACAGGGCAGGGGAGGTGGGGGACCAGTGACTTTTCCATCCAGGAAGGTCCTGGCTCCTGATCTGAACCGGGTCCAAGCCTCTCTCTGCTGCAGCCAGCTGAACCCCAGCGGGAGCCGGCCGAGCTTTGTGTCTCGGCAATAATGTCTCATAAAATTAAATGATGTGTGTGTTGGAGTTCAGTGGATGTGGATATTTGTGTCGGAGCTTGCTCCAGCAGGAGCCTTTTGCTCCCACAAGACTGAAACCAGGCAAAAATCCTCATTTCTCTTGTATTTCCCCCACCCCCTCCCCTCCTTAGGAAAAAGCTTTACCCTGACGATCACCGTGTTCACCAACCACACCCAAGTCGCTACCTTCACCCGACCCATCAAAGTCGTTTCTCTTGTATTTCCCCCACCCCCTCCCCTCCTTAGGAAAAAGCTTTACCCTGACGATCACCGTGTTCACCAACCCCACCCAAGTCGCTACCTATCACCGAGCCATCAAAGTGACCGTAGACGGACCCCGGGAGCCACGAAGTAAGTGATGTGTTTTATTTGGCAGCCGCTGAGAAGCGCGGAGGGGGGTGCAGGGGGCCGAGCTCTCCGGGGCCGAAAGATGCAGGATGCCTCTGCAGCCGGGCAAAGCCAGCCGGGGCTGGCATCGTTTGCAGCGCGCAGAGCTAACGAGACGGCGTCGGCATGGCTGAGCGAGCCCCGAGAGCGTGCGCTGCGGCGGGCCAGGGCCCCCCCGCGTTCTTTTTTTTTCTCT
>NW_009258666.1:1012110-1015358 GCF_000687185.1 Egretta garzetta
GGGAAAACGCTTTGGGCTTTGACAGCAAAACCACAAAGGGCTCAAACCTGGCAGTGCGCAGGGCATTTCGGAAGGGGGTTTCAAAGCCAGAGGCGCTGTGCCCGGCATCGGAGGCTGGCTTGCTGATTATTAAACTAAAAATGCTTGCAGGTTTCCTCCGCACCTTTCATGTATTTGCCTGTCTGTCCGCATGGGCCCAGGAGAGCTCGGAGAGCACCTTCCCCTTTTGGTTAGCGGTGGTTTCGCTTTTGGGTTGTCAAAGGCTCCGGCTGGCAGCGCCCACGGCCGGGGGCTGTGTTGCTTGAAAAAAACCAAAGAGACGATTCAACCGCAGAAACGTCTTTCTGTTTTGATCGAGTAGGCTCTCCTGGATGCAGAACGGTGCCTCTTGGTTGAGGGTGGCTCTTTGCAAAGGCGGCCGTGAATCGCCCTCGCTGGGTTGGTTTTCGGCGTCGGGCTGGTTTGAGCTCCCTTTGGCATCTCTGGTGATCCGAGGAGCGTGGGGAAATGCTCTGGTGCCGTCGGCTGGAGGGGTTTCCTTCTGCCCTGAGTGTTATTTGCTCTGTGGGACCCCCTGTGCGATGGGACCACGGCCCTGGGACCTCTGCCTCCGGCTTTTTGCTCCAGCTTTGCCTTCCTGCCCGCTCAGCACCACCGCGGGGACTATAAGGCAGAGTTTGTTCCCTTCGCGTGTAAAGCTGTCAGTGCCCAAATTGAAGGGAAACAGTTTGATCCTTCTAAATACGCTTTAGAAAATATTTTCTGTTGATGCTGTCGTTGGGCCATGGGTGCCCCTTGATGTCGGGCCAGGTGGAGGCTTTTACCTCAGCGAGGGGGGGGGTTATTTGCGCTGGGGTTTGCTGCATTTTTCTTCTCCCTTGATTTTTATTTTGGAGTGTGAGAGGCTTTACGGGAGCCTGCCGGGCTGGATATGCAAAGCCAGCATCCAGGCGATGGGTTTGGGTTTTTTTTGTTGTTGTTTTAAGCCCAAAACACAAGCTAGGTCCCTGTTGTGGGGCTGTGGCGGGGGCGGCGCGCAAACGTGGGTCGTGGTGGGTGCTGCAAACACCGGGAACGGGCTCGGCCCAGGGCTGGGAGGGGAAAGCAGGCAAGGGTTGGGCAGGGAATTTCACAATTCTTCCAGGTCAGGAATAGAAACCAGGTCTCCTGACTCCTGGCTCAGCTCCTTATCTGCTGCATCAGATCGCCTTTCTAATAATAATAATAATAATCAGGAATACATAAATAATAATACAAGGCGAGATAGTTACTACTCTTGGCGTTTGGTTTGCTTCATCGATAGCCAGCGCCGGCCAAACCCCCGCTGAATCACACCCGCTCCTCCTGAATTTCAACATCTTGGCCGATCGCTCCTGATCTTTAATTTAAATGTTCTGATACGGAGGTGAAGGCTTCTTAGCCGGGCGGGGAGCTGAGGGGCTGAGCCGTGGGCATGTTGGCCCTGCGCTGTTTGGGTTGGGGCCGTGCCTTCGTTTGGTGTAATTAGGCAAAACCGGAGGATGGAGCGGCTTGCCCTGGCTCTGGTTTGGCGTGCCCGAGGGATGCCCTCCCTGGGACAACGTCCCAGGCTGCAAGGTCAGCAGTTTTCTGCTTTTTTTTTTTTTTTTTTTTTTCCTTTTTTCTGATTTGTGGATCTCAAAGTGTCTGTACTGGAGGTGTAGGCTCCTTAAGGAGGTCTCTGTTGTCTTTAGTCGCTGCTTATGCCCTTGCCTTGTGTGGACCCCAAAGGTTGATCTCTCCCCGATCCCTGCACACCCACAGCCCATAAAATGCTGATCTAAGGAGTTTAGACCCATGTTGTGATTTTTTTTTTTTTTAATTTTTTTTGAGACGATTGTAGATTTGTGGGCAATAAAGGTCATACTTTGACTCTTAGTTTGACCCTGGGGCTTAAACTCATGATTGATGAAAATACAGTCTTGCACTGGAAGAAAAAAAAATTTACAAAACCCCCTTTTCTTTGCCACGCTTTGGCTTGCGTTTTTGAATGAACCTGAAATGGAAGAGATTAATTAAATAATGCCCTTTGCCCTTCCCTCCCTGCAGTCCTCTGCAGAAACCCTCGGTGTGGAAATACCGGCTGCGAAACGATCCGAGCTCGCTCGTGGAAACCCAAGGTGGTTTTCCCGGTGAACCTGCCACTGGGGGGCTCTCCGGCATAGCACCCCTCGGCACCCCCGGGCCCCCGGCCCGGCCAGGGGAGCCGGTGAAGCCCCGGTCATAACCACCCTTGGCCAAACACGATGGCTCACGCTGCCCTGCTTGGCTTTGGGAGGGGAGAGCTGCCCGCAGGAACTGCAATTTTTTGTGTGTATATATATTCTAGATACTTTTTCACATATATATATGTAAAAACATACATGTGCGTAAAAATATGTGGGTTTTTTTTCCCCTTCTTGGCTGCAGTGTTGCAAACGAGTGGGACGCGGGGTGTGTTGGCGCCTGTTGTGCAGGATCAGCGCTGGCCGGGGCTGGATGTGGGGCTGGGGAGGGGCGGGTGCGAGCGGGCAGAAAAGCACCCTTAATGTGGAAAGAATTGGCCATTTGTCTTGGTATCCTGGGAAAGCCCTGGGCATCATCTTCTCAGATGCGGCAAAATTCCTCCAGCAAACTTTCTTGTGGAGTTTTTGGGTCAGGAACGTGGCTGGGCTCCACGCCCCACCTCTGAGCATCCCATTCATCTTCCACCCTGTCCCATCGCTTCATCTCAGCCCTTGAGCAAGTCTTTTTAACTAAAGCTGCGCCCGGAAAAACTTTTGAAGGAGTTTGAAATCGAGTTGAGTTGGGTGAGAAATTGCAGGGAAGCGGGTGACAACCAGGGCCCCTCGTGGGGCCGGGGGATGACGCCTGGAAGGGGGGGACAGGGAGAGCTGGACCACGGCGCTGAGGACACCCAAGTGCACTGGTTGAAGGACCCATGGCTGAGTGAGGAGCAGCGCCAGGGCATGTGTGGGGCTGGTAACGGCAGCGGCTTTGGCCGAGCCACTGTCGTGGTCCCCGAGCATCCCTGCAAGCTGTCGCACGGCGAGTGCCCCGCTCCCTCCGAGGTATTTATTTATTTATTTATTTTTCTTCTTGCGCTCAGGCTCTTTCTGGGTCAGCTCTGGAGAGAAAAAGGACATTTTTTCAAGTTGACACCTTAGCTCTAAACAAATGGCGCAGCGGGTGCCAAGTGTTGACATACTTTGTACAAAAAGCAAGTAATAAAATATTTGAACTTCCTGTGG
>NW_009258666.1:1015388-1026241 GCF_000687185.1 Egretta garzetta
GGCTGAGCTGCAGCCCTGGTGCAAAGCCCTCTCACATCCACAGCTGCTTGCAAAATAATCCGCAAGAGGCAGAACATGGAAAAATGAATAGCTGGGAGCTATACAGGGATGTTTAGTCTGTTCCTGGGTAAATGGGAGCATCCCCAGGGCCTCCCCCATCACACCCACCTGCTGCCCTCCCTTCCCTTCCCCTTCCCTTCCCACCTCTCTCACCTCCTCTCTGCTGTTGCTTTTGCTCTCTTCCACCCAGCTCCCCCTTGCAGCACCAGCCCCTTTCTGCCCATCTCCTGGGAATTCTTGTGTAAAGTCTTTTTTTGCCTTTAAATCCTTTTTTTTTTTTTTTGACTTTTTTCTTGCTGCCATTTGGTCGTCCTTAACCTCTCTTCCCCTCTTTCTAAATCTCCCTTGCCCTTAACCCCTTGTTTCTGATTTCCACCCCGTCCCTGCTGTCCTGGCCACTGCGTCAAGGAGGAAAGGGAGACCAAGAGGACTTGATCACCCACCATAACCCTTGTGGGGAAGCACATCCATACCAAGCTGTGCTCGTCTGGGGTAAAAAAAAAAATCATCCTTATGGCTGTGAGCATGCACAGAGCCTCACGTGCTGGTGCTGGGGTGGTGGGAATGGGTGCAAGGCAGCCGCGCCGGGATGTGCAGAGCCCTCTCCGCTTGCGTGGCGAGGGCTTGGGCCGCTTTGAGTGTCGAGTTGCTTTCTGAGGTTTAATGCTGCGTGTGTTCGGGTGAACAGAGCTGGTTTTCTCCCACCGCCCCAGCAAATGCGGCGAGCAGAGGAGGGAGCGGGATGCTGGAGCAAGGCACTGCGGGCTGCAGCCCTCGCCCAGCGGCACAGACTTCCCCGCTCTGACGTTGCAGTTTAATTTTCTCCTGTCCTGGGCTGAATGATGAAGTGGAAGGCGAGGGGGGGGCGGTTATAGCTTGGGTTTCCACACCTGAAGAGCGAGGGGCGGGAGGGTCCCTGTGTCCCTGCCTCGTTGCCCTCTCAGCCACAGCAGCAGTGCAAATGCTTGCAGAGGTGTTGGTTGTTGGTGTCGCCCGCCCTGCTCGGTTTGGGTGTGTGCGTCAGAGATTCGGTACTTTCGGTTGTGTCCCCGCTTGGTGTGACCGCAGTGTCAGGAACGTGTCCCCATCCTGCAGTGTCTGCTGGCGTGGACTAGGAGGAGGAGGGGGCTTGTGGCTGGGCCGCCCACAGCCAGGCAAGAGCATCTCGGATCCCCTCTCCCACTGTGTGGTCCCTGCAGGGTTTTTCTAGCTGGGCCCCATCCTGCACAAGTACAAATCCGCTCCATGGCCACTTTTCCTCCCCAGAAGGCTGCTTCTTCCCATGTCCCTGGGGAGGGAGCAATGGGGTCATGCTGGGAGTGGTGTCGCCCTGGAGGGGACAGCCCAGTGGCTGCTGCTCGGCCTTGCCCCAAGCACCCATTCCCCCCTTGCACGGCACGTAGCTGGTGGGTGGAAAGGCTTCTCACCTCCCACAGCTCTGAGTCGTTTCCAAGAACTGCTGCTCTTTGCTTTCATATTTTTGAGAGCCTCAGCTGGGTGAGGGTTTCCCTCCCCGCCTGCCCCCCATGCACGACATCAGCCTGAGCCGCAGCCCAGCCCCACGCTCTCGGATGGGAAATGAAAAGTTTGGGATCTGCAGAGGGTGGAAACCCCCTGGTCCATGCCTGTGCAAGGTGTTGGTGGCATCTGTGTCCCCAGCGTGCTGGTGTCAGTGGGTGCAAAGTTGTGGCTTGGGTGCTGCCTGCCCTTGAGCACCCTTTGCGTTGGGAGCTCTTGGCTTTACGTACGGGGCAAAAAAAGCAGAAAACTGGGAAAAAGATTGACTGCAAAGGGGAAAATCCTGTCTAAATCCAGCCTGAGGAGGGCTTTGCCACTGTTAACAGTGGGGTGCTGGGGTGGCTGCGGGAGGAGGGGGCTGGTGGCCCCGGGGGACCCCAGCCCACCCCCGCCGTAAGGGCATTTCTTCCAGCAAGTGCTCGTGCTGCCCAGGTGGCAGCCGGGGAGGAGAAAGGGGTTGTATCAGCACTTACCGGGGATGACACATACCTCGCTGTGGCTTCTCTATCCATCTCGAAGCCGTGCTGATAAAAACCCGTCCTGCGTCGGACCCGCCAGCCCGGGCACACCTCTGCACCGCTGCCCACACCCCCGATCTCATCGCCTCCCTCTTGGTTCTCATCCCACGCCCAGCGCCTCGCCGGCTCCCCAAACCTCGGCGTGTCCACAAACCACCCTGAAAAAGCCTTTCGGAATTTTTTTTTTTTGGGGGGTAAACTTAAGGTGCATCCAAATCCATTTTTCTTGACTTCAGTCGAGTCTGTGCTGTGCATTGTTTTTTTCCTTTTATTCCCAGTGGTTGCTCCAGTTTGAGGCCAGAGAGAAAAAGAATGCACAGGACCATGCTAGCAAGACAAGCGATCCCCCTGCTCCTTTCCCCATCCCTCGTGGCTGCAGATGAGCTTGAGATTTGCTACCAGAAATAGCAAAACTGAAACGCGTTTTACTCAGGGAAGGGGAAAGAGATGCAATATTCTACCACGTTAATCAGGATGAGCTCTGTAGAGGCCCTGGGATGATGCTGACAACTGGAAGTCACTCGGCATCCCCTATAAGATGGTGCTGCCCTAATTTGAGCCTCCCATCCTGCCCAATTTGACCCGTGGATTTTGGGCAAGGGGGGTGGGATTTGCATTCACCATGGGCTGCGTTGGGAAGCTCCAGCGCTTTAATTCCGATGGTTGCGTGCGTGGAGTCGGTCCCTTCCTGCTGCCCTCTCTGCTCGGCTCTGGGCTTGACCCCCAAACCAGCCCCGCTCCCCCCGGCCCCCAAGCACGGCAGGGGTGTGTTTATTTGAAGGCGAAGGCAGCTTGCCCAGAGCCGAGGCCGTGCCGTGGCTGGGTGAGGCCGAAGAGCTGAGTCAGCCCCTCCGCGCTCGCTGGCAGCAGGGCTCGGATTTGGGGGGTTTCGGCAGCGGGAGGTTCCCCGTGGCGTGACCTTCCAGGCTCCTGTTTGTTTTTCCTGGGGTAGAGCAGCCCTGTGCAAACTTGATTCCTTTCACGGTATCATATTTTCATGCTGTAATAGCTGAAATGCCATCAAAAGTACAAAATTATGTGTTTAATGTATCGCGAAGTTGGTTATTTCCTTGCTAACTTTTGGGTTGTGATGCCTTTAAAAGCATTGATGGTTTCTGGCGACATTTCTGACTCCTTGGTAATTGCTTGTAACAAAGAGCATCTCTTTAGGGCTTCCCTCATTTGCATCTTTTTTTTTTGAGGAGGGGGAGGAGGTTATGAAGCAGAAATGTTCCCATTACCTTTGAGAAAAGTGGCTGCATGGGGGTTGCAAAATTAACTGAAATGGTCCATAAATTCACCCGTCGCATCCCGGCCCTGCCGGACACTGTGCTTCATGGAAGGGAAATTGCTGGCACTTTTGGGAAAGGCAGAGCCGCTCTCGGGGAGCGGGACCAAGGCCGGGAACCCCACGGCAAAGGTGGTCTCATGGTTTTGTTATGATTGGAAGCAACTTTGAGAGGAGACGGGGACCTGGAGGAGCTGTGCGGGGCACGGGTGCGCTGCGGGGAGGCTTGGGGCCATGCTCCGTGGCCCTCCGGGATGCCAGCTCCGTGAGCCTGGATGGTGAAATAAAATCTGTAGCTCTCCCATTGCTGGGACATGGGGAAATCAGGATCTACCGAGTGGCAGATGCGGGTGCGGGTTGGCGAGGGACAGCCGAAAATAGCTGAGGTTGAGGAAGAGGGGCAGTTGGATGGAGTTACGAGATGGGAGCCAAAGAGGCGCAAGGGCAAAAGGATCCCCTACTGCCATATTCCTACGGGCAATTTTGGGACCCTGCGGTCTGCCCAGGGCAGTGTCACCCCGTGCTTGCTGCGCCTTTTACCCTCAGATATTTGATATGGGCTTGGCAAGCACTTGGAGAAAAGGTAATAAATTATTACAGGGTCTTGCGCTTTGCAGAAGCTCGAATGGAGACCCGGGACGGGGGCTGCATCGTGCCAGTATTGTACGACGGCAGATCTTTATCTTGGCAAAAAGGCGTCCTCGTGGGGATGCGCAAAACTTGAACTCGAGATGTTTCTGTAATTAAAAGCAGGCTCATTGCTGAAGTGCTCCCATGGGGTGATAGTTTTGGGTATTATTAGGGTCTTTTGTTTTATTCCCCTGCTTGTCCTTAGCTAGATATAAATACACAGACATTTCCCTGTTTGTCTGGGAATTAGGGGAGGGGAAAAAAAAAGGGGAAATGGTGAAGAAAAAGGAAAAATAATCAGGGAAAAAAAAGGCAACTAAATCAATCAAAGCAACAAGATAATTTAAATGAATGAATTACCTCACCACTTCCTGGGAAGTCATTTGTCGATGTAAAATTGCTATAATCTGTTGTAATTTAAAACGCGAAGCTTAAAATACACCGATTTCCCACTTCTTGAGCCCTGTCCCCTTCCCTGGGGAGGAAGAGGAGGAAATCCTGAGCGACACTTTCTCGTGTCCCTATTAACTCTCCGCTCCGGGTGCGCTGCAGCCGTTTGAGATGAACGTTTAAAGAAACCCGGTGGGCTCTGTATGCCGGCCCGGGAGCTTTGGCATCGCCCTCGCTGGCCGGGGACCTGCCACGGTGCTCCCTGCCGTGGCCCTTGGGCACGGGGGGATGATGCTGCCCGGGGACATCAGGTTAATCCTGGCCGCACTCCAGCCTCTGGCTTTGGAGGATGGAGCCTGTGCAGAGCTGTGGGGTCTCTGCTTCTCCCCGTGCTGGTCCAGCCCCATGGATGGTCCTACCTGGAGGAGTGAAAGGGCTTTGGATGGGGTGTAGGCTTTTTGGGGTGTCCTGAAGGCATGGGAAATCCTCAGTGGGAATGCAACGTATTTTGATCTGCTAGTTTTGGTGTTTTCTCTGCTGCTTGTTGGGGTTGTTGGTGCCTGGGATGGGGCGCTTGCAGGGACGGTGCCTGCCTGAGAGCCCAGACCGCCCCGTGCCTCTTGCATGGAGTCCACCCGGCTCCATCCCACCCTTCCCTGTCCCGTTTGCTCTTTGGATGGAAACAAATGAAAAGCAAACGCCGTCCGGGGCTGGGAGGATGGTGTGGCGTCAGTGCCATCACTGCACACCCCACCAGGCAGCCCCAGTGGGGCCCCACGCGCCGCCCGCTCTCGCCCTCCACCTGCCAGATCCCTTAAAAATCACCCTAACGCCCCGTTAACCGGGGCCTTTGCAGCCAGCGGCCGGGCGGGAGGCAAAAGACGAGGTCGAACCCACATCTCTCGGAGCAAGGAGGAGGCCCGCGGGCGGTGGGGCAGCAGCCAGCCCCGGGGTGGGGAGGGAGGAGGAGATGCTGGCTCCAGGCTCCCGAGTTCATGCAGGAGCCCTTGCAAATCGGTACTTGCTGCGAAGGAGGGTTTCTCTGTTTGTATTCCCATCGCTAATGTGTTTTGATCCCAGAGGGGAAATTTGCACCCTTTGGTATCTGCTGAGACCGTCCAGGGCATTGTTTTCTTGCAGAGGCAGTTCGGGACCGCTGTTGATACATGCATCGCAAGCAATTATGTTAAACTACCTCCTCCTCTCATTTCTTATAGGCACTGCTATCCAGTTAACCCCTTCGGGTTCCAATCCTGCCAAGATGAGGCGAGGGGGAGTCAGGGTTCGGCTCGGGTGGGGGGGGGAGGCTGGATAAAAATCCCAGGAGCAAAGCAGCCCGGCACTGGGTTTTTGTGGGTCGAGTGCTGCAAGACCCCCAGCCCTGCGTGGGACCTGCTCACCCCTCAGCAGGGTACAGGGACGCGCCAGGGGATGCCCGGGTGCTGGGGGCTTGCAGAGCATCCCCCCCGGGAGAGCAGAGTGGGGACACAGGTTGCCCAACCACGCTCAAAGCAATGGGTTTGCATCGCCTGGGTCTTTGGTGCTGCAGCTCGGGGCCATAATCCCGGCCTCAAAAGAAGTATTAATAGCACAACCAAAATTATATGGGCTCCAGTAAATTCACTCCTCTAATTATTTTATTTGCCACGTACAGTAAATTCCACTTCTCTGTTTATAATCACCTGGTGCGTAATAACTTCAAAATAATTTTGCTTAAAAATGAGCAATATTTTCTAAGCGAAGCAGTATTGGGAGTCAGAATAGGGAAATTATTTTTGCTCATATTGTACAAAGAAATCTTTGTTGAAATTGGTCGCAACACCTCCTGCTTTTGAAAACTTTGGGAAAACCCCAGGGCATGATTCTCAGCTGGGGTGGAAGAGGCGTACCCACTCCTGCTTTGAAAATAGATCAGAATTGGAGGAGCGGGCACTGATCGTGTGTTGGGAGAAGGTTAAACTGGAGCAAAAGGATCCTCTGGTGGATGGGGGATGTTTGGAGAATTAAGTTTCACCGAAGGCTTCTTGCAGAAGGATGGCGGTGGTGTTTCGATGCAGTGTATGGGAGAGTTGTGCCAGGTGCCGTACAAATAAATGGCAAACGAAATTCCTGCGGGGTCCAGCAGCGCGGTCCAAGGGGAGCTGTGCAAAGGGACGAGCAGGCTGGGATGGGGTGCAGGTGACGGGACACGTCGGCGCTGAAAAGGGGTATTTGGGAGCATCGCAGCGAGGATGTCGGTGAGCTTTGTTCCTTCGCAAAGGGGCAGTGTTTTGCCCCGTGCCTCAGTTTACCCATTTGTAGAGTGGATCTATAACCTGCTGGGCAGCGGGTGATGTGGGAGCGCTGTGTGGGTGCAGAGGTGGTCGTCGGTGAGGATTTACTGAGCTGTAGCTGGGACTGCCTGTTGCAGGGCTATGAACGCAGCGCGGCCCCGCTTCCCTCGGGCAGGATTTGCGAGCTCAGGAGGAGAGTGTGAAGGGTGACGGATTGGAAAAGAGAAAGAAAGAAAGAAAGGAGAGGGGAAAAAAAAAAAAAAGTCAATGCTAAAAGGCAAGTTTCATTTCAGGGAAGACAACAGCTAAAGGACCAGAACTATCAAACAAAACCACAAGATCACATCAGATGTCAGGGCAGGACACATCTCGTTTCTCCCTCTCGAAAGGGCTTATCAGCACAACCAATCACTTTAATGATGTGGCGGAGGGAGGAAGAGGATTTGACTCAGAGTGAGATGAAATTTAGTTCCTAAGACCCTTCTCTTCCGCTGCCGGAGACCAGTCACCTGTTCTGCAATCAGCCAGAGATAAATCATATCCTGCAGCGGAAGGTGCTGAGACATGATTTTGCATTATTTTATCTTACTCTTTCCAGTGAATCTACACGCTGGAGTGGGAGAGGGGGAGAGAGGGGAGGGAAGAAGAGGGACCCAGCAGGTGGCGAGCAGCCCCGGTGCCCGTCTCAGCCTCCGAGCCTTTGCACCGAGGACGATGGCAGCGGGAAGGCGCTGAGCAGCTGAGCCCCGCGCTCCCGTGCCTCCCCGTGTGGAGCTTCCCAGCTGAGTTTTGGTTCCCAAAATCACACGTGGGAGCCGGCAGCTACGGAGCCCAGCGCAAGCCTCCCTGCCTGCCGATAGCCCACGCACGGCTCTGCTTTTTTGGCATTGGAGGAGCAGCGTGGCGGAGAGGATTAAGGATGCCATGCAGGTAGCGTTGCTCTGGGGCTCTTGTTTACGGCGTTGCATTGTATGCGCTGGTGAAGCTCGTCAGGAGCTGTAATTAGCAGCCATACCAGCCAGTCTCTGGAGACAGAGCTCAATCCTGGGATCGGGGGATATTAACATTCAAATGTCAGGGCTCGGCTCCAGCTCTGTCCTAGGGCAAAGGGGAAACCCAGCGCTCAGCATCCTCAAACCTTGGGAAAGTTTGGGTCTGATTTGGGTTGCGGTGGGTTAGCGAGAGCGCGGGACCGGCTGGCAAAGTGCTGCTCTATCCCGTCGGCTGCCGCGTGGCCCCGCAGCGTCGGGTACAGCTCGTATCCCTTAGCTGTACCACGGCACATTCCTTGCGCAGGTCTGAACCCAGCAGCCCGTCCTCCCCATCCTAGGCAGAGTATCCTTAACCAGTGTCACCCGAAGGAATTTGATGCGCTTGCCCTAATGGAACAGGTTATTAACCGGGGAAAAACCAGCCGTACTGGTACCACGCGGGTCCCATTTCAAGTTGTTAGATAGCAGGCATTAACTCACTGTCAGCTGGCACCACTCCACTGATCCACGCAGCGACAGCTAATATACATGCAGCCGAAAATCTGATGTCGGCCGTGGCTGAGGCAATACCAGCTGGATGTACTCGAGATCTGTCCGCTTCCTCCCAAGCACCCAGCTTTGAAATGGCTGAATTAGGGGGTTTGCCTTAATTCCATGAGAACTGGATTGCAGCCCATAGCTGAATTTTGCCTTCCTGGAAGCGGGAGTGACTGCAGAGAAGCCGGTGAGGCTGGTGGTTTTTGCACCCCGTTACGAAAGCTGCTGTGTTTCCCGCAGATGTGCGCCGATCTGATCGTTCGTGACACAGGGGGTGAAATTTTCTGATCTGCAAACAAAAACATTTAGAAACCACCTCATTCACCCTGCAGCCTCAGAGCCAGGTTTTCAGAGGTCTTTAAGGATGGAAAGGTGCAGGCAAGCACTTGCGGGGATTTTTGGCGAGGCACGAGTGGGCCAAATGCTTAAACCTGAGGAATTTTACCCGGTCTGCTGCTAAGAATGCCCCCAGCTTTACCTGTGAAGTGCTTTAAATACTTTTGCAAATTCAGAAAGACTCTGTCTTCCCGCTGAAACCCTGGGAAGGGGGAGCCTGCGTCCTTCAGGGATTCGTGCCAAAGTCGCGTGGAAATTTGGGTGTGATGTTCCTTTCGATTTGCACATGGGCCACGGCTCTTGCATCCCTGGAGCTTTGGGAAATGCTACCCTAGATTTCTCTTTAAATATCCGAATTAAGGCCCTGCCCTGTTTTCCTTTCAGAGAGCTTAGTTTCGGGGTCTCCCGGTGCAATAAAAGGCCACCACGGGATTTATCAGGAGCTGCCCTGCATGGCAGGGTGGGCAGGGAGGGAGGCAGAGGCAAAGTCCAAGGGACTAACCCAGACGCGAGAGGAGATTAAGGGCTTGCAAAGCCAGCTAATCAATACCAGGCTGCCTCGAACGAACATCTCTCCCGCCGCTGGAGCTTCAGACAGTAAAAAACCTACTGTAAATGCAACGTATCTCTCTGCTTCCTGCCAGCTGGCCGGGGGCCAGCCTATTCCCTTCAAAAAGAGGGATATTTATTTTCATCCTTTTAGAGGCAGCCAATTCATCTCAGACCACCACCAGCTAAAAAAGCTTTATAAATTAGCAGCCCTTTTTTTTTTTTTTTCTTTTTTTTGTTAAATTCTCTCCCCCCACCCCCTTCAATATTATTTTCCTTTCGTTGTTCAAGTTGGTGTAAATCCTCTGCCAGGACATGCGAGCCGAGGCGCATTGCGACACACTCCCCTTTCTCTCCAAGCTGGAGAAAGACAGTAGCGGTAGTGTCTCACGAAAGCCAGAGGAAACCAAAGCAAAGCCTCGCCGTGACTGATTCTCTTTCCAAATGGCGTAAGCAGGCCAACTTCAAACATGTGAATAATGAGTTATCTGTGCTTGACTTTGTTCGGCAGCAGAAGAGACGGTTCCTTCTAACGTTTTCCTCCTGTGAACTTCTGGGCTTCAACTTCTAGAAGCCGGCTGAAGTAGCGCTGGCACTTGCCGGCTGCGGCTGCTCACCGGAGCTCGGTGGAGGTCTCCATCCTCTTCCGTGGAGATGTCATGTTTAAGTTCCTTCCAGCTGCTGGCACCCTGGGTAGCCCGGTTCCCGTCTCCACGCTGTCCTCCCCTCCCTCCTTCGCTGCCCGTGGGGCTCCACAGAATTCTTCTTGGCTGGGAATTTCCCATGGCAAGTCTCGAGCTGGAGGTTCGGTTTTCAGGGAAAAACCTGAGGGACGTTCACATCTTGTGTTATAGGTGTGCAAAGATGAAACCATCCCAACATCTGCTGTAAGGGACAGGCCTGCTGTTCCCATAACACAGGCGTTTCACATGTGGCTTATTTCTGGAGCACATGCTGGGACTTGATAGTCTAGCCGAGACTCAGACTGGGAAAAAATTCAACCCTCTGTAGAGGATTGGCGCGTCTCTCTGAAGT
This sequence comes from Egretta garzetta, assembly GCF_000687185.1. NCBI lineage: Eukaryota > Metazoa > Chordata > Aves > Pelecaniformes > Ardeidae > Egretta > Egretta garzetta. Next base: position 1,025,515 of record NW_009258666.1, read on the forward strand.
GCCTATTTTGAGGGCCACAAGAGGGATTTGAAAGGTGTTTTGTGCATTGAGCCGGAGTTTTATCCACTGCTGATTGCTTTCTTGTGGTCCATCCTCACGGACGTGTAGAGACTGAGCCACTGGGTTGTGCGCGGCACAGCTGCACGGGCTGGTGAGCTCCTCGGCTAAGCTGCAGCGCATGGCTCGTCATATTGGAGCAGAGCCTTGGGTGAAGGGTGGTGGGAGCTTGCCCGTGGGATGCTTGGAGCCGCACTTTCAAGACGGACGAGTGGAGGCCTCTACGGCCATTGACAGCTCGGCTGGAGCTGCTGCCTCAGCCCATGCTACCATCTCCTGGTTCTTGTCTCCTCCTCAGTGGAGCTAAGGAAATGATCTGCAAATGTGTGTGTTAATGAACACCCCCTCCCCGAGCTGAAGCGCTCAGCGTTTCCTTCGCTCCAGCTTGCCACCAGTGTTGCGCAGCAAGACGCCCGGAGGGGGGGCCAAGCCACTTCCCACCATCTGCTCTCCCATCCTTTGGTAGCGTGGGGCTACAGCGGGGGACGGGGATGAACGTGACACCCGAATCCGAACCCACCGAGGGCAGAGAGCAGGCTCGGCAGCCTCTTGCCTCTCCCGGCAGTAACCCCGTATGCATCTAAACGCAGATAAATCAGGGGACCGGGACCCCCAGGCACCCCAGAGGGTGTTTTTTCCAAATCAAATCTTCCATCTCTGAGCTTGTGTT
>NW_009258666.1:1027911-1033461 GCF_000687185.1 Egretta garzetta
GGGGTGGCGCCGCAAGCCGCCCGGAGGGGGGGCCAAGCCACTTCCCACCATCTGCTCTCCCATCCTTTGGTAGCGTGGGGCTACAGCGGGGGACGGGGATGAACGTGACACCCGAATCCGAACCCACCGGGGGTAGAGAGAAGGATCGGCAGCCTCTTGCCTCTCCCGGCAGTAACCCCGTATGCATCTAAACGCAGATAAATCAGGGGACCGGGACCCCCAGGCACCCCAGAGGGTGTTTTTTCCAAATCAAATCTGCCAGCTCTGAGATTGTGCTATCGCTCAGGCCATGAAGTTCCTGGAGCCCCCTTTTACCTTTGATTAACTTTGTAATCTGGGGAAATAAGCTGCTTTTGGTGAGCACTGTGGACAGCCCCACCACCCTCCCCCAGCCTGGAAACCCCATCCAGATCCCAGCCTCGGAAGCCACATCAGGTTGCATGCTCCTAGACGGAAGAACAGGCTCTGTTTGGTCTTTGAAATGTTTTAATGCAGAAAGCATGTCTTTAAATCATGGCTTTGAGGGCCTGAGCTCCAGTGCGGCGCACACTGTTTCGCTGTCTGCATTCCAAGAAAACACCCAAAACTTCCAGTATGCTTCTTATTACTGGCCCAAAGTGTCAAATTCACATCGGCTCTTCCAGCTGGGAAGTGTTCAATGGGATCGTTTGTTTGATACGCTGATACAGATCTTGTTATTACATCAGGTTCGTAGGTGATCTGTCAATGTTTACATCGTGTCATGTTCAATATCGGAGTTAACTGGTTCGGAAACCCGATCCAGCGTTAAAACCCTTGCGCTGTTGACAAGAAAGTGCCTAAGGTCAGTAGCTGCCATCCTTTTATAGCACTAAGGAACTGTTGTTTCCATAAATATTGACCTGCGAGCTGGTGCTAGCGCAGCTGGAAACGCAGCGCAAAAAATCTCCAAACCCAACGGCAGGTTTCATGCCCCAAAAATTCACAGGTTGGGGTGATGAAGACTTCTCAGACAGATTTCTTGGGATGAGGTCTGGAGCTGTTTGAAGTCGATTGAAAAGCCGCCCACTGGCTTCGGGAGGCTTTGAGTCAGTCCTCGGGTTAAGCTAGAAACCACCTTCCTCCTCGCTAAGGTATGAGCTATTGTTCACTTGACGGCATTGGTTTCCTCTCCGTGACAGCTGTGGGTAGATGGGGAAGGGCTTTTAATGAAGCCAACCGCTGCAGAAATTAAAAAGCTCAGGTTGTTCTGATGAAAGAAACCCATTAACAGCGATTCTCTCTTGCGTGACAAAGTCTGACGTCCCCAGCTCGAAGTGACAAGCGGCAGGAAGTCCTGGGGAGACAGCCTGTACCAAAGAGGGTTGGCAGCCCAAACTGGGGGGGGGGTTAACTCATTCGCTGCCGTGTTTCGCGCAGTTCAGCGCTGCCCGGTCCCACCTGTGTGTAGATGGGGTGGGATACAAACTGGAGAGGTCCCAGGAGAGCCAGGAAGGGTCCTGATCCCACCGCAGCGCTCCTCTGGGCTTTCACTCCTAAACCAGCCCCCGTGTTTGCCTTGATTTATATTTGCATCACGTTTTCTACTTTCTCTTTATCGTGATAGTTTTGGGGGTTTTGCTGGGTCTCCCCGCAAACCAGCCCCCTTCTAGAGGGTGTCGGTAGAGCACTGCTATTTACTCGAGGCTTAAAATCCCCATGGGGCTGTGCTGGCGTTGAGACAGCACGGGGATCGGAGCAACCACAGTGCAGCATGATGCAGCCACATGAAGCCCTCGGATAAGTCGTACGGCTGAATAATCTTTAAAAAACATTTTCAGCCTAGAGATCACTTGATTTATTTTTCAGGATTTTCTCCATCACATGCCAGATACGACTGGAGGATAGGGTCTCAACTGAGGTAGAGGCAGAGAATTTAATTTCCATTAAATTTCTCTGGAACTTGGTCTTTGAAGTCCTTTTGGCTTCTCTGCTAAGCTCTGCCTGAGAAAACGGGTTAAAGGAAAAACGTGAACCTATTTTTCTTCTTCTGTGCTCAGATGTATACTGAAATACTAAAAATATGGACCAAAACAAGACACCTCGCTGCACACGCGTTGCCCCTTGGGAAAAGCACAAACACCGTGCGACCGATGCTGCTCACGTCTCCAAAGGCCCTCAGATAACGCAGAGACACCCAAGGTCTAGGGACGCGCCGGGATTAGGAAAGATCATTTATGGTGTTGATTTGAGGTTTCCTTGGTTTACTTCACACAGCAGGGAAAATACATTTTCAAAATACCGCTGGGTTTTGCTTTCTGCCGGGGGTTTGTCTTTACCCAAGTTTCACTCTCTGGCGTCGGCAACGTTTTCGTTTGGTTTGGACTTTTGCACACCCAGAAGCCTGGGGATTGTAGAGTTTGGGGGGCATGGTGGGGCTCACCTGGATGTGGAGCTCCCGGAGGAGGGTCAAAGCCCCTCACAAAGTGTGGCGGGGAGTGGTTTGCTGTCGGGATACCCGTGGAGCCGCCGTCATGGCAGGGAGCTCAGCTGGGAGCACGAGATCCGCTCTGGAGTCGATGTTCTACCCTCCCAACCGAGCCGTCCGGCGTCTCCACAGACAGCCTGGCAAGTGCAGCCTGAGCGCGCCGAGCCAAGCAAATGCAAGATCAGAAGATATCAGACATCAGATTTAAAGAGGGGGAAGTCTGGGGACTTTCTGTGACTTTGCTATAAATTGACACCCAGCTCACGCTAGGCAGATGTGAGGGGGGGAGGAAGGGGAGATGCGAACAAGAGGTGGCTGCGTTTTTCACCTTTCAAACGCATCGCTTTTCTTCTTAAAAGCCACCGAGAACCAAGCTTTGCTTGGTGGAAGTTGGCCATAGGGCTGGATCTGATAAGGCTCGGCGCTGAGAAGAGCTGCAGGAGGGTTTCTTCCCAGCTCCTCCCCTAGCTCTCCGGCGTGCCTGCACACCTCCAGTGCCCCCGAGCTCTGCGCTCGATCGCGCCGGGATAAGGTGTTTGCCACCTTGGGAAGGTCCTTTCCTGACAGGTGCAAAGAGCTGGGGGTGCTGCACGGCCACCTGGCTGCGGCAGGTACAGAGCAAGGAGCATCCAAGGTCTGAGCCCGGCACTGATGTAAAACTGAAGCAGCTCCGGCTCCCCTGGAGTCCCTCCAGCTTTGTGCGGGTGTAACTGAGACTGGAATCCGGCCCAGAGAGAGCGAAGCCGTTCGGCGATGATTAATATAGTAAAATGCGAAAGTTATGTATCAAGTGTATTTCATGCGCCTCTTGCCTCGGGACAATTAGCATAAATTTAATAATTATTGCCCTGTTCCAGCAGCTGCTACCTAAGGAGCTGGGAGTGCTTTACAAACGCTCATTAGCTGCTGCCCTGCCTGGGGGAGGTAGGTGAACAGTCTCCCCATTTTACGGGTAGGAAAAGAGGAACAGAAAGAAGCAAAGTGAGATGGCCAAGGTGCGGTCCCGTGGCTGGGCGGCTCCCTCCCCTCCTCCCGCACCCTCTCCAGCCCTGCTTGGCTCTGGCCCCTTTGGGTGGGCAGAGCTGGGGAAGGGGCTAGAGTAAGACGAGGGTTCATTCTTTGTGCGCTGGGCAAAGGCCGTAGAAAATATTCCAAATTCAGTGTTTTCTTTACTGGTTCCCCAATCGCCACCCTGCCAGGAGATGGGTTTTCTTCTGCCTTACCTGTGTTTCCCCTCAAGTGGGGGTCGCTGCAAGCTGGTTGCTCAGCACAGCACAGGGCATCCTGACCCTGGCACCCGCATCCTGCTCCTTGATCGGCCGCCAACTTGCCGGACGATTTGAGGTCTCCCGCATAGGTCAGCCGGCATCCCTCCTTCAGCAGGCTTCGTCTGTCTGAACCACGAGCTCTTCCCACCCCTGTGTGCCATGCAAAGCCCCCGGGGAGCCGATCGCTGCCGGGGCCGCCCTGCATTACCCCCGTGCGAATAATAGCGAACCACGAAGATGGAGGCTGCGCTGACTTTGTGTTTAACCAGGGCACTCTAGCCAAAGAGTAACTGATTAGATATCAGACTCTCTTATCATGTTCCAGGGCACAGACAAAAGCTAGAAGACCAAGCCAAACCCTTCACCGACCGCTACGGGGAGCTGGAACGGCTGCGCCAGTCCATGAGAGTCACCCCAACAACACCCAACCCCCGCGGATCCCTCAGCACCCCAAGCCACTTTGGGTCCCAGGCTCAAACTCCAATACAAGGTAACTGGCTGGGTGCCCCAGCTTGGCGTCGCACCCCGAACCCTCGTGCTCCTGACATGGCTGGGCAGGGAGCAGAGCCGTCCCGGCCGAGCAAGCCTCCCTTGGGGTGGTATTTTCGGGCTGGAGTCCAGCTCTCCCCTGGGTAAGGAGCCCTGCCTGGGGGGACAAGCCAGGGAGGGGTTCGGTTGGGTTGCTTGACCCTGGAAGCCTTTTTGCACCCATTAAATGAGCAGACGGCTGCTGGATGACAAACCCAGGCGATTTCGCTCTGTCCACCATTAGGTACGGGGTCTTAGGGAAAACTGAGCAGTTTCAGGAGGAATGCGGGGAAGATCAGAGAAACGTACTTTGAATCCAGTAGGTGCTTTGACGTGAAGGCACCCGCGTAGACAGCGAAGCATCAACTAGAAAGGGTGGATTGCACTTTACATGCTAATCCAAATGGTTTCTTATCTTGTTGCATTGTGTTTATGCCAAGTCTGGTGATCCATCACCCAACTCCAGCATAATTCCCCGCACGTATGCACACCTGCATGGGCGCACGCGTGCGTGTGTGTACACACACACACACACACACACACAAGCTTTGCTCTTCCCATATTTGCCATCAGCATAGCTGAGCCCTGGGGCGTTCCCCGTGTGAATTTGCATCGTAGCTCGTTGCCAGGAAAGAGGTAGGAATTGCCACCGGAGTTACACAAGAGAGGTCAGTCTGCTAATTCTCAGGCCCCCGAATTTCAGCCCCGCGCTAAGCATTGTGTTTGAAAATGGCCAGCTGCCTCGCTGCTCCCGGCTTTCCGCACTTCCCAGCAGGGCCAGATGCTACCAGGATGTATTACGAGAGCCCGTTCTCCTGTCTGCGTGGGAGACGTGCTCCTTTTCCATGCATGTTTCATCTTGGTGGTGTTTTCCTTTGAAAACCAGCAGAAATACTAGCAAGGATTTAAGGGGTAGTGTTTAAGCTGTTTGCGTTTTGAGTTTTGGTGGCAAGTGGCCCTTCTTGGAAAGTTTTATACGAAAAGTTCCAAAAGCCTTTGTGTTGCAGTTTCAGAAGTGACGTAGATGTTTGCAAACCTCAGTGTCATTGGCAAAGAGGGTGTCTCGGGTGCAAAAACATGTTTGAAAACGTTACCCGAACTGTAAAAAGCTGCCCCGCTCCTCCCAACCCAAAATTACAGTGAAAATTTAATTTATTTCTCATTGAAATGCAAATCTTTATGCTTGGAATTTTTGTTGATATTAGCACGGTTTATGAGAAGAACCCGGGCATTTTGTGTAGGATTTTAATTTGATTTTCGTTAAAAAAAGCAAGAGGGAGAGAGAGAAAGAGTTTTATAGGCTCCCCC
>NW_009258666.1:1033566-1038191 GCF_000687185.1 Egretta garzetta
GGAGCAAAGAATCAGGTGATGACACAAATTCAACAAGAAAAAAAATGAAACTGGCCACAAGCTACCGTCCGTGCCAAATTCCCAAATGTCAAGTGACAGCGGGAGTGGAGACACACAAAATTAGCCATCGAAAACCGTTCCTGCGGAGTGAATCCAAAGTACCAGGAATGCTGCAACAGGCAGTTCGTGCACGCTCTGCTCTTGGCTCCCTTGGTCCCGAGTTGGAGGAACTGTCTTAAAATTACTGTGGGTTCTTACCAGCGTAACTGGGAGCGGAATCAGCCCGGTAATTTTAATCTCAGCCCTGTCTTTTTGACACAACGCTGACTATAACCAATCGTAATAATAATAATAATAATAAAAAACCCCAACCCTTTCTCTCACACACACACGGCTTATTCACAAAGATCATAATTTTTACCCAGGCAAGTGGAGCCCCTCCTGTGCCAAGAATAACACAGGAGTTAACAGGCCTGTAATTCTCACGACTTGGCACGTTCTTAGGTAACATGCACAAGAAGCTGATTAGCGAAAAGCATAACGAGATATTGGTTAGGAGAGACGAACGGGGCGGGCTGGAGTTCATCCAGCCCCTGCTAACCTTTACCTGGGTGCTTCCCTTAACGCCTTAATGGTTTTAGCATCTTTGCATCCCCGTGCGGGGATTAAAGGGGGCCAGGGAGAGGCGGAGAGGCTGGTTCTCCCTCTGCGAGCACCTACGCCCGGCAGCCCTCCACTCGTGTGCCGGAGGTGGTTGGCCTCCCGCTTCTGCTGACCGAGCAGTTTGCACGAGCGCTTCCTTAATCCGCTTCTGGCAAAGCCAGGCTGGGGAGCTGAGATGCTCAGAAAGAGCCCCGGCCAGCGAGGGGGCATTCAGGCACCTCAAAGCCCTGAGCGCAGCACGTGGCGTTCGGGCTTTGAAGCAGACGGGCACGTAGGAGACAGCGGTTGTCTTGGGGAGGAACCGGGCTCCTCTGGCGATGTGTTTGCTCTGGCCCAGTCCAGTCTTTCCTCCTCGGGAGCGAAGGCTGTGGCCGCAGTGGAGATCACAGCAAGGGCGCTGGCGTAAGTGGGGAAGAATCTGGCCCTCAACCATTTGCAGAAGATTTTCAGTAAAGCCCTGGAGGTTATAAATAGTCCCCCTGTAAAACGATCATCCTGAGGTTAAATGGTCTCAAACCAAAAACCTCCCGGTAAGAGAAAACCGATCGTTTCTGAAGGGCATGCCAGGAAACATGGGAGGACAGCATGCTCAGCACCGCGGCTGAGCGGGTCAGATCCTGCTCTCACACTGGTTTCCCACTGCCCAGTGTCAATGTATTTCAGTGGCTTCAGTCTTGCCTTACCCCGTGCCGATGGGCAGAGAATCGATCCCTTCCCATGCCTGTCTGCAAATGGGACAGACTTCTGCAGCCCTCCACAGACCAGATTTCATTCCCATTTCCGCTGCTTTGGGGGGAAAATAGGGTAATTCTGGGTTCACCCCAGTGAGATGAGAAGCTGACCCGGTAGCCGGGCAGGTGGGACAGGCAGACCCTCATCTAGCATCAGCCAGCACTGCTTCCCCGGCTTCAGCAGAGCCGAGCTGTTTGCCTCTGTTGAGGATTTGGCCCAATACTTCTCCAGTGAGGTCTGAAAAATCTGAGGTTTTGAAATCCCGGCTCTCCCATCTCCGCAGCGAGACACCAAGCTGTCATTAGGATGGCTTGAAATGGTTCCTTATTACGGGGCACGCGAAGCCAGAGCCTTGCGTGCTTGCTTCATTTCGAGTTTTGTCTTCTAGCTTTAAAAAAAAAAAAAATCAAGTAGCTCTCAAAAGTGAAGCAAGATGTTAAAGGAACTTGCTTCTGTCTGCCTTGGGCTGCTTCTCGGGGCCCCCTTGCTCTGGGGGAAGGGGGATGGTGACAGACACACGTCCTCCCGGGGAGAACCGGGATGGTCCTAGCAGCCCCCAAATCTCCGCGTGACGCTTTGCCCTTGCCCATGTTTCAGCAGTGGCTCATGCTGAACCATTTTATTCCCGTTGCAACAGAGGAGGACCGCCCACGCAGCCGGCTCCTGTGTTCTAGCTTTGTGGTGGAAACATCTTCAACCACTCAAAAGCAATTGTGTGCATTGTCCGGCAACATGTAGGGGCCTTGCGTACAGGAGGACAACTGCAAAGTGATTTTAAATTTGATCTACTCAGTAACAGAGCAAGCTGGTTTGATTAACGCACTTAACATCCCCTTGCCCACTCTTCATACCGCTCCAGCGAGACCAAATTCCCTTGACTTCACAGGGAGAACGCCGGACCCTTTTGCAAACTCCGTCCTCCCTCTCCCAGTCTTAGCGTCTGCTGACCGGTTTGGGAGATGTCGTCTCTGCTGGTGGCGAGCGTTCAGATCTCCTGATCTGGAAACTGCTCGGCTTTAACCAGCCTGATTTCCAATCCGTTACTTCAAGCCAATGCGATGTTTTTAACCTAGGCCAGTCATCAGCAGAACGCTTCAGCATATGCATTTAAAGCAAAATCTCTCTCTCTTTTTCTTTTTAAATACACATTTTTAAAGTATTACATTACTTTTAAGAAGCCTCTTGGCATAGGCAGCGAGTGCCCTATTGTTTCCGAAATGCAACGTGGCTGCTCTGAGGTTAAGTCCTGAATTACGGGCCCGGCAAATACACTGAATTGCTGCTTCCTAATCCCTGTCCAGATCGACTTATGGTTTCTTTAAAATATCCGTTTCTTAATGGATGAAAACATTCTACCATGGGCAGAGCCTAAATTGTTTCCAAAGGAAGCTAGGCAAGCATTAGTGGGAAGAAAACATATTGTGGGATTCAGCTTCAGCCTCAAAGGAAGGAACACGCTTAAGATGGGTTTCCTGCTTGCTTTCAGGCTCCGCAGGCTGCTGTGCCTATCTTTAAACTGCTTTTCTGCTCCTCTCAATTACATTTGCCCGCTGCACAGTGCATGTCCCTTAAATGAATTTGGCATGTAATGGTCAAAGCTGAACCACAGGCCGGTGCTGGACGGGAGCACCCCCCGAGAGGGAGTCCAAGCACCCACGACCGCTGCTTTTGCCGCTGACGTGCAGCCGCCTCCGTCTCCCAGCCGCAGCTCAGGCTGCCCAAGCGCCGCAGTTCCTACGAAATAGCAGACGAGGGAAATAGCAGACGAGCTCGCAACGAGGCGGGCTGAATTTGCCTCAGGCTCCGGGGATGCCATCCTGCCTTTGACGTGGGATTTGCGCTATGCCGGGATGCTCGCTGCCAGATCCAGGCTGCCCATGGGGAGCCTGCAGCCCGGGGTCCCGCTGCAGGAGGGCACTGCCCGCATCGCCGGGCTGCTTGGCTGCGGTGCAGCGCGGGGCTGGAGCCCGATCTCCTATCACCCCATCAGCCTCCCCGCTCAGCCCGCCGCTCCGCAGTGGGTTTCCCATGGCAGACTTGGCCTGGTCCAAACCTGCTCGGCAGGCAAGGTGGTCTAGCTGCAGGCTGGGTTGTAAATTCAGCAACTTCCTTTTATGTAGTCAGGGCTTGTTAATTTTTTTTTAATACCCTTTGAATACAGGTAAAGAGCAAAGTGCAAGCAGGCCAGAGGGAGCGCCCGCAATCAAGGGAGCGTTTCCCTTTCAGCCCACCCACCCGCTCCTCTTAGCACCGTTAGCTGGTTCGTTCGCTCTGCGGGATGGAGCGGCAGGGATCAAGGCTTGATGCGGTGCGTGCCGGGCAGGGGGATGCGGGCAGAGGAGGGCTCCGGAGATGGCGAGGGGAAGAGAGAGGCTGTGGCGGGAGAGGAAGCTGGGAGAGCCTGGCTTGTTTAGTCTAGCAAAAGGCAGGCTGGGAGCGGGGCTGATTGCTCTGTATAAATACATCCAGGGGGTAAACATCAGGGAGGGAGAGGAGCTAATGTAAGCTATGAAGGACAGCGCTGGCACGGGAGATGGGGCTGAAATGGCCCTGAATAAATCCAGACTGGATGTTAGAGGCAGGCTCCTCCCCAGAAGGGTAGGATGGGTCCAACGAATGGCTGGGAGCATCCCAATGGACCTCGAAGAGTTTGCAGAGGAGGCTGAGATGCGGTGCGTGATTCACTGCGCTGGGAATACCTGGGGCTTTCCCCGCCTCACTGCCCAGCGTATTTGGGGTCTGGCTGAAAACGCTGGGGGAGGACCCGGGCAAGCAGCGTTCAGGTTTGCCACGCTCACCGGGGCAGGTTCGGGGGCTGAGCGTGCGTCTGCACGGCAGCACGGGGGATTTGAAGAGAATTAGAAAACTGAGCAGCAAATGTGCTCGGCAATCTTGAAGTGGTGCCTGGCGATACTGTGATAAGCGATGTGTGTGTTGTTGTGTTTTGGTTTGGGGTTTGGGTTTTTTTTTTTTCAGCGTTCAGGTTTGCCACGCTCACCGGGGCAGGTTCGGGGGCTGAGCGTGCGTCTGCACGGCAGCACGGGGGATTTGAAGAGAATTAGAAAACTGAGCAGCAAATGTGCTCGGCAATCTTGAAGTGGTGCCTGGCGATACTGTGATAAGCGATGTGTGTGTTGTTGTGTTTTGGTTTGGGGTTTGGGTTTTTTTTTTTTGGGTTGGGTTTTTTTTTTTTTTTGAAACCTTTCGGGGGCAGCTTTCACCCCACTTTC
>NW_009258666.1:1038664-1041471 GCF_000687185.1 Egretta garzetta
TTTGGTTTGGGGTTTGGTTTTTTTTTTTTTGGGTTGGGTTTTTTTTTTTTTTTTGAACCCTTCAGAGGAAGTCCTTGCACCCAGTTCGTGAGCTGGTTGTATCAGATACAGAACAATTGCTCCATGGGCGTGTAACAACGGATGCTGTTCACACCCTCGTTTTTTTTCAACACCTCCCCTCCTCCCCCAAAATAAATTTTGCTCTATTTTTCGTGGGGTGGGAGGAAGGGGCTGTTTTCTTTTTTAGTTGGCTCTGACTTGGAAACGAATGAACTTGTTCACATGTGTGACAGAGGCGTGAGAGCATGCCTGCACGCGTGGGTGGGGAGGAGAGCGGCGCCTTCTCTAGAGATGAGCTGGGGCTTCAGAGATCAAACGCATCCCGTGCACCTTCCCGTACAGAGCAGATTCTCTCCATCTTTGGCCACCTTTCTCTCCCTGGTCCCAGATGGAGCCGTTATGATCAGGGGAAGGAAGCAGAGAGGAAGAGAGGTCAGAAAAATGCTGAAAGACAATTTGGAGGTCCAAGCATCACAGAAACCAGCAGAGAAAAAACAGCCAAAGTTACATACAGAGCAAGAATTTCTGTCCCCGCTCTGTCTCGCACATGCATGCGTATTATATACATAAGCATAAGGTATCATTAGTGTTTACATTGTCGTCAATCATCATGGCATAAGACAGGAAAGGAGGGTTTTTTTTTTTTCCCCCCAGGCTAGATTTTTCATGACAATTTTGCAAGGCACATATATGCATGTAAATAAAACGGTGATGTATGGCCAGGCTGAAGATATTTATATATTCTGTACACTTGGAGAGTTCCACACTATCAAGTTCCCTTTAAATTTCCTTTAGGATCTCTCTGTGTACCACACACTTTGTGTATTTGTGCACGTTGTGTAATGTACACGCGCGCTTAGGGTTTTTTTTCAATAAGCCACTGCATGCTGCCCACACCTCTAAAATGGGGACCAGAAAGGGATGTCTTGGGTGCTGTGGAATTGCTCGGGTTCCATACGTCACTGCATGGTCCCGGGTGATCTGATGACCTCCTCCTGCTGCATGTCGAGCCCCAGTGCTGTGCTCTGCACACACGCCCTGGGTGAGCTTCTTTCGTTGTCCCTTCAAGCTCTTTCCATGCTGAAGAGGTCCTGCCGTTGCTTTTGCTCCCTGTTCCTCTCTCCGGGCAGAACGGGTATTTTCCTGAGTTAGGAGACAATGGAAGCCCCCACTGCTCGCTGGGATGGATGCACATCAGTGCCATTCGTCCTTAAAACCTCTTGCAGGGTCCACATCACCTCAGCTCCATGAAGGCTTCCAGGGAACTCAGAGCAGATCCACCAGCCCTGACCCAGCAAGGGCACAGGGACCAGTTTCGTTCCATCCAAGGCAGCTCCCAAACCTGACGTGGTCTTAAGGGAGGTGGCTGAACACACCCAGAGAAACCTCTGTGGTCGGCAACCTCACGAACCAGCCTCCCCACCTCCATGCTCATAACCAGCCCTTGCCGCCCTGCCTGGCTCTGCCACGACCCAGCCGAGGTTTCGCTCCCATCCCAGGCACTCCGAGGCAGCTCTTTGCATTTATCTCCTTGCCATCCGCCCAAGAAAAGACCCATATTGTCTCTAAAGCCAGAAGAAAGCTGCTGTGTCACTTGAGCACGGTTGTTTTATCTGGAAAGGGGCTGAGCAGCTTAGAAAGCCAGTTTCTATCCGGCCCCACGTGCAGGGGGACTTGGGGGTCCTCAAAAGGTGCAAATTGCAGCTGCACAATTAAATAACGGGGTGTGTCCCAGCCCCCACGGTCCCCTGGGCAGCACAGCTCTAACGAGGAGACAGTGGCATTACTAATCAGGGCTTTGACCTTTACATGGCTTTTATTTAATACACATTCCACACTTCCCCAAACTCCCATCCAAAACATTGACATTTCCGCTGATAGATTGGGTCAGATTTTGGAGTAGTTGGGGGACTCAATTCACTCTTACAATGGTTAAATTCTTACAGCTAAATGGGCTTATTCAGTTAGTGCAGCAGCTGGTGTGATTTCGAGAAGAAAATAAACATTTCCTTCAAATATTTTGATTGGCAACTGGACAACTGAAATACTCAAGCTCAGATTGCCAGGGTCCAAAAAAGCCAACGGGGGCTGGATGGGGTGTAAGCCAGGCAAACCGTAGTAAATCCTCCGAGGCAGCACTACCACGCAGATGTGTGCGTGAGATGCGCTGGGCTCTGCCCGTGCTGGGGAAGGGGACAGGGAGATGGGGTTTTTAAAGCACATTGTCGGCTGTGGTTTCGAAGGCAGCCCGGGGCCCGAGGGTACAGCTTCACCTGCTCCCATTTCCCTGGCATTTGCTGAGCACGTTGCTTGCTCCAGGTTGGCGTTTGATGGCTGGCTGAGCGTGACGGAGGGTTGCTTTGCTGCTGACTTAGGTGGTTATGGAGGGTATTAATGGCGATGTTTTAGTTGGATCTTGCTGGGGGTATTTCAGCGGGTTTGTCCTCAGACGCAGGGCAGGAGGGCTGATGCCCTTGGACAGGGCGGTGGGTGTGGGGCGGCGCAGCTCGAACCCACATGGATCCGTGAGGTGGAGGGGCAGCCTTGAGGTGGATGAGATGGAGGGGCAGCCCTGAGGCGAGGGAGCAGAGATGGAGGGGAAGTCATGAGGTGAAGGAGATGGGATGGAGGGGCAGCCCTGAGGCAAAGGAGAGGGGATGGAGGGGCAGCCCTGAGGCGAAGGAGAGGGGATGGAGGGGCAGCCTTGGGGGGAGGGCTGAGGGGGGATGGGGGGGGAGCCCTGAGGG
>NW_009258666.1:1041945-1051169 GCF_000687185.1 Egretta garzetta
CGCGGCGGGGTGCCGGGGATGGACGGGCTTCGCCTCCCCGCGGGCTGCCGGGGGCCAGGGGAAAACAGAGACCGACATTATACAGCGGAGCAGCCGGGTGTCTGGTTGCCACAGCCTGGGAAAGCCGAACCACCCCTCTGATAACGCAGAGACAAAATACACAAGTGGGTTTTGTTTTGGGGGTTTGTGTTGTTTTGTTTTTCGCGTTGGTTTTTTTTTTTTTTTAGCCTCAGACTGCTTGGGGAAAGCCGGAGCTTTATTCTGGGCCAGACTTTAAGCCGAAGGCTCAACGAAGATGAAAGCGAGTTGGTCACGGTCGCTTGGATGCCCCACTCGCTCCGCGGGGCCGTGGGTTTTACTGGCCGGGGCAGGCACAGCCAAGGGATTTGCTTTCCAAGGGATTTGCTTTCCAAGGGTTTTGCTTTCCAAGGGTTTTGCACCCAGACGCGCTCAGGACAGAGCCCCAGCCCTGCGGAGCGCTGGCTGTCAGCAACCAGGGGCTTCCAAGCCCGGCACTGGGCGAGCTCACCCGCCGGGGTTTTGCAGGCGGTCGTGTCTCTAGACCCAACGGTATCGCTGTGCTTTGCTCGTCGCGCACACGCAGCCTGTAATTAACACTGACACGTTTGTGTCTAAATTAGTAGCAAGGACCCATTGCCAAACGTTGCAAGTTCAGGCCAATAAAGCGTAGCCTTTTAAAAAAAAAAAAAAAACAAAACCAACCCTTTGAGTATGTTCTAGAGGAAAAGGGAAATGTGCCCTGTGTACTTAGGTTTTATTTCGATTTGCATTTTATGGAATATTATTTATGGGCATGTGAAAGCTAACGAAGGAGCGTGGTCTGGTCGCTGGAGATTGTCGTCTGCGCTCGGGAAGGTAGCAAGCAGCAGCCTGGGTTTTCAGGGAGGGGGAGTTTATATACTGCTTTCTTTCAGTGTATGGCAAAACGGCCCAGCTGGTTGGACCGCAGTGGCTGGGCTTGTGTGTGTGTTACGGAGGAAGCATTCAGAAAACAGCACTTTTTCTCTCCAGACCAAGTTCAGCCAGGATTTTTGTCCCATGGCCCTACCTTATCCTGTGATGCTGCTGGATTGCTAAAGCGACAGGCTCTGGTCAAGCTGCTTCTTGCAGAGCTGGTCTCCAAACCTCAGCTCGCAGCGCCTGACAGCAGTTTTGGTGCTGCTTTTGCCATAGCATGGCTTTGGGATGGGACAGAGTGTCCTGCTGGCAGGCTGAGAAGTGAAATCAGGTTGGTTTGGTCAGTTGGGAGCATTTTTTGCAGCGTTGTGCTTTTCCAGGCAGCCCAAGCACACTACCCCTCCACGTAGCACTCAGGAGGGCTGGCCCTGCGGCTCGGCGGCCGCTTCCATGCTCGGCTGGGTTGCATCCAGCCACGGGTGTGTGCAGAGCGCTGCGGTTCGTGACAGCTTTGAGCTGCTCCTCTCTCTTATCTCACACCAAAGCCGCAGCCACGTTCACAAACCAGGTGCTCCCCCGCCTTTCTCCTCCATGGAGCCTGCGTGGGAAGGCAGGCACTGCCGGATCGCCCGCAAAACGGCTGGAGGGGAGGGAGGTACCACCTCTCCCCTTCTCCTTCCAGCGGCTGATGGCTGAAGGACTCGCCTGGGATGAGAAAGAGGGTTCAGGTCAATCCCCGCTCCCTATGTGCTCCTCTGGAGCATGCCCTTGCCACTCGTTAGCTGGAAGGGATTAGCTCGAGTATTTTTTTCCTGGGGAAATGCTGCAGGGCCTGGAATGCCAGCCCTGAGAAGTTAAAAATGCTTCATCGTAATGAATATATATAACGCATGCATCCCTAGGCACGCATAGCCAATATCGTATGAGTGTGTGCTTATCATACTCATCTCGCACGTTATCTTGCTCTGAGTCGATTCAAAAATCCAGCCAATGTGACAAAAAAAAGTCCCTGAGGTCCAATGACATCCACTACCAAAGCAGAGCGGCACAATGCCCCTGCTTTTAACAAGGGGAAAAATAGGAGCCTTGGGAGTAAACAGAGAGGGTGTAGAGCTACCTCCAGCTGGCCAAGGCTTCGAGCTCAATGCACCAGCCAAGCACTTTGGGCTAGAACTGCTCTTTCTGGAGATTTTCATCTCATGAGGGGTGTTGAAAGGCTGAGAAAGGCATAGCCGCAGCATTTCCAGCCGTGTCTTCCTGCCTAACCAGTGCCAGTGCTTGGCGCGGGCTGCTGAGGTCTCGAGGACAGGGGTTTCGTGTCTCTCCTTGGAGAGCAAACCCCATTTCTCTCCGTCTCGGGTGCGCCAAGGCTGGAGGTGTGCTGGGCTCTGCCAGGAAACGGCACCAGCCTCGGGACAGCTGGGGTGGCCACAGACAAGCCTTGAGATCCTCAAAGGATCTGCTGGTCTGGATTCCCGTCTCAGACCTGGGCTTCCCGCAGGAGGACGGCACCCGGCGGCACCGGGCAGAGGTCCCTCTCCTGGCTGGCTGGCTACGACCCCGTTTGGGTTTATAGCCCCCCAGGAAAAGGTATGGGGGGCTCCAGCATCCGAGGGAGCTGGGTAACGATGTCCCCATCGTGCTGACCCAAGTCTCCCCCCAGCAGAAGAAAGCCTGAATTTCTCACTCTCTTTATCCTCTTGGAAGGAGAAAAATACACAGAGAACTCAAGCAGAGGGATATTGTGGCTCCTAGCTTGGGAGTTTTCAGCTGTGTGTTTATCAGCTCCATCCCCTGATGGTATCAGCACGAACAGGCCACCCACAAGAAGGCTTAGCAGGCTGGTCTGGACTCCAGCTTTTCCTCCCTGTCTCCGTGTGTGTGTATATACACCGCCGACTATCTCGGGGACCGGCCGTCTGGGGCCTGCATCCATTTATTTACTACACAGCTGATGTAATGGCTAAACATTTTTTTTCTGTGTTTATGGGGTGTGTTTTGTTAAGCTGCCAGAGATGAATAGACCCCTAGAGAAGTCAGCTTAGTCGTGGCCCTTCTTGGATAGGAAACAACAAATTTTAGGACAGGAAATGGGAACAACTTAAACAAATGGGTTTAGGATTTTTCTATTTAAGTTCCTCAGCAGATCCAAGAGATGCTTTTCCCTCTGGCTTTAATTCCTTTGGCAGGGGATGGCCCAGGCTATAGGACAAACTCTACAAGCCTCAAGGATCGTGCTCTAACCACCCACTTTCTTCCTCCACCCCAACAGGCACGTCAGATCTGAGCCCCTTCTCTGACCCCCGGCAGTTTGATCGCTCCTTTCCGACGCTGCCAGCTCTCACCGAGACCAGGTTCTCCGACCCGCGGATGCATTACCCCGGCGCCATGTCCGCTGCCTTCCCTTACACCGCGACGCCCTCCGCCACGGGCATCGGGGGCATCAGCATGACCAGCATGCCCACCACGACGCGTTTCCACCACACTTACCTGCCGCCCCCCTACCCCGGCTCCACGCAAAACCAAAGTGGACCCTTCCAGGCCAACCCCTCTCCCTACCATTTGTACTACGGCACATCTTCGGGCTCCTACCAGTTCTCCATGGTGGCGGGCGGCGAGCGCTCCCCGACCCGGATGCTCTCTTCTTGTACAAGTGCCTCAGCGGGGAACAACTTAATGAATCCCAACCTGGGCAATCAGAACGACGGCGTGGACGCGGACGGGAGCCACAGTAATTCACCGACAACCATGACAACTACTGGGAGGATGGATGAGTCGGTCTGGAGACCCTATTAGGAGGAACTCAACTGGGCACCGATAGCTTTAACTTAATCAGCCACGTTACTCCTTTTGGTAGTGAATAGAGCAAAACGATGCCTAGGGAAAAGGTAAACCAAAGTCTCCCAAACCAAAAGCAAACCAGAATCCTCTGCATGCAAGCATGGGCAAACATCAAGCGAAGATGGACCAGGACCTACGTTACATTTCAAGATGAACGTCCACGAGGCTTGAATTTGTCGCTTGATGTGGTTCCTTTCGTATGTTTTAAGTATGTGGATTGTACATAGGGGAAAAAAAAAAAAAAAAGAACGTGTGGAATCAGATGTTTGTTTCTTGTGGAACAATTCTCAGTCATCTCACTCGCACCCTCTTCCCCACACAAAGCATTCAAAAGTTACGAAAAGCTCACCCTTCTCCTGCAAAATGTTTCAGAGAAGAGAAAAGACCAGGGAGCCGTCCAAGCCATCTCTCTGCCCGTGCGGGAAGACTGAACTGAAAAAAAAAAAAGGAAAAAAAAAAAGAAGAAAACCCCCCCGTTGTCTCCTCTCCTTCCCTCCCCGCCTGTGTAGGGCCCATGACCACCAAAGAGCTCCGGGCCGACGCCAGAGCCGCACGCGGCACGTGAGAGTCTGGTTTACAGCACACCCACGGGGACTCGGGCACGCATGGGGGCTGCACGCTCCTCGTGGGTCAGCCGGCATCAGCCATGTGAACAAGAGCTGTGATGTGATTATTGTTATTTGTTGCTGACGACAGAGGCTGTATTGTTCATTTTTATCATTGTCGTCTTTTTTAAAACAGTAACGTGGTTGATCCCGTGCCTGACAGACACACCCCCCCCTTTCCTGTATGTTTACATATGAGATGTACTTTTTACAAGACGTGTTTTGTTTTGTTTGCTCTTTTGTCCTGACCTCACCAGTCAATTCTTTGCTCCTCTTAGCAAATCTCAGTGATGGTGGCTGAAGCGAAGGCGGCGTTCAGGACAATCCAAGATGTATGAGATGCACTTCCAAGCGCGTTAGCTGCAAAAGGGACTCGGGAGCCTTTGGCATGGCCCTGCCACCGGTCTTTGGGTCTTCCTTTCATCCTCTCTGAGTGGCGACACATGCAGCTGGTGGCAAAGCATCATATTTCTCTTACGATTCTTTCCCACGTTTTCACCCAGAGCAGATTGACACATGATGACTTTTTTTTTTTTGTTAAGAAACGACTTCTACACTCGTCAGTTCATACTGAAAGCTCTAACTGAGATTTGGAGGAAGGAGCAATTTCTACCCGGTCCCTTGGTGGTGGGAATATTGTGAAGCAATGTTATCTAGCATTTTTCCATCCCCTCACCCTCCTTTCCTTTCCCCTGAGTGACCCAGAGCGTGGGTATCTTGCTGTAGGTGAAGAAGGGGAAGAAGGGGCACTAAAGGTACCGCCGGCCCATCAGGAGCTGGTTGCGCCATGTGGCATTTGGAGGAATCGGGTCTCCCCGGGCACCACGCACCCTTGTTGCTGATACCAAAGGGTTTGGAACCCCAACAGGACCACGACAGGAGGTCGTAGGCAGCTGGAGGGGTGCCAGGGGCTCCCCCGGGGCTGGGTTAGTGGCCTGACTCCGATGCACGCCGCAGGGTTATGTCGCCTCTCGCAAGCCGGCTGTGCTTTCTGCTGGTGTGGGAATTCGGGCTGGATTCGGGATTCCTCACGCCAGCAGGGCTGAGGGTGCACGGGCAGGTTCCTGGGGAGCGTGTGACTGCGGTACCCCTGCCCCCCGGAGCCTACCCTGTGGCAAGGGGACAGGGACAGGCCCCAGCCCCCAGTTCCACCAGTAATCAAGCCTTTTTTATTTTTTTTTTCCATGAGCATAAGAAAACTGAAACCCCACAGCTGCCCTGCCAGCCCCTCTGTCTAAGTTACACCATCCCAGCCGTGCCGCCCATCACCAAATCTCAGTTGGCAGCTTGTCAGCACTCGGTTGAGGTACAGAGCGTTGTAATTGCACTACCACGTCAAGACTGGAGCAAGCCATCCTGGCTTCGTTGGAAAGCTGCGATGACCACTTACGCGTTAAATAAGCAACAAGAGGAACAACTCTTTTAAATAATAATAATAATAAATAAAAAAAAAAAGCCCTACCCCAGCAAAACTGCAACCTTCACTTGCCTTAGCGACAGCGAGCACCTCGCCGGTGCTTGCCAGCTGTAGAAACTGGACCACGGCAGCCTGTGTTTCGATGCGTTTATGTTTTATCATCCGACCGCGCCACTGATTGAAAGCACAAAGAAAAACAAGGCATTCGTAGAACTAGGGTAATTTAAGACTGTTCGTAGTGAATTTAAAAAAAAAAATAATAATAATGAAAAGAATGGCAACGATGTTATTTTTATGACATATTGTCATGTGAAGGTGTAAATAGATGCACCTCTATTATATGCAAATGGTCACGAGACAGGCCAACGTTTTTTGCTTTGCACTATAATTTGCTTTTTTTAAAAAAAAAATGCACAATCGCTTGTACAGTAAAACCCCTTTGTCTGGCTCACAGAATATTTAACTATAAAATCTAATTTTTGGTCTTATTTGTTATAATAATATAATTCTTAAATGTGTTGAAGGATCCGATTCTTAATGATGCTAATACTTGTATGTGCAGGGTAAAATAACAACAACCGACTAAGGAGATGAGAACAAAGATCTTCGCAGATAAAGAAGGCGAAAGTTGTTGGGTTTTTTTAATGGTGTCTTACGACGGACATTAAAAAAAAAAAAAAAAGCTAGTGATACCAAATAATGTGGTTATTTGTGTAACGTACCAGCCCTACTTGAAGGTAATGCCCTATATTTAATATGTAGCCCATCTTTTTAACCTGTAGCACTTGTCACTGGGGAGGGGGGAGGCGGGGAGGGAGGGAGAGGAAGAGGAGGGTCTGCTCCTGTTGAAGTCATTGGACGAAGCTCTCGCTGGGGACGTCTCTGCTGCGCTGGCTTCAATGAGACCAGAGCCGGGCTCCTTCGTGAGCAGGTGGAAATCGCCTTGGTACGAAGCCGTAGCAAAGTGGTCAGTTCTGCTTTTCTATTATCGGTGTCGATGTTCTTATCCAATGTACGTGATTATATCGTCAGGCCTCCGTGTAATCATTTTAATGACTTTCCATGTGGAATAATAAATGTACGGTTACAAGTCGCCCCGGTGCCTTCCGCCTGCTCACTTCTCGACAGGGGGGGAGCAGATCTGTGCCCTGGTGTGGAGGAAGGTTCGTTATGCTGCTCTTTCTCCAGCGTCTAATTTTGGCACCCCTCCGAGCATCCCGGTGCCTGGATCAAGTGTCTGGGGAGGGGGGAATCACGGCTGCTCTCGGCCACAGATCGGCCGGAGCAGGCGTTGCGAGGGTGTCCGGGGAGGAGGGCAGGCAGGTGCCTGCACAGGGATGCAGGGAAGCGATGGGGGGGACGACAGACCCTGGGCTGTGAGCTCTGAGAAACCCCCTGTAGCCTTCTCCGAGGAGGCTCTGGGCCACTCACACTGCGCCAGGCTAGACCTGGCAGGTGATCCCTGCATCCCCCGCCAAGCATCCCGCGCCCCGACCGCCGCCTGTCATCGCCGCGCCGCTTCCCGAGCTGCAGAAGCTCCGGCACAAATCCTAACCAGGACCCAAATTCCCAGGCGGTCCAAGCCCAAACCCCTTAGCACTCACCACTCGCCTCCAGAACCCAAATGACAGCTGAAAAGCAAAAATAAAATTAAAAAAAAGCATCCCAGCCTACAATAGCATCTGATGCCAAGGCGCTGTAGGCCAGGGGCTCCCGAGGAGCCAAGCCACTCAACGCAAGCGTTATTCATGAGCCCAGCAAAGGCACCGGCAGCGGCGTGCCGGGGCGATGCCAGCGCCTTCCCCGTCGAGCAGGGCTCGGGGCGGACGTGCCGGAGCCGATGTTCTGCTTCTCCTTTGCAGCATCTCTGTAAGCGCAACCCATAGCGGCGTTTGCACGGAAAGAGAAAAAAAGGAAAAGGGGGGGAAAAGAAAAAAAAAGGAAAAGCCCCAAACAAAAAACCACAATAAATACTAATATGGGTGAGAACCCGTCTCCGCAGCCCTGGCCAGCAGAAATATGTTTCAAGTCAAACCCTAGCCATCCCCGCCTTTTCTTCACAGCTTCTGGGAGGGGAAACACCCCGAGGTGTAGCTATTATTTACAGGAACTTTCCGTTCCAAATTGATCCACACTTTAGTCGCAGCCTCGTTTAAAGCTGCAATGAAAAATAAAAAGAGAAGAAGAAGGAAAGGGGAAAAAAAAAAGGGAAGAAGAAGAAGGAAAGGGAAAAGAAAAAGAGGACAAATAAAAAGGGCTTTGTTGTACCCACGTGTGCCAGGCCACCCGCAGAAAAGGGGCTTTTGAGGGGTGCAACCCCTCTGCAAAGGGGTTTGGGGGCTGGTGCCAATGGGGCGATGCCCGTTGGGGAGTGAGGTTGTGGCTGGCTCAGGCGCTGCCGTTCGAGGCGATGCTGGACCAAGCCGGTGCAGGGAGGACAGGGCAGCAGCTAAAATATAGCTGGGAGGCCCAGGTAGCTCAGCGAGCCGATGGTGTTAAACGTACCCCACACCTGAGGGCCAGACGGGTGTTACTTTTATATGGGCGTTATTTTTATACGGGCGTTATTTTTACGCAGGCCACCTACCAAGCACAGGACCCAGCGTGCTGCGGGTGTTGGGGCTGCATCTTGCTGGTATGCAGGTTTTGTGCCAGTTTAATGAATTTAATGGGGAAGCTGGACCCCAGTGTGGCAGCACGGGACGTGGTGGGCATCGGCCTCTCCCAAAGGCGCTTTGAGAGCCGAGAGCGGCTGCGGATGCCGGGCCAGGCAGCAGAGCCGAGCACCCGAGGGCTCCCACTGTTCCGGGGGGGGACTCAAAAACAGGGCAGAAAGCAATACCCTGGGGCAGCCAGAGCAGAAATGTTTGGGTTTTCTTTTGCAAATGAAAAGTGAAGGGGATGGGGGAAAAAAAAATCACTGGAGCTTGGATGACTTTTTTTTGAAGGTTCAGATATTAAATTGAGCGGAGTTTGGGCTAAAAAATCTCTTAGGAAAAATGAAGAATATTTCCTTTGAGAACAAAGCTGACAAAAGTCTCAGCAAAAATCTTATTATATTCCCTTTCCAGACCAAACTCTAAAGCCCAGCCTCTATTTTAATGACTGTGTTGTCTCCAAACTGCCTTAGACTTGCAAAAAGTTTCTAGGCTTCTCAGGACGTGGGGGAAGGAGCCTGCCTTACTGCCGCGGGGGTCTCGCCTTGCCCACGCCATCCCTTCCCCTCGTCAAGCCCTTAACGAACCTTGCACAAATGAGCAATCGGCATCATTAAGGCACAG
Organism: Egretta garzetta; assembly: GCF_000687185.1. Lineage (NCBI taxonomy): Eukaryota > Metazoa > Chordata > Aves > Pelecaniformes > Ardeidae > Egretta > Egretta garzetta. The sequence goes on from NW_009258666.1 coordinate 1,051,008, forward strand.
TCCTGTTCGGCTGAAATAGTGGGGCCAAATGGCCACGGAGGGTGCCTGGCGCCCTTCCCGCACCCCTGGGAACCCCCTGAACCTGCAAAGAGCAACCCCCCGTGGGCAACCATCGCCTGGACCAGCGTGGAACGGAGCCACCTCGGCATCACCTCCGTGGAC
>NW_009258666.1:1051210-1051691 GCF_000687185.1 Egretta garzetta
ACCTTGGGGTAGATATATATTTATATATATATTTTATTTTTTTTAATATATATATGTGGTGGTGGTGGTTTTGGTTTTTTTTTTTCCTCTCCATTCAGTTCCCAGCCAGATGCAAAAATGAGCCCTTTCGCTTCTCACAGGCTCTTCCAAACTCACCCCCCCCTGCAGCAGAGCTGGGGCTCTGCTCCCTTCCCACCCCTCCGGGGCCAGCCCTGATGCTCAGCATCTCTGGGAGGCGACCAGTGCCCATTCCCACCGCCTGGAAAAGGCAGGAGCTGTTAAAGTAAGGCCTGTAAAGGGCAAATATGCATGGAGGGCTGGTTCAGTGCCTAAACTATAAAACCCCCAAAAAATCCCAATCCTTCATTCCTGATCGCTCAGAATTTCTCAAGTTTGGAGCAATACAAAACCAACCCAATAAAAACATCGTTCCGGGGTCACAGGAGCTGTTTTGTACAGCTGCAGCCAGGATATTTCATTC
>NW_009258666.1:1051762-1052938 GCF_000687185.1 Egretta garzetta
CTCCAGCCCTGAACCACAGCTTGTCCAGCTAAAATGAACCCCAAATCTTTCCATGTATTACAGAGGAGATGCTCCGAGTCAATTAAAAAAAAAGGCAGGCTGTGTTTTCCCACAAATAGGACTCCAACAACAAATCCTGGCTGCTTGGCCCGGGCCAGGACGCCTGTTTTCCCCAGTGCCTGGTTGCTCCCAGCCGGGGCAGCCCAGCCCACGTGCAGGGAATGAGGCACAGCCGTACGTAAGGGCTGTCCCCGCGGCACATCGGGGCTTTGGACACCGGCTTGTAGGCAGCCGAGGCCGGGGCTGGCGGGGGAGCCAGGGCTCCAAGGGCTGATCCCCTCCCCGGGGTGCACCGTGGCTCTCTCAGGAGAGGAACGGTCCAGTTGGGGTTCATCTTTAGTGGGTCTGGGGCTCTTCTACAATGCCATCCCAGTTACCCGCCTTGGAAATCTCTCCCTAAAGCCAGTTTGGGATTGGGACTGCACTTGGGGCTAAAACAGGCAAAAAAAGCCAGTAGGAATTAAGCACCCAAATACTTTTGCACAGCTCTTTCCCAGTGCCAGATTTAAACCCAGCCCCCTGGAACCCCATCAGCCCTCCTGCCCCACAGGGATGTCACCAAGCAGGGCCGTGCACACACGTCCTGATGGCACCCGAACCCACACGCTGGTGCTGGCTGCACCACACGGGTGGCAGCTGCACCAAGAGCAGCCGCATCCCAAAACCCGCGCCCGCCGAAGCGCCTTCTACGCCATTCCACACAGGGCTGTAATTTAATTACACACACTATTTTTGAACTTAAGCCATGCAAAGTGGCCCGTATAACTGTTAATTCCCTGACAGCAGCAGGCTGAGATGCAGGGAAGGTGTTTCCCTGCGCAGAGGTTGGGCTGGGCCGGGAGGTCAGAAGAGTTGAAATTAAAATAGGCTCATGCCCTGTGAGTCTTTATTCTTGGCTTAACCCCCAGAGGCTAAAAATGATGTTAGGGACACAGTGCTGGGATCCCGGCTCGCTCCACCGAGCACCTCCCGCTGCCGTCAGACACCGGGCAACGAAAGCAACTCAACTTCAAAGGGCCGGGGAGGATGGAGAGCGAGGAGTCATTAACCTTGGGGTGGCATTCGATGGGGCGATAGCGGGCTTTAATTAGGCCAGCTGAGGCTGGCAGGGGAGAG
>NW_009258666.1:1053056-1056986 GCF_000687185.1 Egretta garzetta
CGCCCCCCGGGGGGATGGACCCCCTCCCCCGGGGATGCTCTGCTCCCACGGGGCAGGATCCGGCCTCAGGAGCGGGTCAGGAGCATCACGCCCCATGCTCCAGCCCCTGAGGGGTCAGTCCCGCGTCCTGCTGCAGTTTGGGCAGGGTGCTTAAACGGGTGCTGCCTTTAAACATCTTCAATGCACCCTGGCCTCCCAGCAGACAGCGTGCTGTTTGCCTCCGGCCTGAGACTGCGCTCTGGGGTGTACGAAGCTGGAAATGCCACTGGTCTCCGGGTGAGCAACCAAAGCGACCCTGGGATGGCACTGGGGACAGCAAAGGGGTCAGGTGGAGAGTGCGGGAAGCACCAGGGTGCTGCCCCAAACTCCTGCCCATGGCACGGTGCTGCCCGCAGCCCCACCGCGCAGCAAAACGGGAGGATCAAGAAAACACCAGCGACATTTTTGGGCTGGATTACCCAAATCCTGGCTCTGTCCACACTGCGATGGCAAGAGGGTGGGTGGCCAAGGACCGGGTCGGGCTCTCCATCACCCTGCAGGGCTCCGGCGATCCCCCTCTGGTGATCGGGTGAACCCCTTCTCCAGCTCCCGCCTGGGCTCTGGCTCGGCTCCAGGAGGGATATTTCACACCGGCGCTACCCGGCAGCATATTTCCTTTCCATTCTAGCGACTTGCAAAGCCCCCCGGGTCCCTGCGAACACATACAGCTCATTTTTTAAGCTGGGGAGGAAAATAACCATAGCGGAGCCGGGTTTGGCTGCAGAGAGGGGGACCTGGAGGTGCCGTCCCCAGCACCATCCCCGGGGTGGCTGCAGCCTGGTCCCCCCCTTGGCAGGTTTTGCTGTATGTCTTTGCAGCCAGTGGGTTTATTACGACCGGGAACACCCAGGTTTTTTCGCTGTCTGCCATGGAATCGATACAGTAATTTCATTTCTCAGTCATAAATGAAATGAGCTGTAAAGTAAAGTTGGGTGTTTAAGCCAGAGTGAAAGAATGAATTGTTCTAATGGGGGACGTTAACGAGGGGATTAAATGTTCCTGCAAAACCTGGGGGTCCCCGGCTGCCCCTGCCTGCCCGCCGGGTGCTTTTAGGGCTCCCCGCACCCCTCCCTCACGCCGCCTTGGAGCTGTGTGGGCCAGCGCCCCTGGCCCCCGGCCAAGCCACTGCCGTCCCCGCCTGGGTGGGCGGCCACACTTCACCCACTCACCTTCCCCACACCTCACCGGGGACCCTGCCGGGCACCGAGCGGCTCCGGAGGGTTTTTGGGGTGCTGGTGGCCAAGGGAGAGCCCCGAGGGAAGGTGCTTTCTGCAGAATGGGGCTGCTGCGGCAGCGCTGCCGGCCCCTCTTCGCCAGCATCCTCGTCACGACGACGGCTTGCTTCCACATGGAGTTAGACTAAAAGCAACTGGGGAAAAAAAAAAAAAACCAAACAAACCAAAAAGAAGATGTTTCTTAACAATAGCCTTTCAGCTGACCCAAAGCAACTTGTTTTCTACCCAGATTTTTTTTTGGAGGGGGACACATAAAACCCCTTTGCTTTCCAGGGAGGGTGCGCAGAAGTTTCCGCTCCCAGGGCCGGGCGGTTTGCAGCACGTGGGACATTTTTCCCCAGGTACGGAAGGCAGGCGCTGGCCGGCCCCCAGGCGTCCAGCTCCACACCATTAAATATTAAGCCCAAAATTTGGTCTTTGCCTTCCTGCCCGCCACTGGCAGCCCGACCTCGGGAGCCCTCCTCCCCTGGCAAGCAATCGAGACCCCCATCTCCCCTCCTGCCCCTGCTCCATCATTTATTTTCCAGTGAAAAATAACCCAGCACTGATCCAGGGCAAGAGAGAGCACTTTGACAAGTCCAAAAATACGAGGGCCATATTATCTTTAAACCATTAAAAAAAAAAAAAAAAAAAAAAAAACCCACAGTGAAAGCCCTATTGGGCCAGGAGAAACTCCAGCCAAGTTCCCCAAGTCCGCCCCCCGCTTCAGTTGTATTCCCCTGGAAATCCTCGCAAAGAAAAACACAGGGCATGAAAAAAAATTTGGTTTTCATTAAAAACCTTGAATGTGAGGGGTTCTGTAGCTTTCAATGGGGCTTTGATTCCTATAGATGATGGAATGTTTTCAGAACATTTAAAAAATGTTCTCCACCTTTCTATCTTGTATCGGTAGAAAACTGCGCTGGCGTTTCCCCCACACACACCCGGACGATAGAAGTGGCAAGCACTGATTGCAGATACAAACCCTTGCCTTTACGTACCTTGAGGTTTCATTTTAAAAATGCAATGATATTTTCTTGTGGCTTTGGAACCAGAGGAGGTAATCCGGGGGGGGCCAGGGGGGGGATAAATGTGTGGAAAATGCTGCAGGAATTTTCCTAAAAGAGGATTTTTTTTATTTTTTTTTTCATTGAGAGAAAGCAGGGTCACTCGGCCCTTGCTGGCACCCACGTACCTCCCTGAGCACCATCGTCAGGGGGCAGAGAGGCATCTCCAACCCTCTAAGTCATCGCCGGCTTCGTGGCAAGCGTTGTCTTGGCCTAAAGAGATTATTTTATTGCCGTCACGTTACTGCTCCTTGGCTGCGCCAAGCCGGTGGCGTTTATAAATGCCCCTTTACACGGCATCAGCCTTTTAATTTTTTTAGTGCCTGCAAAGTAGGTTTCTGGCCTTTGCCTTTTTGGAGGTGAAGTTAAAAAGGGTCGGACGTGGGCGGCGAGAGCTGGGGGAAGATGCCCCTTCCCATCGCACCCACCTCCGCTCCCAGCGACGCCTCATTCGCCCCGCGATGCTGCTCGCCTGGCTGAGGCGCTTGGCCCTGGTCCTGGGCTGGGACAGCCACGTTGTGCCGGGGGTCCCTGGGGCCCGGCTGCCCACAATGTTCTTTGCAAAGGATTTTTTTTTTCCCAGCCATGCAGCCACCAGCTCCTCGGGGCCGGGCTGCAGCACTGGCAGCGGCCAAGCCAAGCCACGCCGCAACCCCAGCATCGCCCTCCAGACCTCGCCGGCGCTTGCCTTCCCCATGCAAAGCCCAACCAAGCTGGCATTTTGGGCCACTTTGTGCTTTCTCCTGCAGGAAAAAACCAACCAGAAAACCCAAACCTTTGATGCACCTTGGCATCTCGGTGCCACGTTAGGGCACGCGGCGGCAGGGAGGAGGCACCAGCCCAGCCCTGGGCGGCTTGTGCCGAAATGCGGCGCCCCGGCACGGGCTGGTCCAACCAGTCGGGCTGGCTGAGCAGCGCCCATTTCACTCAGACACGCTGCCTTTACCCCTATCTCTGCTTCTTTCGCCCCCCCCTCCCTTATGTCAGCTCACCTGCTGGTGTATATTAAAGCCTCATCTCAATTACAAGAGTCATTAGTCACCGCCCAAGAAAGGGCCACCCAGTCTGCGGTGGCAGGGTGCCACTGCGGGTGCCCAGCCCCACTGCCCCGCGCCCAGGGATCGCCTGCAGCACTCCCAGCCCCCATTTATCAGCGATTCCTTCCAGAGGGATGAGAGGGAAGCGAGGGATTTGAATGAACCCACAGGAGCCAGGCACACGCCACGGGGGAGGCGATGGGTGCCAAACCCCAAGGATGCCATCGCTCCAGCCCCGCTGCGCTGACCCGACGTCCTCAGAGAAGCAGCCGCCGGGTGGTTTTGTAGCTGCTCCCCGCGCCAGCGTCCCCACACGATGGTGGGGTTCGGCCGAGCAGCCCACGGAAAAATGGGCTGCCGTGTCCAAGTGGGAAGCATCACGGAGTTCAGGCTTCGCCTTCACCCCCCAGCGTGTCCCTGGGCTCCCCCAGCCCCTGCCGAAGGGGCTGATGGCCCCTGCCCATCCCAGCGCTCTGCCCCGGGTGCGGAGGCTGCCGGAGGTGGGGGAGAGCCAGGCCCAGGCACGTCTGCCTGACGCAGCTCACGTAGGCAGGAGGTGCCGCCAACCTTGGC
>NW_009258666.1:1057059-1057622 GCF_000687185.1 Egretta garzetta
TCTCCACCCCCATCATCTCCATCCCCATCATCTCCATCCCCATCATCCCCATCCCCATCATCCCCATCCCCATCATCCCCATCCCCATCATCCCCATCCCCATCATCCCCATCCCCTTCCCCTCGCACAACGGGCAGCGACCAAAGGCACCATCCAAAGGAGAGGTGCCTGGTTCTTGTTTTAAGACACATCCCTGTCCCCCGAGAGCCCACGAGGAACAAGCAGCCTAATAAAAGCTATGCAGCTCCTGTCTCCTGCAAGAAACACAAACATAATTAATAGTTTTACACATAATGAACTTTTACGAAATGTTATCCTCATGCTAGGAGCACAGTTACCACCTCTGCGGCTGTCACTTCCACACCGCGCGTGACGTGGTCATCAAACACCCTCGCGGAGCCCGTACGGACGCGAGGATCCCCGTTAATTAGCAAATGGGGGTGGGCAGCATTAATCGCCAAAGACCTCGCACACGTGCTGGCCGCACACCGTGGCAGCATCCCGCCAGCCAGCGGGGGCCAATGCTGATTTGGGTGGCGTTTTGGGTGTCCTAGAGCCCCCGC
>NW_009258666.1:1057893-1059279 GCF_000687185.1 Egretta garzetta
AAAAAAAAAAGGATAGCGTTAAAGAGCCTCACCCCTCCACAGGAGATACTTCTGCCTTCGGTAACTTTACAAATAAACTTTGCTTTAAAAGTTGGGCTTGTGACACAGTTTTGGCAAATTCAGACCCCTTAAATACCCCGTTTCCTGCATTCTTGATTGCTATCTGAAGGCTTGTGAAAATATACAGGTGGATGGAATAAATTTTAACTCTTTGCTCCCCAACCTCACCCACCGAGTCTGGAAGCTGCCGATCTAACACAGAGCTCGGGGCTGCTCCAGAAGGGACCGGCGTCCCCAGCCAGGGACCAAACCTCTGCTCCGGCAGCACAGGGAGATGCTTAGGATGGGCTTAGTGAAGAACAGGAATTGGGCCTTAAGGAAAGGGCCGGAAATTAGGCTCAACCCCAGCTTCCCGCTGCCTGTGCTGGAGGAAACCTGGGGCCAAGGGGGATAGAGGGGACAGCGACTCCCTGCTCGACTGGGCGACTTGGTTTGCCAGTCCATGAAACGGCCTCTCGCCGCCGCCAGCAGCCGGAGTCAGTTTAATGCATATTTGCAGAAGGCCCGAGAGGAAAAAAATGATAAAAAAAATTTTTTTTTTTGGTTAAAAAAAAAAAAAAAAAAAAAAAAAAAAGGGGTAATAATACTAATTTATGGGATGCAGGGCCTGAACCTCTCCCAAGCCCAGGGATGGGGAGACATCCACCAGTGCCAGTGGTCCTTGGTGGGCAGAGCTCCATCCTGCCCCGTCCCCACCGAGCCCCAGGGCACAGGAGGGCCCAACCTGCCCACAGAGTTGCACCAAACCAGAGCCAACTTTTAGGACCAGGATTAAATCCCTCGGGAACCATCTGACCCCTTTCTCCATGGGGCAGAGCTTTGCTCTTGGCGAGACACTCACATTCAAGGTGCTTGCCCCCCTCCTTTGGCTGTGACAAGTGGCCTGGCAGGGCCGGTGGCCTGGCATCTACCCACTGCCCAGCTCTGGGAACATCCCAAAAAATCCCTGTTTTCTCTAAGAGAGAGCAGAGGTGCCAGCCTGGCCGGGAGCTTCCCCACTTCTGCCAGCATCAGCATCCTTGCAGGAGTGCGAGGCTTGGACCAAATCCTATTATTTCCCAGTTATTTCCTCTCCATCCACTGCTCGGACGCTGCCAGGGCTCTTCCAAAACTACCTGGGCTCTTGGCATTGGCTCCTCTCCACTCTCAGACCGAAGGGGCTGGGGGGGTCCCCAGCCCACCCAAGGGTGCCTGGGGATGGGGATGGGGGGATCAGGCGGGCGATGCTTTGGGGAAGCGGGCACTGCCGGCATGGTTGTCCCAGCACCATCTGGCTGCTAAAGGAAACAACCCCTGCCCATACAGCAAGCAGGGTGATTTCAATCA
>NW_009258666.1:1059837-1061893 GCF_000687185.1 Egretta garzetta
GGCGGGGCAGAAGGGCAGCCTTGCTCCCTCATCCCCCTCTCCCACCTGCCCCTGGCCCCGTGAGTCTTCCTCCGCACACCAGCGCTTCTGTTGACACCACTCCACCGCAGACTGAACTCCTAAATAATTCTATTTTTAAGGACAATCTGGGGTCTTGAGCCTGGAATAAATCTGCAAGGGTAGAAAGACGTCTCCCTCTGCAGTTCTGTGTGACCTAAATACATAAAAAAATTATTGTCGTTTGGAGGTTTTTTTGCTTGGTTGTGGGGTGGTTTTTTTTCATTTTTTTTTTTTTTTTTTTTTTTTTTTTTTTTTGGCATTTGCCAACAAAAGTATGAAAAGGTTCAGCTCTGCAGATGAAAAATGAGCGGCTGGAAGGAAACGCAGCCCAAAGCCCCAGGGGAGGCGCTGGGGGGAATCTGGGCTGCCGGGAGCTGGCACTTGGGCGAGGAAAAGCCGGGCACTGAAAGTCTGGTTTAATTTCTACTGGAGCAGCCTACAAACGCCAGCAATCCCTCTGGCCGAAGCTTGTCTGGAAAGCAAAATAAACACAAATAAAATAATTATTATAATAAAAAAAACCCCAAAATTAAAAATGCCAGCCATGCCTTTTATTTAAAGGGGGTTCTGCTCTGGTTTTCCGCCGCAGCGTGGCTCCGGGGCTCCTCAGCAAAGGCAGAAGCTCTGGCTCTGCCACCGCCTCCCCGCGGGGCTCGGCCGAGGCTCTCGCTCCCCGGGCGTGCGAAGGCAGCGGCGCAGCCCTCCCTTTCCTATCTGCTTAGCCTGCAGGTTTTTCGGACGAGCTTTTTGCTGCGCCACAGCCCAGCTCCGGCGCACTTAAAGTCCTTTTTAACCTCGCGTTGGCACAAGGAGCTTTGCAAGAGTCAAAACTTGCTCCCACTCCCGCCCTGCTGCTGTGAGCCCAAAATCAGAGCCTTTTCACTCAATTCAAGGTCCCTCCTCGAGAGCTGTGTGTGCTTTCCATGTTACATTTTGGGATGTATTTGGCTACAAGCCGTGCTCGGGGACCATGAGTCTGCAGTGTGCGGGCAATGGACCAAGATGCCGGCTCAGCCCCTGCCCCAAAAAGCCACCATCCGATGCCTGTGAGATACCAGCGAGCTCAGCTCTGCCTCTCCTTCCCAAGTGGGCCGGGCTTCGGCGAGCTCGGCACAATAATGCTCGGCTTGCCAAAACCACAAGGAAAATAAACATCTGTTTAAAAAAAAAAATAATAATAAAATAAAAAGGGGGGGAAGCAACAACAACAAAATAAAAAGTCACAGCGCTGTTGCTTTGATGGGGGCCAAATCCAAGGCAGCGTCATCCCTGTACCAGGAACTGACCTTGGGTCCAGCGCAAGCAGGAGGAGGAAATTTCAGCCCCTCCGTGCTATTTACCACCGCAGGAAGACACTGAAGGTGCCCAGAAAGACATTGGTAAGAAATGTGCTGTGCAGAGGCTCGGCTTACCAGGAAGGATGCAGCTGCGCCGGGACAGCGGGGCTGGGCCAGCCTTTTTGTCTGGTTTTCCCCCTGCAAGCCCAGACAGCAGCCTTGGCCTCGCTTGAACACATAGACAGAAACACGGACGGGACCTGGACAACACATCTGTCATGCAGGACGTTGCTGAAGGATGGATGTGTGGTCGTGGAGGTCCAAACAGCCTTCCAGCAGGAGCATCCGAGCCTCCCATGGGAGTGTGAGCAAAGCCAGCGGTGATGCAGAGTTGGGAGCAGGGACCCTCTCCAGACCACGGTGGCTTTGCTGGTCCCCTTGACTCCAGGGCCACCAGCCTCACAGAGAAGCCATTTCCCGGCATGCAGAGCACTGGGACAGCTGGTGAAGGAGGGGATTGCTCATCTCCGTGGGGTTTGCAGCTCCCGGAGGAGGAAGGCGCATTTCCTTCCCCTGCCCCAGTCTCCCCTCCCACCAGGGACTGATTTTGCCAGCTGAGACCTCACTGCATCAGGCAGTTCCCATGGCTTTGGCGTGGAGGGAGCGGGCAGAGCGTCGCTGTCGAGCAGAGCATCGCTGTGGTGGCCAAGGGGACCCCC
>NW_009258666.1:1061906-1066251 GCF_000687185.1 Egretta garzetta
GGCAGGGTCTTGCCCTACAGGGTAGCACCAGCATCACCAAGCAAGGCAGATGGCAGCTCCAGGCTGATGGGAATATCCGCGTCAAGTGAGAATTAAAGAAAATTAAAGCCTTCACCCTCTCACAGTTCATCCTTCCCAATTCACCTGGAACCCTCGTGTTTTGAGCACAGTTACTGACTCCTGGGCACGGGTTAAATCCAAGCCCACCGATGCAAACCCCCCTTGTCCACAGCCTCTTCCAGCAACGCAGCCAGAGTTAGCATGGAAAAAAATGTAAAACCCCTTGAAGCACTCATAAAAAATTAGCAAGCGTTCCTGACACTCCGCTATTGCACCGGAGCATCCCAACAGCTCCAGTTCCCAGGCACCGATTACCCACGCATCTGCTCCCAGAGCCTTTCTCAGCTGCAGGGAAATCTCCGAACCCTCACCGGCTCCTGGGAAGGAAGACGAGAGCTCATCAAAAGCCCAAAACAGTGGCAATAATCTCTGGATCAAAGTGAATGCTTGAGTCAAGGGGAAGGATGGGAGAACATCCAGCCACTGCTTCCCCAAAGGCATTGCCTGACCCCCTAATTGGGTCCTGCGGCATCTCCTGGCATCCGTCCTTGCCCCCATGTGGGCAGGAAAGGGTGTACCCATCGAGGGTCCCTGCAAGGGACAAGGACACGGGGCAGAGAGGGGGCACACGCCACCAGCGAATCCTTGTCCCACTCCAGCCTAGCAGGGGCAATGAACAGGAGCCAAATGAGGCTCCTGGCTCACCCCCATTTCGCCAAGAGGGGCGTAAAGCGTTCGGCCATGGGGGCCAGAGAAAGCCCCGTTGCTCCGCAGCTCAGCAAAAGGGCCGTGGCTGCATCCCACCCCCCTCGGGCACATCTTTAATTGAGGTGGCAAGGACTCGGCTTTCCCACCCACTCTGAAAGGGCGAGGGCTGCCCCCTGCCGCAGCTGGCAAAAGCTGCTGGGACCTTCCTGGGATGCGCAGGGCTCACACCCTCCCGCCTGGCTCCGGGGAGCGGAGGAGATGCTGGCCCCGAGCGGCGAGAGCCGGCACGGTGCAGATGAAAGCGCCCGAGAGCGTTTCGGAGCGATGGACAAGACAAAAGGAGAGGATGAGCAGACACAACCTGCCCCAGATCGGCCACGCTGGGGCTGGGGTGAGGGTGGCGAAGGTGTGAGCTCAGATCCGAGCTCTGCCCCAGATTTGTGGAATGACCCGGGGCAACTGCTTTCATCTCACTCTGTCTCTGCAAAACTGGGTTAAACGCTCCCCTCTTCCCTCCTTGTTTGTTTAGACGGGGAGCGGGCTGGAGCACGGGCTGTCACCCAGGTCCTCGTAGGGCCGGTGCCAAGGCTGAGCCACTTCAGGCCCTGTTTGACCCGGTAGCCACTGGACTCGGGCATCCCAATGCACCACATCCACTCACTGCAGAGCTCTGGGAACATCCTAAAAAAGTCCCATTTTCTCTAAAAGAACGTAGAAATACGGAAGTGATTCTGACCCTGGCTTTTCAGCAGGGGAGAGGCAATCTGGGCGTCAAAGGGGAGCCCCTTTTCTCTTTTGCTAACCATCAGCCCCCTCCTCACACCATCTCCGAGGGATGGAGAAGTAGTTGCAGAGCCCCTCTGGCCACGTCGGGGAGCAGGACGAGGCACCGAGGGCAGGAGGGGTTCCCTTTGGGCCCTGAACCCCAGGGTTAGGGTTAGCACCTGAGGGTTCACGCACCCCACTCTGCACCAGCTGGGCTTAGCCCATCCCCATGTCCCAACGCAGGGACCCATCCCACCACCCAGACACGATTGGGGCAGGCAGAGAGCAGCCAGGCTGGACCTGGTGTTCCCCAACACCCTGCTGGGATTTGCCAGGAAAAGGGGAAAGCGCAGCCCATCTCACCCTGTGCCCCACCCCCCCCAGCCTGGGCAGGGGACCTGGTTTACTGGTGCAGGCACTGGAGGGAAGAGAGGAGGGAAAAAAGGAACCCGAACCAAAACCACACACTGCTGGTTTATGGCAATGGTTTGCATTGACCACAGGAAATCACACACACGTCCAGGCAGCCCTCCCCTGCCAGGGCCCTTTCCACCACGCAGGCGAGACGGGGAGAAGCCACTGGGGTCACAGCCCAGCCCGGGGCCGAGGACACCATCGAGGAAAGGCGCAGCGGGAAGGCAGGCGGGCTGCACCGACCCCAGCACCACCGCCCCGGTGGTGCCCCCCCACACCCGGCCGTGGAGCATCCCCATTCCCCTCCTCCCTCCAAAAGCGCAGCATCAGAGCTGCCAAGACGCTTTGGCATCCCCTCTGCACGCACCAAAATTCCGCAAGACGACTTCTACTCGGAGAAGCCCCCGCCCGCTCCCAGCGCCGCTGTTTCACAGCAAAGCCAGCGTGGTTTGAGAGCCACGGCGCAGCACCACGTCTGCTCAACACATCAGCCGGTGGCCAGGGAGCAGCATGGTCCCCAGCCTTCCCCCCTCACTGCCGTTGGCCGTGCAACCCCGCAATCTGCTTTTCCTCAGCCGAAGCCACCGCCCGCCAGACCGGGGAGCTGATCCGAGTCACCGAGCGGCTGCACCATCCCCAACTCGCAGGCCGAGTGGGAGGTGAGAGCCGCAGCCGGCGGCGGGGGGAGCATGGGCCAAACTCCTCGGGCACACGGCCCGTCCCAGGGCAGCGCCAGGGGGTTGTGCAATAACACCCGGGTACCAGCCTGGCTTTGAAATGCAAAGGCCGAAAGATCTGTTACGTTCAGGTAGTGCTGTTGTGGTCTAAGGCAAACAAAGTACACAATATAAACTGGCTGCAATTGCTAATCAACGTGCAGATTCAGACCAAGAGGCATCTCGCATGTAAATCAGATTTACCACTAATTAAATGCACAAAGAAGATTTTTCCAGGCATCCAAGGTTGCTTTTGCAGAGTCTGAACACCCACACATGCACACACCCAGCACCTCTGCAAAACGACAACTTTTTTTGCGCACAAAGCAGTTCATTTCCATGCGCGTGGATTGGGCAACGCTGCCGTTCCCATGTTCCCTTCCCTGCTCCCACCAAGGGCACGCGTGCTCATGGGCTGCGGGGTGGCAGCACCCAGACCCGCCGCTGGCTCTCGGGTCTCCCAGGTTTCATCCCCACATCCATCTCGGGGCGTCTGGATGGGAAACACAGAGCAATGGGACAATTTCAGCCCATTTCCAGGTGTGGTGGAGCTGGATAAGGTCTTGACCGTGTCAGGCTCCTGCAGGTTTGGGGAAAAGAGTTGGTTTGAGGGGAAAGGGCCAAGAGGTCCCATCTCCCAGAGGAAACCCTGAGGTCCAGACGCTTGCTCTGGCCGGTACATGTACCACAAGGCTCTTGTGCCAACGGCCATAGGAGAAAGTCATCTGCTGGCATGAGGACATGGCATTGGTGATGCTCCATGAGCCAGACCAGGGATTGCCCTGCACCAGGTGCTGTGGGCACATCCCAGTGGGTGCTGACCCATCCCAGTGGGTGCTGACCACACACCAAAGCAGGTGCTGGAGTGGCATTGGGAGATCAGAGCCTTTTTCTTCCTGACCAGCTTTGGGGCTGCCATGAGCTGACACGGGCCAGGATCTGACCCTGCTCCCAGCTCCAGGGTGGGTGGGAGCGGAGGAGGATGAGCCCCTCCATGCGACCCGCGCCGTGCTGCGCTCAGGAGGCTGCCTGCAAGCTAACCCGGATAATTCGATAGAGGAAAGCTTGGGGTCAACGAGCAATTCCTTGCGGTGTGCTGTCATCCACGTGGGTTGCCGAGGCAGCCAGCCTGCAGGACAGAGTGGCAAGTGCTGCCTTTAATGGGTGGTGAATATAAACCATCTCTTAAACTTACCTGAAACTACGGTGACTTCAGAGCGAGGAGGAGGAGACGGTGGTGAAACCAGGCTGGCCTTTTCCTAGATCTTCTCCTGGAGCGGTTTTACCGGCAGAGCCTCACGTCGCTGCTTTGCCAACTGGATGGGCAGGATGGGGCGGTCGACCTGGGGCAACGCACGGAGAGGCAGCGCAGCCTGGGACGTCGCAACCTGCTCACCCTGGCCACACACACAGAGCACAGCGACACTGAGGAGCTCGGGGCCACGCGCACCCCAAAATCCCACTGCCACGGACCCCCATTCCTTTGAGGTGCAGGGTTACCCCTGAGCATCACCCACGCTTGCAAGCAAGGCTTTAATCCCAGCGAGCTGGCGTGCCTGCGAGCAATCATCACGCCACGGGGACGTCATTGCACGCCGGCCCTCACGCAGGACACATTTGGGATGCATTAGAGTGGGGGGTGTCAGCGGCAGGCAGCATGGTGGCGAACGCTTCAAGGCCCG
>NW_009258666.1:1066267-1068189 GCF_000687185.1 Egretta garzetta
CTGCTGCTTCTCGACACAGCAGAACCCCTTGTATGTGTCATGTATAATTAAGGGAACGATCAAACGTTGCGTCGAGGCAGCGGGGATGATTAAACCCCTAATCCAGCGCAGCCTTGAGAGGCTCCGGCAGCAAGTCTGCAAACCCACCGAGGGGGAGCTTTTCCACGTGGAGCAGTTAAAACGGTGAAACCAGCACCAGGGCTGAGGGTGGGAAGGTTCAGAGAGTGGCTGGGCAAGCTCACAGGGATGCTGGGAGCCACTGGGATGCAGGCAATGGCCTCGAAGGTGGGAGAGGCTGTAGCAAGGGGAGAGCTGAGCCCCCCCCAGCAGAGCGCACCCGCAGCTCCTTCCTCTGCCATCGGGGCAGCCGAGGGGAGAGCCCAGCATCTGCAACCCAGCCCCTTCCACCTCCTCCCAGCGCAGCCAGACCCCCGCAACGCCATCCCCAAAGGCAAACCTCCCCTTTGCAATGGCGGCTGCTCCCAGCCTTCCCGTACGTCACAGCCGTGCAAGGCAGCAGGCGACAGCCAGGGCTGCCCAGTCACCCACCGGTGCAAGCAGGCCACCGGCGTTCCGGAAGGCAGCTCTGGAGCAGGACAGAGGGAAAGGCAGCCCCTGCACCGGAGGGCAGGGGGCTGCTGGTGCTCGGCCGGACGGCTGCCGGAGTCACCCCCCCGGCGCGGTGACAGCGAGGGGCAGGAGGAACAGTCCAGCATTTCACAGCCGGGTTTCCGAGCCCACCCCGCCCGAGGCAGACGCAGGGGACAGCCGGGCAGCAGACGCTGCCGTGTTTCACAACTGCAAATGGCTCGCGCTCCCCCCGCCGCCACCCACATTTGGGGTGTGTTTGAAATCTAGATGTCGACTTTGTATCTCCTGCTCATCTCCAGTTGAAGCATTCCTTCTTGTTTACTGGTCCTCTCCCAGTCACAGGATCCCAGTCGAGCGAAGGAGCCTTCATTTCCTAGGGACATCTTGCATTCATTAGGAGATGTTGTTATTGACTTACGAGGCTGCTAATTCTCAAGGTCCAATTTAGCCCTCAAAACCACTAACATGTGTGCTGGGGAGTTGCTACATCACTGCCATCAGCCAAGCGCTGCTAGCCAGCGCAGCAAAGCTGGGCACAAAGGAAGCCCCCATTTAAAGCCATCTCCTCCAGCACCTTGGTGGGGTGGACGTTTGGGTCCTCGCTCCGGAGCTCCAGCCCTAAAGGGCAGCGGCATCTCGTGGGGACACGGCTGGCAGACGAGCTCAAATATTTGCCTTCTGCGAGCACAAACAGAAGTCAGCGAAGAGCAGCTGCGATGCCAGGCGGGATGCAACGGGGTGATGGGGGATGCCTGGTCCCCCACCCATGCCAGCACTGCCCTGGGGCCACGGGAACAGCCCGCGTGGCTGCAGGCACAGGGGAGATGCAGGCAGCCCCCCAGATTAGAACTTCTGGGAGCGGGGGGAGGATGAACCCTGGCTCCCAGGGCCGATCCGCCCGCGAGCTCTGCACCACGAGACAGCGCCATCAGATGCCGCCGTAGGAGCAAATTCAAGTGGTTTGAGAAGTTGCCTCAGCCACGGATGAACTGCATTGACTGACCACAGATGGGCTCCTTGTCTGGGCCCAGGACTAAGTAAAACAGGTTTGCTTAACTCCCCATCTCGGGGTATTTCTCCCAACCTCTGGTACCTGGGGAGCCAACGGGGAGGGGCAGGTTCCTGAATTGCCTCCTAGCAGCCCCACTGACTATATATAGTGAGCCCAAGCTCTTAACTTAAGCCCCTCAGGGCACTGACTCACGAACAGAGGTGGATTAAAGTGGGGTGGCTGAAGCAATTACAGCCCCCAGCTGCCTGCCCCACCCCGGCCGGGAAGCTGCAGCCCCCACAGCGGCGATGGCTGAACCACACTTGAAGCAACGCCTGAA
>NW_009258666.1:1068305-1084256 GCF_000687185.1 Egretta garzetta
GGGTTTGCACGCGGCGTGTTCCCGCCAGGGCAGGAGAAGGCAGTGAGGCTGGTGGGGATGCAGCTGATGCACCTGCAGAAGAACCACTCTTGGAAAAGACCCCTTGACTGCCCAAAGGGTGGTCACAGCCCTGAGCTCGCTTTTTCCTTGGCCAACAAGAAGCTGAGACCCTGTACAAAACTAAAGGAAAAAGCCGTGAGACTGAACCTACAGCCCCGGTCCATCACTGAGCTGGTACAAACCACATCCCCACTCACCACCTTCCCTTCTTTTCCCCAGTTTTTGCAGGTTTGGGTGGCTCCGCGGGGCAGGGCCCCCCTTCCCTGGGTGTCTGTAGCCTGGTGTGGGACCAGGAGCTGGGGCGTCCCAGCATGGGGGTATCGAGGGTCACACGGGGTGGCTGCAAGTGCTTCAGAGAGGGACGGCAAACTCGCTTCTCCAAGTTTGAGGTGCAGCAAAGGTCTCTTTTGGGGTCACCTGGAGAAGGAGAGCCAGGAGCAGAGCTCCCAAAAGACATCCTCTTTGCAAAGGTGGTTTTGGGTGCTGGATGACTGAGTCTCCCGGGACAGTGCCTGATGCGGGGCCGATGGCAGCATCTCCTGTGGTCCCGCTGTGGGCTGGCTTGAACAGCCCTCGTTTCCAAGCGGAGCCTGTCCCAGCCCAAATCAGTCAAGCAAAACCCATATGATCATTGCCACCTTTCCAGGCAGTTCCTCGAGCGGAGCAGAGGTGATGGCAGCCAGGAATTGCATTAGACCCCTAAGATGTTTACACAAGGCATGGTAGCAGGAACACTGCCTGGCCATATAAATATTTTCACACACACACGGGAGCTGCTCAAGTCACTGGAGCACAGAGATAACAGCTCTGCCATGGGCCCAAATCACCAGGTTAACAAGATGTCTCATGGGATTTGCACCCCGAGGTCCAGCTGCAATGCAAACTGGCGCCCCATTGGGAAGCGAGCGGGATGGAGGCAGGGACCTTCCAGGAAACAGCAGGAGATGGTTAGCACCCGGCAGGCTAACGCGTCCCCAGGGCACAGTGCAGAACCAGGAGATGCTCCTGGCCTGCAAGATCTTCATGTGCTGCTACACCCAAGCTAACCCGCCCCAGCTGCAGGTGATACAACTCCATCGCTGCCGCCAGCGCCACTTCAGGCAGCACATCCTGAGGCAGCCAAGTGAGCAGGACCACCTCGCCTCAAGCACCCTGCACCCTGGGGATGGGCTCCTTGGGCAGCCAGGCTGATGGAAATTGCTGGGGTGCTGAGGTTCCTTTGAGAATCAGACCCCTTGAGTGCTTCGGGAAGGGCCGAGAGCCTCTCTAAGGGCCCATCGCCAGGACCGAGTCCCAGGAAACCCAGCCTTGGGCTCCTCTGAAAAATTGATTCTCAGGTCATGGCTAAGAGGGACTTGAATTCATTACCATATATTTAAAAAATGCAGATGAAGAGGAGCCTGGGCAGGACAGATACACCTTGCTACAGGCAGGCTTAAGCCAACCTGTAATTAAAGGTTTCAACTAATTCTTCCCAGGCTCAGGTCATCACTTAACTGCCCGTCAGAGGACTTGGTCCTCGGAAGCAGCTGACCCCAGCCTCCTGGGATGGGTGCTGAGTACAGAGGCAACATCAGCCAGACCCAGCGAACAACCTGCTGATTAACACCGGGCCGGAACGTGCCACCATGGGGCTGGTGACCTCAAAGGATGGGATTCAGCCAGGTTGAATAACCAAAAAGGTCCCTTTTTGGCACTAAAAAAAAAAATCTACATCTCACCGTTGGAAAAGCAACTTCACAAGTCTTCAGGAAGCAACACGCGCCTCCGAACGCAGGAGCCCAGCTGCACGCCGAGGCTGAGCTGTTCACGAAGGGATGTGGACCTTCAGAGGGCCACGCAAGGTGGGTGATGGTCTTCCCAACACATAGCCATCCCTGGAGAAAGCTGAACAGCACCAAATTGTTTTAAGGCCTTAAAACAGCAGCTGAAAAAATCTAAGCGGATCATTTCCTACTGGACATATTTGGGGACGTATTTATTTTATATCTCGTGAAAAATTCCAGCGTGTAAGTGAGAAGCCAAGAAAGAAGTTAAAAAAAAAAAAAAAAAAGGGAAGGGGGGGAAAGAAAGAAAACAAATTTGAACCGGGAATGTTTTACGTGCAGTATTAAATCTCCAGCACACAATGAATCATGCAGTTCTTGGTCTAACAAGGAGGACTCCAGAAAGTCTGTAGTATGAAGGAGTCGCTGGAGACTCTAAGAAATATGACAAGCTTGGTCCAAAGTGCACAAAAGAAGGTTTTTGTTTTTTTTTTTTTTTTTAGTAAAGGAAAAAGGAAAGAAAAAACGAATGGTAAGAAAAAAAAATCTCTGAAATTACAGTGCTACAACAACTTCATTTGTATAATCCTTCTCATACCCAGAAGCTGTTTTGCAGTGCTCATTGGGACTAGAAACAGATGACAAAAGGCAACAAAAGCAAGATGTGTTTGAACTTTTGTTCCCGATCCAAAACGTGTGTTTATGGTGGGACAGGCACACCGGCGAGCGAAGGCGCTCACAGGCGAGTATGTGCATACAAATCGCCGAGAAACAGGGCTGGAGCCCAAGGAGCCGCCGAACCTGTTCCCTCGCCCAAGGCGCGCTGGTGTTTACATAGACAAACATCTGTCTGGAGCGCTTTAACAAGTCCCTCACCCCCAGTGGTGGTGGCTCCCCAGCCTGCTGAGGCGACGGGAGATTTTTTTTTTCTTAACATCTAACCTGAATCTGCACCTTTTGTTTCCTCCCACCACCACCATCACCACCACCCCCCCCCGCCAGAGAGCAGTTCCCCTCCATAGCTCCCATCCGCACAGGGGGGGTTTGTGCCTCTTCCCAGTCCTCGCTTCCCTAGGCACCCCACACCCTTTCCCCTCATGCATCCTGCTCCAGGCTCTTGATTGCCTCTCTTCCATGAAAATCCAGAAGTAGCCACTTACCTCTGAGGTTTGACCTTGCAGCCTCCAGCCTTGACTTCCCAGCTCGGGGCAGATGTGCACAGGACAGGACAGTACGAGGCAGAGAACCGCGGGGAAAGCCCCCACTCTCCCAAAGCTCTGGCACTGCCTCTCCCGTCTCTTCCACGCTCGGTTTGAGCTGGGCAAGGCAGGAGGCCACATATCCCTCTCTTGAGGGCTGGAGATCCTAATGGATGGATCTGAAGGAAGATCTGGTGTGGTTGTGAGATGGATTTGGGTCTGGAGAGAGGGTACGTGCATTCAGCCCAAAGCTCTCCAAGCTCTAAGGTGCTCAAGAGCTCCAGCAGCGATGCCAAGCTGCCTCCAGCACTGGCAAAGCCAGCAGAAGCTGGCACGGAGGACAGGCCACCGCCACAGCACACCCAAGAGCCTTGACCATAGTTCCAACAAGGCTGCCCACTGTCCTACAGAGATGTTGCTTTATCTGCTACCCCAATGCAGCTACTCCTGCCCCACGGCACAGCACCACTTTCCCATCCCTGTGGTGGGAAGCAAGGAGTCCTCTTTATCTCCAAACCTGCCCAGGCCACTGACACCCAGCTCAGGACCTAGCTGCCCCTTTGGTCTCCAGAGCAAAACCATGGGATCTGCAACAGCAACAGGCAGCCGCGCATCTTGCAAAGAGCAATCCCTCCTGCCAGGGACTGCGTGCAAGCTCATTTCCCTTTGTGCCCAAGACAAGGAGCAGCCAAACTCCAGGAGGAGCTTGACCACACATCGACTGGCCAGGGCGAGCCCAAAACCTCTGGCCTCCCTTAGTCAAAAGCAGCAATGTCAACAGAGGAATGTCTCGCCTTGCCCAGTCGCACCAAGCTCCAACTGGAGTGATTAATCTTTATAAGACGTGGAAGGAGGAATGCACAAGTCAGCAAGCGAGCGGGGCAGGTGGAGGAGTCTATGGGAAGGGGGGGTTGCCTATTTTTTTTTTTTTTTTGGTAGAACAGGCTGCAGGAAGCAAAAGATGAACCTGTCAGCTTGGCTCAGCCCAGCGATCAGTCTGGTACTTCACAAGCAGTGAAACACTTTGTGGTTTTGCTCCATTACCGCCATCGCAGAGGCTTTCTGGGGAGCTCACTTGCTTCTCGAAGCAACTTTGATGCAGGATGGATGCAATAAAAAAAGGGGGGAGGGGCAGAAAGCTTACCCCATGGGCATGCACAAGCACAGCAAACTCGTTCCTTGGCCTTTCATCTGCCTTAATAACATGCTTTCTGTGGCATCTACAGAAACCTGCTAATAGCAAGGAATATGAGCTTGTCTAAAACACAAATCCAGCTTCTCCGCAGGTTAATGGCTGCGAAGGAGCCCCAGGAGCACGAAGTGAGGACAGTTACCCAGCCAGAGAGCAGGATCTGCTGTGCCCACCAACAGCATCCACGTCGTTTAAGCTCTCCTTGCTTGGTTAGGTGGGAAATGGGAAGAATTTTTGCTTTGATAACACCTAAGGTGCCCAACTCCAGGGAACCTCCTGGGCCTTCACCACGGGAAATTCCTACACACCTGAGAGGAAAATCTGGTATCCCAAATCATCACCAGGGCCAGAGCAAAGGGCAGCAACCACTGCTGCATGGGCTAGCAAGGTGAGGACCTTCAACGCTGTCCCAAACCGAGCTCTCGTCCCCCGTGATGTGACACTAGAGGGCATCATCAATGTCCAGCGTTGAACAGCTCTGCAGATTCCAAGAAAGGCCCAATAGGTTCCTCATCCTTGGTTTTCCAAACTTGCCATGTCAGATAATTCTGTATTGTGATAGACAGGTCTAATTCAGCATTAAAAATAAAAAAAAAAAAAAAAAAAGGAAAATTTATTTCTGCATGGAAGAGGCTCCCACACGGCCCGTCAGGTGGAGGAGGCAGCAAGGGCTTGTGGTGTAGCACCAGGCACCAACTCAAGCAAGCTGGGTTTAATACCCGTTCCATCTATTGCCAGGACAACAGGGACATGAAACCTTCAGATCTCACTGTTAAGAGTCTTCCTGGAAGGGGCTGACCAGTGCTACGGGAGACATCAAGGAGCTTTTCTTCTCCTAAAGCCTCACTGCGCACCTGCAATGGGGACCTTCTTTGCTTCAGAGCTCCAACCAACCCAATTCCCCCTAATGGCCACAATCGTTATAATCAGTGACTAAAAGTGGCATAAAAGCCACATCCCGTGGGCAGGACAGGACAGGAGCCTGGCCCAGAGGTCATTTCAGGGGCCTAAACTCAGCTCTAACTAGCACTGGGCACCGCACAGACAGCACCACAGAGAGAGGAACCACCCAGGTATCCAACCATCCTTTGGGATCCTCAGTGGGGATCCATTAGGGATGGGCCAAGGAAATGCCTTGTGGCAAAGAGATGGTCTTAAAACGCCGTAATAAGAGGCGCTTGTCCCACTGGCCTGTTTGGGAGGCTTCAGAGAGAGGCATCACACAGACTTCAGTTCCCCAGGGTCCTTCAAAAACTATCCCACATCTAGAGCTGCGTTTTGTCCAGGCTACAGAGCCTAGTGGTTTGTGACATTTTAAGAATGGGGATTCCAACAATAGCAAGCAGACACTCATCCATTTCCAGTGTTCTTCACATGTTGGATGAGGAGGGATCTGAAAAACACCGAAAGCACAGAAAACCACCAAGAAGAGTCTTGATGTCCATGTGTGGTCATCTCTGACCTGCACCCTCCGAAGCACGAGACGCAGGTCAACACATTGGAGATGTGGCACAGATCCTAGAACATGGGGACAAACGTTTCTCTAAGCCAAGCCCAAATGCACTCACACTGTTAAAATGGGGTCAGAACAGAGCATTATGGCTGCTGCATTTCCTTCGTTGTCTACCTCTCCAGCAGTCAAACGTGCCTCAGTGTCTCTGTATTCTTCCCTCTGGACCACTAAGAAAAAGCAGCGGGATGTCACAGGAGGGGGGGCGAGAGCCACCAAACCCTGTGTGAGGGGAAAGGTGCAGCCTCAGAGATGGCTCCCACTTGGGCAGGGTGCAGAGGGGCAGGAGCTGGGCCACCCTGCTGCTCCCTGGGAGCTGTTGGGGAGATTCCCTGAGCCGAGGCTGACCTCCACAGGCCAGCTGGATCATAACAGCCCCACGCTCCTCCTCAGGACCAGGAAAATATTTCCAAACAAATATTGCAAACAAAACCAGAGCCCTTTCCCCATCAAAATCAACCGAGTGTTACCAAAGCAGCAGGCACCCGTGGGATCTGGGACCAACCGACTCACGTCCCAGCAAGGACAGCTCTGCAGGGGAGCTGCCAGCTCAGGACACAGGAGCTCCTGGGCTTGTTCCTCCTCTCCACCTTCCCAATTCATCCAGGGCTTCTTCCTGTGCATCTCCCCTACTGCTGCCTTCCCTTGTTTCAGAAATTAAGAGGTTAGAAGAGACATGGATGCCACAGAAATTAGAAGTTCACAGCAATTCATTAAGCTGTCACTCTTAACGGGGCTGTCCAGGGCCTTTTGCACGCACAAGGTAAAGCAATACTTCAGGGCCAGGAGGAGACCTAGGAGTCCCGATTCCCCAAGATCCACATTATCTGCTCAAAGCAAGCAACGATAGGCAAGGACTGTCTGCACCTTTGCACTCACACAGTGCCCAGGAGGGCTTGTCCTATCTCCAGGGAATCAGTAGGGCAGCAAACACTGAGGATTTGGTTTTCAGCTCAAAAAGGGAAATAAAAAAAAAAGAAAAAAAAAAAAATCTCATCAGTGTAGCTGACACTGAGGCTTCCTTTTCCAAGAAGGTCTGGGCAAGCAATGCGTACGCCCTGACAAAGACCGAAGTCATCCCTGGAGGGCAACAGCAGCGCCAAAGCCTCTTACCTTGCTGAGGTTTCCACCAACAGCTGCTGATCTGAATTCCTAGACGCAGCATTTACCTCCTCAAAGCCTTTGGTTTGTCTGGGTGTTAGCGCCAAATCCAAGAGCTCTCAGGCATCCATGCGG
This sequence comes from Egretta garzetta, assembly GCF_000687185.1. Taxonomy (NCBI): domain Eukaryota; kingdom Metazoa; phylum Chordata; class Aves; order Pelecaniformes; family Ardeidae; genus Egretta; species Egretta garzetta. The sequence goes on from NW_009258666.1 coordinate 1,075,269, forward strand.
ATCTGCTTTGCCCTCCGTGCACACCAGCAGCCACCAGTCCACCCGTGGCACAGCATGTGACAGGAACGAAAAAGCATGGCCCCAAGGAGCAGAGCGTGGCCAGAGCAGTGGGCAATTTCCCCACAGAAGGGCAGTAAGTTGATGATGCTGGGGAGGACTTCAGAGCAGGGAAATCAAAAGCAGGATTATTCAGAGACTCATTTTAATGCCTGGAGGAAGAGAGCAAGCAGAGCAAAGCCAACGAAACTGGCAGGATTGAGCGAGTGGTTTGCAGGTCTGAGACATTCATATGAGGACATTGGCCAGATGTGACATGAGCTGCGCCGGGTCCCTCCACCCCACACCACTGCTTTCCCTCTGAGCCCATGCTCTGACCAAGACTTCGGGGGCTTGCTGAGCCCTGTGTTCCAGCGCTGATGCTGTGACAGGTTCCCTCACAACTACCCAGCCAAAGCTGTTTCACCAAGATGGTAACAACCACCTTCCTTCGGAGGGCTTAGGAGCAGCTGCGTCCACAGCACCATTCAGCACACCGAGGCAGGTTTTCTCTCTCCCACTGCCACTAGGGGTGGGAACAAGCAATGCCAACGGGAAAACAGAGCCTCTGAAATGGAGAGGGCAAGGACCTTCTGACCGTTCTGCCACAAGGCCATCAGCCTTCTCATGTGGGGAACCGGACTTTTTGCCCCACAGACCCATCACTTCTTCCTGGCCTGCTGCTAGAATTAGGAGACTTGCTAGACTAGTGCTGCGAAAACATGAGAAAAAGAGTCTCCTATTAGAAGAATCATCCGGGAAGGCACCAGAGGAGACTTGCTAGACTAGTGCTGCGAAGACAACATGAGAAAAAGTGTCTCCTATTAGAAGAATCATCCGGGAAGGCACCTAGCAGACAATGTGATGTACCGACACGTTCTGCAGAGCCATGTGTTTACGCTGAAGCGAACTCTGTACTGATACACGCTCTAGGCTGGGCAGAGATCAGGATCACAGCAAGGGTGTAAATCAAATTGTGAGTGTAACATTGGTTCCAGTTTGCCCACTAACAACGTTCCCACTCGCTGAAGGAAACATTCCCAGGAATCGCTCCTATTTACTGTCTGGCAACTCAGGCTGTGTTTTTCTCCTCTGTTGAACCAACGCTCCTGATAAAGCAGGGAGCCTTCCAGCTACTGTCTCAGTATAAAGATACAAAGACACCTCGCCTTTCATTGCCTTTTCCAACCAGACAGCGCGGCCAAAGCAGGGATCCTGGGGAATCAGGACCCCTGGATTCCTTCCTGGCCCTTCTGCAAACTCTGGGAGAGGCACTCCACCTATGCATGCAAAGGGGGGGCCCTGAAATGTGCCCGCGCTCCGCTGAAATGGGTGCATTTATAAGCTCAGCTCCCCGCGGATGCGGTAAGATCAATCCTTGGAAGCAGCATAACCACAGCAGGACAGCGCTGCAGCTGGGTTTTAACTTCTATACAGCACCCCAGATACAGCTTCACCCCTTTGGGTCGGGTCAGAGCTGAGGATCTCTCCTCCAGGCTGCGCTGCACGAGGTAGACACGCACCAGGTGACTCACACAAGGGCACCCAGAGAGTCGGCAGCAGAGCCAGCTCCTGCGCCCAAAAGCGAGTAACCTGGAGGGACCCCCAACGAAGCTGTGAAGCTCAGCTATTCTTGGGAACCAGTCACAACTTGCCTTGGTTTCAAGGCCTTCTCTTATCTTTTGCAGCAACTCGGGCTCATTGTGAAATCTTACCACTGGAGATGTTAACAGCCAGGATTTATGGCTTCTGTAGTTTCCCTTTAATAGCTTCAGCTGGGGAAGCGCTGGCGAAGGATGAAAGATGCTGGTACGGGATGGATGTCAGGAGAAGACTTCAAAGACTTCCAATACACTGAGACGCGTTATGATACTCAGGATCCTTCTCTTACAACCATCCAACACTTTCAGGAGCCTCTCCCTCCTTAAGCGCAGGCTTAACCATTTGGACCCACAGACAAGCACCTGCATCTCAGCTCCTGAGGCTCACAGGCAGGATTCTGCCCTGAGGAGCCCTCGTTCAGTTGCTCCCAGCACATTTCTCATTGCCTACAGCACATTACCCAGCAGGACCTTTCTCCTTACCCCAAACTTCCCCAAATCCTTCCCTCCCAAAGACGCTATGAACTACCAACTGGCTCAGACCAATGCAGTAGCCACTACAAAATCCAGTTTGCAGCAGGAAGTTTCATGGGAAAAGCTGAGCAAGTTCTGCTGTAACGAGAGCCTCCGTGAGGCTAACGATAAGACCCATAAGGAAAGTCTCATCTGGAGGGGAAGGACAGAGCGAGCCTGAGAAGGGATTTTGCACACTAATATCTAGGGATTGCATTGCCCTGTGGGCTAGTCACACTGTGAGAAAATTCGCTCATGTGCATCTTCCACTGCCCGCTGCTACAAAAGGATCTTAGACTAACTGAACTGGTCTGCCACACACTGCATGCCTGGAGGGCAGGTAGCCAGGACCCAGGGACAATCTCCATCCTGTGAGTTGTCTGCAAGTGCGCAAAGTTTCTCTCTTCAAGGAATCTAGCAGAGAAGTTGTCACCCGATGGTCGGAGCAGCATTATTTCACTCTCCTTCCCATGGCCACTTTTACTGCATAGCTGCTGAGCCATTCTGGCTCAAAGTCCAGAAAACACTCTGAAATTAGTTAGCCCCCTTTGAAGAAATCTCAGGCTGAACACTTCAAATCTGCCAGCCCCTTGCATGATGCCTGCAGTAAACGCACATGCGCTGTTGTGTATCTGATTCCTAAGCGAGTGGGTGCAGCAAGACAAAGAGCCAACCGCTGCCTTAAAAAAACCAAAACACAAACTACAGGAACTCCCAGTCCCTATAAGAAATACTGCCTGAGGAAATCAAAACTAAGAAGTAGCTGAAGCAGCATATGCGCCTGCCTACACCTTAAACCCACATACACAAGCAGGAGCTGTAAAAAACTCTCACGCATTTTCCTACCCTATGTCCTTGCATGGTGCGTCCTGGCTTCACATGCTCATTTGCCACAGGTCATGCCACCCAGCATGCAAACAGCAGTTTAAGTTGTCCAAGTGCCCTGAATGACAAGAAGAAAAGCACAAGCTGCTTCATTCAGGTTTGTTTCAAACACATCCCCAGCAGAAGCCCATGGATACCGATCGACCCATCCAGATCAAATGAAAAAAAATTCAGCTACAAGCCACAGAACTGGTATGAACGCGAACGCAGCTTTGTTACACCGATGTAACTTCATTCTCAGTGAGCCAGCAAAGCAGATAAACAGAAGTCATTGTGACCAGCAGAGCTAATAAAAGCAAATTTCCTTAGGGCACATGCCCTTGTCCTCAAGCACCCCTCTCTGCTGCAGCAACCTCCCCTCTCCACCCCACGAGCCTCCCGACACAAGGCAAGGTGCAGCAATGCTGTGACTTGTCTGGAGCTACGCGTGTGCTTAGACCAGCTCTGCTGCCAGAGAGCAAGTACATCAGCTGAGCTTTGCCTTCCCAAGGGTCTTCATTTAGGGGAAATGACTGTCCATGATACTTTCTTAAGTTTCCTCTCCGATAGCTACAGATGGAAAACACTACCAAAATCTTTTAAAGGAAATGAATCCCCTTTTAAAAACGCAAAGCTGAGACACTACAACTGGAAACAGCTTGCCCAACAGAGACAAGAAATGAACTCATGGCCCCTAGAGTCAAGTCCAGGGAACTACTGTCTAGACCACCCTTCTTCCTCAATAAGACTCTTGCCAACAAGAACTTCACCCCAGAAACAACCTCCAACAATTGTGCAGCTACAGAGTAATAGCTCGACTTGTCGGCTGTTCACAGGGCCCAGCTCTACGGCTTTGTGTTTAAAGGCAGTTAATGGAGACTCAAGCCTGAAGACCACTGGGGTCTTCCTGAAGATGAGTGGCATCCCATAAACAGCTGCAGGAGTATCCAGGAGTTTCATTTCTCCTTGGAAAGCTGTGCACATGCAGCATGGCATGTACAGAGCAGCTGAGCCCCTGGGAGAAGGCTGTGTTGCGCCCGTCCGTAGCTGGGCACTGGGCTGACTGCAGCTGGCTGCCTCGCCAGGAGGCTGGAGTGGGCTGCTCCGTATTAAAATCAGGAGCCAGCTGCAGCTGTGCTCCACATCCAGATTAAAACATCACACAGTGAAGGCTGCAGCAGGCAGGAGGTGTATTGAACCAAAGGAGAAACAGGAGCAGAAGCTGTCAAGGATGGAAGTTACTTAATGCTGGGAACAGGAAGGGGGAGTCAAGACTGCCAAGTCTGTATGTTGGGCAAGAGTCTGACCAAGAAGCTTCCTGTTCCCAGTTCATGTCACTCCAAACTTGACAGGAGAAGGAAAAAAAGGTTAAAAAAAAAAAACCAAACAAAAAAAACCTATCTGCTCCTGGGTTCTGCTCCCACTCCAACCACCAACTTCTTACAAGATACTGAGCAAACCGCTTTCTGCAACCCACAGTCCCATCTTGCTCATGGGAAGGACTGGAACGGGGGGCCTGAAATGCACATCAGATCAGAGAACCCCCTCCACTGCCAAGCTCTGCCTTCCTGGCGCCTCTGGCAGTTGACTAAGCTCCCTCTTCAGCACACTGTCGAATCAGCTGCCTTTGAGTGTTTTATTATTAACAGTAGCTTTGCACAACCAGCTTTTTAAATCACACATAACTTAAAACTTTGCCATGTTCTGCATCTAGAGTTCAGTGCTGTAAATGCTTTTCTCCTCTACCCTGCATTCAACCAATGCATGGGCAGAGAAGGCCATTTTTAACCAGCATAACCTTCAAACTCATTAAGAGGAGCAGTATCGCTTTAATCAGACTCTTTAAAATAAGAATTCCATGCGCAAACTGACAAAGTCATATTCTCCTAGGTCCTGCCAAGCCCTTTGCCGTAGGCAAAGGAGTTGAGACGTCCCTTAGCATCAATTTTGTTTGTTTATTTATAAAGTTCACATGTTTGATCTTTGTTTAGCAACTGTTTTCATCTCCCTGTCCAGTGGTAAGAACCCAGCAGTTCTTCTCTTGAGTCAACGAATCATGAGTTCTCTTTTTCCAGCTCTGGAAACCATCCAACATCAGCTTTGGGAGCTCATCAGAAATTTAGCAAGACCAAGTGCAGTAGGATCTGTAGGGAGAAGGGTTGCTTACTTCCAGACTTTTCACTTCTCTCACACAGTTAAAAGCTAAGGCTCTTTACGCCGCCTTAAGTTAATACTTTTCAGAAATTATCTCATGACACTTGACTAATTTACCTCCCCCAGTCTCTGGTTACTTTTGAACACTGCAATCACGACCCCCAAATTGCTCAGGCACCACACACTTTTGGCAGTCTTGGAAAATACGAACCCAGACGAAAGAGCTTTGTTACTGCCAGTGTTGCTGCATTTTTTTCATTAGAGATTAAACTGCTTTAAGTCTCACCACTATGCCTACTGACTTCAGGAGACCACCACAAAACCAAGCATTTGGGTGTGAACTATTCACCAGTTCAAGGTGAATCTTGCTTTTACAGAATGAATTCAATGAAGAAAGTAAAGCCCTCGAGCAGCAGTTCCTAAATGTTTGTGATTAAAAGGTCAGTCAACTTCTCACGGACCATTCCCACTGGTAGCACTATCTGCTGCTTCATACGACCCCATCAAAGGCTCTCCTTGGCCTCCTGGACCACCTGTGATCCACAGAGATCCACAGAGTTTGGGAACCACTACAGTTAAACATATTCTTGATTAATGAGTCACTACATCCACCCTCTTTCTCCTGGAGGCTTTCAGAGACAGCAAAAATGTTTAGACATTCAGCTCATACTTAGCTTTCATTGTAATGAGTGTCCAAAAGCCCTTAGGCAACCACGTCAAATGAGTTCCTTTTCCATCCCACTGAATACAAAGGTTTGTCCAGGTTTCTTTTTCCTTCCATAAAAATCCCGACTACCTCTGACAAATTGGTTTATTCCTACACCGGCAAGTACTCAGAGATACTTGCAGGGTCTCCTCAGCCTTTCAGCCACTGTACTTTGCTGCCGTTTATTAGAAAACTGAGTTGAGGAAGTAATTAGACAACTGTTTCTGGAATTTCCACCGCACAATTAATATTAGTGAAGCTTTTGGCAAATAGCATGCTTTAGCCTCTTTGCAATAAAAAAATGGAGCTCTGATAAAAGCACGGTAATCACTAAAGACAAATCAGATCAATCTTCTGAAACGTGTGCAATAACCCTATGTAAAAAGTGGAACACTGCCAATAAAATGCTAGTTTATTTCTAGGAACTTCTTAGTGAAACGTCACAAAAATAAGTTTATGAGTCTCTAAAATAGTATTTCCAAACAAGGTGCCAATACTTCCAAGGCTAGTGCCATTAAAAACACATCTCAAGGTAAACCAGTGCTCAAGATCACTAGATCTCCCCATGGCTTGGTACCAGGCACTGACAGCAATTTCCAGGACACTGTTAGGCTCACTTCGAACAAGGCAGAGTACAAACAGAAAGGAAACAATCACTTAAATATAACTGGGGTCTAGCTAAAGCATGTTGATGTTGGGGGGTGTGTGGATAGGACACGGGAGAAGGGCGACAGACTTCACAGCAGTCACTGCAGTTCTCAGACTGCGCTGCTCTCAGTCCTTACGATGAGGTGAACAGATACCAACTGCTTTCGCAATTATGACTTATCACAGTTTAGGCAGACCAGATCCTAAACCGCTGGAGTTCATTACAAAGCTCTAGACTCGTTTACCTTGGGAACATGGCAACATTTTTGGAGAGGTAAGCCAGAGCTTTGAAACCTGGATTCAAGCCAAGTTCAAAATTATTTGGACCAGAGCTGTCCCTGAGAACAGGGAGAATGCAGTGGTCAGAATCAAGTACAAAACATTCAGCCTCACCTAGCTCCCCTCAAGCTCTTAAATTCTTTCCATTGCTCACCATCAGCAGCTACACAGAACTGTTTGGGAGTGGGCTCCATAGCTTTCACTGAAGCCAAAATCCATCTGTTTCTCGCTAGGACATCCAGGAGGAACCTTCCACACCAGACTGTGGTGTCACCTAAGGTATCTTAAAAACAAAATCTAGCAAAAAATACAAAGATTATTACCTAGTCAAAAGCAGCTCTTGCAGCAAATCACAATTATACAAAATACTTAATGCATATCCTATGACTATTGCCTTCGCCATGCAGGACGAGCATCGTCTTCACAGCGCAACACTATTCCCTTTCAGGGTTACGTTACCTTCTGGGCCACCCTCTTGCATTTCATGGAAGTATGTGACCAAACCCAAACAAAGCGACTGCAAATCTTACTGCAAAACCCACCTCTGATCACAAACCTCAGTGTCAGTAAAATAATATAATAACCCTACCAAGGGTTTAATTGCTGGATCTGCTGCTACTACAAGCACGTCTGTTACTTCCCTCCACGCGCTCAAACTCAGATGATGGCACCCCCAGGTTACGGGCTCCAGGAATGTCTTCTGGATTCCCACAAATTTCCTTTCAAAAACAAAAATCAGATGCCAGATGCACCTCAAACACTCATAAGACAGACAAGAGATTGACATGATAATGCTCAGGAAGTTTTGAAGAAAACTTCCACTAGTGGCTGGTGGTCTCTGCTCCGAAGACCTAGCACCTAGTTAACATACTCAAATTAAAAGCAAGGGTGTATGGTGTTTACCATGGCTAGCTGAGACACATCTGAAAGCCAAAGACAGTAAAGGAAACACAGCTGAAACTCAGAATAAGAGCAAAGAGAAATCCCTGAATTCCATAGACGGGATCAAGTCAGTCTCAACTCTTGAAATGGCTATCTAGTGGATGATCTGGGTGGAAACAAGTTGAACCAAACATGAGAATTTCTGATGTCTTTTTAATCAGTTTTCACAGTTTAACTCTGAAAACCTAGTATTCCACAGAAAAACAAGCTACCAAAATTTATGTTCTTCAGAGTTTCCATTTGAAATCTGAAAACCCCCCACTTTTCATAATTTCTGTAGGAGAATTCAGTATTTCTCAACTTGTTCTTAATTTTAAGGGGCGCAACAGCTAGTTATAATGTCAGAATCAGCATGTATCCTGCCTTAAATCACACCGCCGCTGACCAAAACAAAAAAAACCAAAAAAGGCCCAAACCTGAGAATATAATTACCGCAAAGATTTGTTCTGTAGTTTAGCACACCACATTCTAGTTGTAGCTTACACACGCGAGAACTGTAGTCTTCAGAAATAAAAGAAAGATCTGCTTGGTAGTGAAAATATAATTTTATTTTTAACAATAGCTGCCAGCAGTATACTGGTATATCTGTAAAAGATGTTCCAGAGAGTGAAAGACATAAGCAAACTACAATAAATTGTATCAACTCTTCAAGTATTTCTGCAAACAATGCTCCAATTCTTGATGTCCTGTCTTGGGAGTCTCAATATTCTATTTTGCTTCACTATTCCTCCACACACCCCCACCCCCCTCCAGAAACAAAATGTAATAGTTGGTGGCACAGGTTCTGAGGCAGATTAAATATTTTTCACTTGGGATAAAGTCTTCTTCTGAAAATATTAATTGGATGTGTTCAGATAGCACTCTGAGTGGCAAAGAGTAAAAAAAGTTGACTGTGCTTAGCCACTTTTTGTTCTACATTGAGATAGGCATCAGTGGGTTTGGCTCGAGCATCTTCAATTTATTCATGTCTCTATTCCTTTGATACAAAATGCTAATTTGCTACTTTAGCATAAAAACTTGATTACATCTCTCTTCTTATCATGGAACTGCACGCTACTCTCAATCAGTTTAGACATGCCCATTGCGGAAAAAACACCAATTTTTATGGGATAATGCAAACGTACAAGCTACGTTGCTGTGACTGCCCGTGTGGGACATTTACACAGACCAGCAGCGAACAGTAGATGGACAGGAAAGCTTTAGAGCGCATGAAATTGTTTCAGAATTCACATGCCTCTTGTTCAG
>NW_009258666.1:1084284-1115841 GCF_000687185.1 Egretta garzetta
AAGGAAAGCTTTGTCAAAAAAAAAAAAAAAAATCATGCCTATAGTATAATCTGTTCTCCCACACAAAACCAGGGTGAAGACGATGGATTTTCCCTTTATGTTCAGGAAATACACAAGTCACCTGTTTTAATGGGAATTTAAGCATATTTCAGCTTGAGAATAAAGTAAGTTATTCAGCATGCTAATACATGCAACCAGCTTGCAAACTGGAATGCCTACTTGAAAGGGTAACTGCTGTTTTTAAATTGTAGAAGGGGCTAGAAGCATCATTTTAAATTTAAACAGGGGGTAGATTAATTGCTGTTTGATGAAATTAAAAATGCATTTAAAGATCAGATTGTAAACAAGTTGACAGAAGTCAAGAATTTACATAGTTATGAAAGGGCTTTTTTAATTAATGTACTGCTGGTGATTGGGGCCAGATGAAAGTGCTCTACCCACACCAGACGCTAAGCCTTTTACCCACCACCCTAGCTATAACTCTGCTGTTCTGAAGGGATCACTTACAGAGGTAAAAGCTGCTCGCTCTCCATTAGATTCCTGGCCTCTGCTGAAGCCAGCAAGAGGTTGGCCAGCTTCTGCCACAAGACAACAAAACTGTGCAATAGGAAGCCTAAAAGATACCAACTCCTTTCACACAGGACAGTTAACAGCTATCATACGGTAACCGCCTTAGAAATTGCTAACCTGGTCCTCATTTGAATTATACCTATAAGGGAAAGGCTCCGACGCTCAATACTTCATTGTACTGAGATAAGAAATACATTAGTTACAGCAAGAGCTTTAACTTTGTTTACAAGCTTTCAGACACAATCATTAAAATACTTAATGCTGAATATAATGTGCTACAATTGTTTGAAGATTGCCTAAAAAGTAGAGAGAATATATTATCTATAAAAGACAACAAGCCTGGTATTTTAACAAGTGAAGTATTTGTATGCATTGATATGCAGGCAGTGCACACACTAGAAAACTGCATGGAAGTGTTTTCATGCTCATATGCACATAATTGCCCGGTGTACTAAAGTGTGCACGCAACAGCTAATTTGCTTTTAAAAGGAGTAAGGCCCGATTACTGCTACAACCTCAGACAACTTCCAAAGGCCATCCTGATCTAGGTTTTAAAGTAGAGTTAAAAATGTAACAAAACTATGCCCACAATCACATTGCTTCCTATATTGTTGTTTTTAAAGGTTAATTACACGATGGCAAAGAGCACCAAACCAATGAAGGTTGGGGTTTGTTTTTTTTTTTTATCCTATGTGTCACTAAAAATGTTATCTGACAAAAAAAATGAAGTCATTCCTTTTTCTAGATGCCACGTTGTAGCAAAGACTGAATCCCTACAGAGGATTATTATGGCTGAGAAACTTTATTCAGGATGAGAACGTGACATTAGAATACAGTAATTATTAAAAGGCTACAGTTAAGTTTTTCCTAACCAGGTCGCTCTGCAGAATTTATTTCTGTGACTAACCACCCCGGTAATAAAGCGTAATAGGGTCTAAGTGTATCTATGGTTGTCTTTGAAAGACATGTAACGGGATTGCTAACTGCCTTTATATTGGAATTCTAGCTCTAGGAAGGCAAGACAAGGCACCACAAGCCATGTATACAAATATGGATCTTTTACTCTACCTCTTCTACGTCAAACTAACTTCATGGGTATATAAAGTAGCAAAAGCAGGATGCTTAGAAAAGTCAGGCTGGTTTTCATAAAGCCAGTGCTTACCAAAAAAATTAGTGTATAAAAGTGTTTATGTGAGCATTTCCATGTTATTGCAGAATGTTAAATATTCCAAGAACAACCTACCAGGAATAGCACTTTCCAGCTTCTAAAAATCAGTTAAATATAAAAGTATCTTTACAAAAAAATAGGCATATAAGTCTAGCATTCTTTGGAGTTGTTTATGATGGTCTTTTAAAAATAACCTAGCAGTTTATTTCATGCATCAAAATCATTAATTTCAAACAAGAAAACTATTCCCTGGTTTAGAAATATTTGAAAATCGCTTTTAAAAAAATTGTAGTGCTATTCCTCAGTGTTGCTGTAAAAAGATTATGTATAGTAGTGCAATGATTATGATTATGCAAAATTGCAGTCCAGGTGCACAGACAAGTAGTTAGGATAAAGTCAATGTAAAGGACTGGATTTCACGCACCATTTCTTCACAAGAGTAATTAATAAATTTCCTTTCAGGAAAAAAAATGCATACTATAATGTAAGGCAAATGTTATCTTTAAAGGTCACTTTAGCTTTCTTCAGGAAAGAAATAGCTTTTAAAAGTTCCCAGAAAGACTCCCACTTTACAGCTCTCGGTGTTCAGTCTTGCATCACTAATCATTGCACTGCTATTCACCATATACAGTAGCTATTTATCAACTAGGACACTAATGTTTACATGTACTTTGTTTATGACAGCACAGATTTTGTAAGTAAGTATCACCAGAAAGACCTATACAAAATAAATGCTCTTAACTACCAAAAAGAAAGCCACTTGCAATTTTTCAGGTGAACAGATGGCAAGCATCCCGTTCTTCTGGTTTCATGATGGGCATCCTGACAATTACTTGTTTGCTGCAACTCAGAATTCAGGACAAATGTAGGTTGCCAATTTAAAAAAAAAAAAAATTGGGATTTTTAATCTCATCAAGCTCTTGAAGACACAACGAAATACCAACTCTGAACTGCAAGCTTCCTGCTATAGCACTCAAGCCTAGATTCAAACTTCCCTGATGTCTGAGGTCATTCAAATCCAAGTTTCACATTTGAGTCCATTCTCAACTATTACTGTGATTTCAAATCCAAGAGAATTATTTTTTTTTTAAAAAAAACAACTAAACAAACCTTGCCAAATATTCTGCAAATGGCTCTTCTGGATAATAAGTTCCCTTCTATATGTAAATAGGATAGACAAGCAGGTACAGTTCAACATGTGACATATGACAATTGTGTATAGATCTTCTGGAAAAGCAATAAATTCCAAAATACATAAATATTCCTTGTACCATACAGCAAGACAGTATCCTAAACCAATTCATAGACAGGGACCAAATGTTTGCAAAGAAAAGTAGTAGGGGCAAGATAACCCTTCAGACTGAAGAATCTAGAGTTACCCCAGCGCAATTATTAACATAACTGCATTAATGATATTCAAACTTGCTGTGAAAGTAGGTAAGGAAAAACAAACCTATAATTAAGTCTGCAAACTTTAGGTAATTACTGTACCTGGTCTATCCATCATAACTTTGAATAACTGCAAGTTCATGCAAAAAAAATTGGTATCTTATATGAAAAGAGCAGTCTGTTAGAAGCATTGTTATGGAATATGCAAGAAGTCATCTCTTTTGCAAGTGCTGTTTACTTAGTGAGTCTCTTGGCTACATCACTGTAAGCTATTTCAATTTCTTTGTCTCCAGGACAGGTATTGGTGAATTCATCTCTGCTATAAGCATTCGTCAGGTATCTCCAAATCCCTGACATTTCCTTGGGAATCTCAAAGTTGCGGTATTTTTTGGCCACCACCTAAAACAAAAAAATTATATTATGAATTTACATCTTTCAACTTAAACCGCTTTTCCATCCCTTGTCACGCTCTCGTTAAGCTATCCCTCCAACACGTCCACACGGAGTCACTTCCAAAGTCAGTAGAACCTGCCCCTCTGGGATACGCGTGGGCCTGGCAGCATGCTGCCTCGCTTAAGTTTGTGTTACTGTCCTCACCAAAGCAAATACTTCTGCACCCAGGCAGAAACTTAATCTGTGGCTCCATCTGCAGTACAAAACTGACAGAGATCATCGGAGACAGTGAAAAGAAATCAAACCACGATTATATAGGCACATCTTCACTCCTGTAGTTATCCTAGGCTACCTCTTTCTAGACTTCTGACTTTTTTTTTTTAACACTATCCTTTATTTCACATGGTGTCATGTACTTTGTTGCTAATAGAACAGTTTTCTCTACAGATATGAGAAGACATCCACTTCAAACATTAACTGGTCACGTGATGTTCACCTTCCTTCTTCTACCTCGTTCTTCTAAGCATTCTAACTCCCTGTGACCATACCGGTCAGTGCTCATGCCATTTCATCATCTGCCTCCCAACTTGTCTACCAGTTCACACGTTCACCAAATTCAACTGGTCTATCCCTAAAATCCTTGTGAATTACATAAATCTTATGCAATTTCATGTACTGTTAATACTGCAGTTAAACCTACACAGGAGTTTACACACGGTTGAAATGAGCTGGACTCCAGAATGTCATAACGCATAAGCATTTTGTCCTTCATTATCACATAACAATGTTCAATTCATTTACCTTGACGATGTGTAGTTTGGGTAGCAGGTTGCAGTCTGCTAATGTCATCTCATTACCATCCAAAAACTTGCGGGTAGAAATTGTGATATCCTCCATGCTATTTTCATCTATCTCATCAGGAAGAGGAGAGTTCAGATACTCATCCAGTTTCTGGAGGGTTTTCAAGAGGCCACGTTCTAAGGCTGCAGAGGAAGGAACGGTTTTAAGAACAAAAAAGCAAGCCAAACCACAGCACACACATTTCAAAGCAGATTATCATTAAGAATATTGATATTAGCACCAGATCTGAAAAACAAGATCCACATCACTGTACTACCCAGAACAGACCATATACAGAAGGATTTTTAACCCTTGGACAATTTTTGTGGCAACACTACTGCCAGAGCTGCTTTCATGGTCACAAGTAACACTGAAACTGAACTAGAATCCCTTTAAGTGTCACAGAGATGCTGGTTAGTTAAAAGCTGGTTTATACATGAGTTCGCACTAACTTGAAATACTCTAAGACTGTCCACAAGTGTTTATTTTTGGTTTAAAAAGTGGCTTATGTCAGTTTCTTAAGACTATTCCTAACTGGCTTAAACTAATTAGAATTAAGCTATGCTAGGGTTTGTATTTATTTAAATGTAATCTGTTTAATGTCACATGCTCAGCTAATGGCCAGGACTAAACACAGACTACCGAGGAGGTTTATGGAATACAGCAGCAGAGGGCAGCACACCCCACAAAATGGAAAAGCATTTCTCAGCTGTTTACAAATCTTTTCACTCTCCATTTGAAATAGAGCAGAAAGGCACTCTGATTCCCTGACTTACGTTTCCCCTGCAAGTACATTGAGGACAAAAGATTTGTACTAAACAATGTAAAGGTCTAATTGTGCATTCTTTATCTCTTATTGATCTCTCACCTTCCATCTACTACGTTCTCTCAATACAGAAAGGTCTTAATCCTTTAAGGAAAGCAACACGAACTAAGCTTAACACAGAACTCTGAACGGGAGCCCTCAATCCTAGAAAGGTGAAACAACCAAGCGCGCAAATGCATGGAAAGTCAGCCACTGGGGCCTGCCCCAAACTCTGCATGGAATTTGGTTCTGGATGTTAAAATAGTTTCTACTTAGTTCAAGAGTTTCGAGCGGCTGTTGCGTAGAGAAGTTTCAATGCCAGGGAGGTTTACAAACCATGCATACCCTACTAAAATTCTCATCAAACACTGTCTAATTGAAGTTCTCTTTGGAAGTGTTGAAATCTTTGCCTCTGACCAGTAACTTTAAACCACAGGTTTAATTCATGAGACTCCCTCAAGTGTCCATCAACATGCAGCAAAATTTGACCATGAGACACTTCACAGTAAAGCTGCTCTGAAAAACAAGACAATGAAACAACGCATGCACAGCTATCAGCCCCCACGTAACCTACCTTCATTAGCTTCTGGTCTAGAATTTTTGATAAATGCAGAAAATTTGGCAAATATGTCCATTCCAGCAGTGTTTGATTCTGGATGCTTTGGTGAAAGTTTCAGGTACCTAGAAAGTAGAAAGGAGTAGATTGACAGCACATTTACCAGAATGATGCTCATCATATATTAACTAGCACAGATCGTCCCTTTTTAAAAAGGAAAAGAGATTCTACATCATGTACATTTACCAATTATCTATTTTCAGATTAATGTGGAGGACTTGCTTCTTAAGTGTAATATCAGACACTTCCACTTAAGATTTTTAAACCCAACACTTTTTGATCACTTGTCAGAGAAACACCAAAGCATATTTCTGCTTTCTGAATCGGGCATTTGTTTCAAGCACAGAGTGTCTGAAACAGCCCAAGGTCACAAGAGCAAGCTCCCTGACTCTAGCACAGCAGTGCTACCAAGGGGGCAGATCACCATTCTGTAAAGAATATAGTTAGGGATCAAACAGGTAACAAATTAAAAACACTTATCCATTCACTGGAGGGATTTGGGTTTTTTTTTTCCATTTAAATTAGTATCAGCTGTCCCAGAATATCATGAACTCCAAATCTTTTAACAAAAAAAGTAAAGTCTTGACAAAAGAAAGACAGAACAGTTCAGTCTGCTAAAGGCAGTGTCTGCATTTTGCCATTGCCTGCCAGCTAAGGGACAGGAAAGCCAACAGTTTAGAGAAAGCTCAAACAAATTTCTCACGCTTGTGTTGTATAATCTAATTATTTTTAAAAGTGTTCAGTATTTTCCACCATAATTGCTAAATACTAAATAATCAATCTCCCTGACTCATCATTATGCCTAGTATGAAGGAAAACATTTTTTAAAAATTATTTCCAAGCTGCATTTAGGAATCACTGGTTCTGTACAATTCTCAACTGTCCATCTGCCTATAGGAAGCGAGAAGGAATAAAAAAATAATTTAACATTAAATACAAATTTCACTGATATTCCTGGTGAGAACAAGAAAACGACAAATTCTTGAAGACTTAAACACCTTACTTTTAGAAGAATGACTGCAAATATAAGTCTCCAAAAGGACACCGCACATCCCCTATAAACAGATTCCCAGTTTATTACCGTGTCAGGACTAAGTTTTGTACAGCAGGCACATCTTCATTTACAGTATTAGGGCACATCATCAGAACAGCCTGCCCCAGTCATCAAAAGGAAAAGTCATTTAGTTTGAAAACTGCAGGAAGGATGCCAGGACTCTACAAAGGACAATTTTAAAGTCATTTTTAAAAGGAAGTATTTTTTAATATACAGATGAGGGAGCTGGAGGGAGGAAAGGTATGACAAGCAAGAACTCCAAGCTGTTCTCAATGTCTGATCTTCAGTTTATTGATGCTGAAGAACATCTAAATTAGTGCAGAATCCCCCCCTTGAGAACACTCTATCTAATCTAAGGTGACAAATCACCATTTTAACACTTACTTGGGTGGAGCCAAAACATCTTCCAGGAACTCTTCAATCTTATTCACATCTGTTTTCACTTCACCATTGTAAGTTATGAAGGGCGGATGAGTGCCTGGAGCCAAATTTTGAAGGTCTGCTGGTTTTCTAGGGTGAAATACAAACCAATACAAAAGTAAGCATGGCACATCCCTAGCTTTCATTGCTACAATCACAAAAGCACTGCCTGAGGTTTTCACATCCTTGCAGTTTTAAAACGGTATCACCAGTTTTCTTTTTAAAAAGTGAGTTTACAGCTTGCTTAGCTTTTTTAATATATACTTGATAACAATTGATTTCAAATACTTAAAAACAACGGTTTGTCCTACCTCTGGCTATGTTTTTTCTCAAGTCGATATAGTGTTGACTAGCAGGGGGGATATATATATACACCCCACACTCGTGCACTCTCTTGCTCTTTCCCAAGATCTGCAGTACAGAGTTTATATATAGCGTAATCTGCGATCAGTGATAATCCTCCCCTTTTACACAGACCTTCTCTGGAAATAAGCAAGTCTGGATAAATGGTTTATACATACTGCTCCGTTACGTGCACACAGAATCTGGTTCTAGACAGGCCGACATGCTTAAACATCATGTTTAAAAATTATGCTTAAAGCTTCCTCCAATAAAAAAACCCAACAATTTACAAATAAGAGCAGCACACTTGGGCAGAGGGAGAAGAAGCCCCAACATTAGTATGACTAGACACAAGAGAAACATAACCAAGCTAAAGTACTCAGACATTTCTAAATCTTAAGCCAGTTTTGGCGATACCTCTCGTTATTCACTCCAGCTCCTTTCGTATTCATTCTTATCAAGCTAAGCCAGTCTATTTTATAAGCAATTGGCTTCTCTCTTCTCTAGTTGTGCCATGAGACTGTAGTGACAAGGAGCAACACTGCAGACATTTAGAAGCCTTTATGTCAGCTGTGCATATGCACCTACCTTTCACCCCCAAATGCCTAACTTACTCTTTAACCTCACATCTGCCTTGTTGGCAGATTCCAATGCAAAGTTGAAGTCAATAACGAGATGTGTATTCATTACAAGCTCTAAAATCCAAAGCATCATCGAAAAAGCTGCAACCAATTTTTCCCCAGTAAATCATTCATGATATTAGTCCCATGCTAGTGCAACTGTCTCCGTGCAAACAGAAATAAAATTACAGTACTGCCTGGCACTTCTTCAGTAGCAGCACTTAAAAATTCCCTCTGATGAAGCTACTGACTACAGTCCAGGATGACTGCTCAGAAGGACGTAGCCTCCTCACTTCTCTGAGAATCTCTCCCCATTTTAGAGGACAGTCTGCAATTCCTATAGTTCCTCAGACCATCCCTGTGCACGTCCGACAGTACGCACTATCCAGATGAGGCATGACTGTACAATTACATTTCTGTCAAGCTGACCGGAGCACACACTACAGGATGACCACCTCTTGCTAGCATTATGCTGGATGAGGAACAACAAACACCACCTGATCCAGCAGAAGGTTTGCCAAGATAAAGTTGCCCCTTTGTTACTGGTTTGGACAAATCCAAACCAATCCATAATCCTTGAACTGGGTTTGCGCTTTGTATGATGTGGCCACGTTTCTGAGCTAGCACCAGGCATCCAGGAACTGGATTTACTGGAGCTACAGTTCAAGAAAGCCTCCTGACTGTACTGGACAGGGAAACCAGATTAGTAATATACACAAACATGGTCATTCAGGGTAGCATGAGAAAGCAGCCTTTTCAGGGATAGCACTCAGACTCTGTAAACTAAGCACAGTTTACAAGTTTGTCCTGTAGAAACGCTACTTCCAATTTCTTACAAAATTAAGAACCCCTGCCAGAATTTCATGTCCTGCCCACTGCTGAACTTTTTAAGCGGGCAAACAGTATATAGTGCCAAAGCGTACTTACGACAGCTATCAGCACTTGGCAGTATACATAAAACTGAATGAGAAAACTGATTTTCATGCTTAAGAACATTGAGCACCCTGCTTTTAACCAGGTGACAGAAGTCTTGTTAATACAAGAATGTAACCATTTTCAATTTTTAAGCTTCCAAGAAGTTATTTCTCACTAATAGTTGCCATTGGCTTCTTATTTTCAGGATTTAAAGTCTGTCATCGGTTAATTCTTTAAGTGGCTTAACACTTCATTTAAATACAGCTTTGTAACCCACAACAATTACAGGAAGTCATTGTGGCTCACTTCCAATTTCGAATGTTGGCTAGATAAAATTCCTCAAAAGGAATGTTATTTTGAAAACAAACATAGACAAGACCACCAGATTTGCAGTAATACTATCAAAGGAAAGACTTTATTTCCGAAACAAACTAGTCTAATGAACTATCCAAAAAAAGCTAAAGAATCAGCATGCACCTCAAGACTCCCAGAGCATTTTATTAACCCCTCTTGCCACTCCAAGTCAGACCACCTGTATCTTTCAAGAAAAAGAAAGCAGAGATTAACATCCCACAGCCAAAGCCCAAACATAATACGGGGTTTGACTTCCAGTTTGCTGCTCTTGCCAGTAGATCATAAACAAACCCTGGTTTACCACATACAAGCCACAGCCTTTAGAGCACCGCAAGTACACAGGAATATCCTTAAAAGGCTAAGAGTACAACTTCCCTTAGGAGTCAAACAAGAATGCAATTAATATATTAGAGTGAAGTTTACTTCAGAGATAAAACTGGACAGCTTTAAAAAAAAAACCCCAAGAACAAAAAACCAACCACAAACAAAAACAAAACCCAAAACCCCCACTTCTCTAACCACTCAAACCAGTTCCATGATAGCTAGTACCTGCCCCAAAGTTTACTGGGGTATTTGGAGGTAGGGCCACCTATTTAAATATCTGGCTATCACCAGCTAATGAAGTGGGCAGGCCAGAGTTAAGGTATAAACATTTCATGGCTTTGCCACGAACCAGAATAGCAATTAGCATTCAAATAATTTCTTGAATATCAGACAACAGCCAGCCCTCAAATGTAATAGGCTCTACAATGATTTATAAATTACACAGGTACTGCAATGACTGTCTCAAGAGTGATGTGAAAAAAAAATGCCAGCAGTAAAGAAAAAAACCCCCAAACTGTCTCCAGTTCCTAAGCAGTATTTTACACTGCTGAAGCTACACTCACCTCTGGGCAGTCTTTAATATCTAAATATTTAAAACAGGATTTCAAAACTTAACTGAATACAAGCTAGCCTTGAATGTTGTTACAAGCCCAACAAATGGTTTATGTACTGCAACTCCGCTCTACTCACCAAAACAAGTCAAATCTCTGAACACTGAAATGCTGCTTCTGGAAAGGGAAAGAATAAAGCCTCTGTCTGACTAAACAGAAGCAAGAACTGCATGATTTCTTTGAAAGGGCGGTACGTCCCACTTCGTTTGCCTATGTGCATATTTTTGTGTCTTAAGAGTACAACTGAGAACTGCAAAATGTTCTTTTGTTAGCACAGTATGATGTCCAATGCGATTATGGAAAGAAAAAATACACAGCACAGTCAGTCAACTCAGACTCAGTTTTTCCTGTGTCCCAAGTTACTTACTTGTGAGCTTTTGTACCCAACCATGACCTTTTAAGCCTCACAGACAGCGCTTGCCTTACTCTTCTGCAGGAGTTACACTATGAGGCAGAAGCATGGTTTCCCAAGTGAAACCTTTTTCTTTTTTTGGCTAGTAAGTAAATTCAGATGCTTAAAACCATTACTACCCAGCTCTTCAACATTTGTGTCTTTAACAGGAACAGAGAGAGGGTAATTGGCTTGAATAATGCACTTGTAAAAGCAGTTTCTTGTGACAGTATTGGAAGTATTAAGGCAGCATCTAGCACCGATTATCAGTCTGGTAATGCTAACAGGGGAAAAAAACACCATTTGGTATAAAACATTTACTCGAGCAGTTAGCTGACTTCACGTTCTTCAAGCTACACTATTCTACAACTAGGTGCTAGACAATCCAGAACGTTAAATTTGTATTTATGAAGCTTTAAATAAAGTCTAGAGGAGATTAAGTTTGTATCAACATATATTCAAAGCTGAATTAGTGGTCCTTTTCCTTTACCAGAAAATACATTTGGTGTACAACAAGAAAGTAAGAGTTCATTTGACCTATTCCTGTGAAGTTTTTTAATTTTGCACTTATTTTGTGTTTTCCCCCTCCCCAATATACAAAACCTGAAAGAAAGCTTTCCTTGTGTAAGAAAGGACAATTTTAAACATCTGCAACCAATTTATATTCTAAAAGTTCATCTTACATCCCATTCCCCCATGCAATTAACTCCAAGTTGCCAATGGGACACAAATAAATCCAATTCATCAGGCATCTCTGGCATTTTAATGCTATCTCTCTCAGGCTGGGTCAGCAGTAAAAATTCTTCCGAGTGTAAAATGTATCTTTCAACCTCCTTCTCATCCTCCCCACCCCAATAACCACCATAGGTTAAATAATGCCATCATTAAAAGTAAAGGAAGTCCAAAACTGCAAACAGTACGCAAGCACAAGTTCTGCTCCTGTGGTTTCCACAAACCACATGCAGTGCTAAATGGAAGATATGATATATTTGGGTTATGCGTGCTGGCAGCAACAATTATATTTGCAGTAAAATCCCACACTGGCCAGAGATCTTTAAGCTGCTACAAATGCACACACAGTTGACAAAAGCTGCTTTCTACCCCTCTGCTGGAGTGGTCTGCCTCAGCCTTACTACACATGGAAATATTTAACACTAGTTGCCCGCACTAAAGCAGCAACTTCAGTGATTTTTAAAAACCAAAACAAGCCACCTCCTTCAAAAAAAATTACAAGAAAAGGTTCAGGCGGGTGACTTCTTTCTTACACGTTTTACACGATTCATTGGAGAACACTGTATATTTCTATTGGCTTTATTTCTGAAAATAAGGTTTGCAAGCACTGGCAGTCTCTCCTCTCTCCAGAGAGTTCAGTGACTAACATTACATTGCATTAGTGCTGTGAAAACATTACTTCACACCAAAAACAAATACAAGGCCTCTGCTGAATTTAGCATTACCACTTCTAATGAAAGTACACCCAACCTTATGAAATTAAGACTCCTGGATTCACATCTCCCCCTTCTTAGCCACTCAGGTATTCATTTCACAGATGGAGAAGTTGCAATCTAGGTGATCTGCAGCATCATGACATATCTGGCTAACACTATACAAAGGCAGGATATTTTACATTTTATTCCTACCCATTTCAGTTCTGTTTCACTCATATCTGCCCTCATGAACAAATATTTTCACATTGCTTTTATTCTTATTGCATAATAAGCAATATTATCTTAAGACCTTCAAAAAGAGGAGTAGGCTGCACATTATTTGTGACAGTTATCCAAGAATCATTGGAGATCTGATCAAAGATTGGTTGATCTAAAATACCCATCCAGCAGTCTTCACTTGCAGGATCTTGATGTGAAGTCAGTAAAATTCAGTATTCGGTCATAAGAGACTTCATGTCAGCTATTAGTTTTACAGAAGAGCATCATTTAACAAATCCAAGAGATTGTATCAGACCTGTTCTTTTTGTTTGCAGATGCTTATAAATAACCATCAATGAATGCACCATTTACATCAGGGTTGCCTCTTAGAGGACAGATTTTCATTTCAGAAAATAAGCCATGCAATATTCAGAAGCCCCCGACAAACATTTGTTATACCAAGCATACTGTCCTCTGGCTTGTCAGATAAACCAAGTATTTCTTACCTCTTCAGGTCAACTGTTGTGACGCTAAACACCACTCCCTTCAGCCAAAGAATCATGAACAGCCTCTGAGAAAAAGGACAGTTTCCTATGCTTTCACCATCACTGCCAGCCTGCAGAAGAGAAGAGATCATTAATTAGAAGGTAGGACTGTGCCATCTGCACATGCTCACAATTACTGGAAGATCTTTATTTAAAGACAGACTCAGTACAAATCACAGGGTTTAAGGCCTGTACAGTCTTCACATCACTAACTCTTCCACAGACCTAACGAGCTTACAGTCAAACCCAGTGCCATCTTGCAGGAACCCTCCTTAGCTCTCACAGTCCAGCTGACGCACCTGCACCAGATATCCTGAAGGTATCTCCACATAATGCACAAAGATGAGCATCCTCAGAATATTTAAACACACTTCACAGACTGGGAAGGTATGCATGGACTTCTGCATCATTCTTTCTTTTGTTAATACTTGCACCTTCCAATGATTTTTTTGCTGCAGACCTAACGACGATTTTATTACAGTGAAATTTGCACATTGATGAAGTCAGCCAACCTCTTTATTTGCCATGCCCTCCAACAGCAGCTCACACAATGTATCAGAACAAGATTTTAGACAACAAAATAAGTTCTTTCACACTGAAGACGATCCAACTGCTCTTAACAGTCAAGAAAGGGAAGCTAATCATATTTATCTGAGCAGCCACACCTTTTGATGGCACTTTTCCAATGTAAATATTGTTCTTTATTATTCTTTTTTCCGTCTTCTCCAAGGCATAGCTAATTAACTGTAGTCATCTTCCAGTTTATTGCTTCCATCTCTCACTGTGTAGTGCTACAGCGAGCCAACTGCACCCAGGAACTCTGAATCTTTATTGTATTGCAGGTGTTGTAAGGAAAGCCATAACTGTAAGTACATAGAGACTTCACTGACAATAAAGTAATATTCCAAAGCCACGTTTTATAGGCAATTTATCAATAAGTCTTTGTGCTACCACAACAAAGGTCCATTACATAGCAACAGTAAGCCACTCCAGGGCACCCAGTGATGGCATGCATCTCATGATTGCTCTGACAATGAAGTATGTATTGCTGAGTTGGAAAATTTTAGGTTTTAGTGGGCTAGAATTAGACACACATAACCTTGAATCTTGTTATAAAATTCAATCCTCTGAAAACTGTCTCAGTAGTTAAAAAAAGCCATTTATGACAGATTATCTTGACGTGTACTTTACATTAGATGAGTTCCAAAGGATTTTGCTTATTATTATTAGAGTACTTCCAAGAATAATTTTGATCAGTACAATTCTCAAAACCTAGCTAATTCTTTCATCATTATTATTACCTGTTCCCTAGAGCATTTTAAAACATACTGTAGGATATGCTGGCTGTACCCCCCAGAGAAATGACAGAAAACAATTAACGTTCAGTAAGCACAGGGTATTTAGAATCAGAGTTACACAAGTGGAAGGGTTGAGCACAAGGCCTGAGCATTGACTGGAGGGGATCCAGCATTTTGAAAAAGAGGGAGTAAGAGGGGCTGGGAAAGAGGGAAGAGAAGAAAAGCCAACAAAAAGTATCCTCACAAGAGAACTAAGCTTTAGGACCAGAACTAACTAGATAAAAGTTTAGACACTCATGCAAAGGAGCTGCTTTTTTTCAATTCTCTGCCAGTTCCCACCCACGCACTGAGTGGGAACCCCATTTGGGAGAACAAAGCAACACTAGGATTTTCTAACAGTGGGATTTTCAAAGATCAGGAAAATAGAAAATTTTTCAGTGAAACTGTCTTAAATTCAGCAAGCTATTTTATTTGTTAAAAAAATCATTATGCCTTTGCAGATAAGGCTAAGACTCCTTTCACAGTTGTTGGTAAATACCAGGATGTGAGGATTCATAAACTGATTTATGTTGCCTCAAACTTATGGTCTCATTTCTACAAGCATCCCTCCTGTCAGAGCAGTCTATCCTTCCGAATCCTTTGCTGTGGAGAATATATAGAGCCATTTTTCTTCAAACCTTTATTAGTCAGTTAGGTTACTCTGGGCATTCTGCTTTATACTGGCTCAATCCACAATTTTCTATGGCACATATAACTGCTGTAAGGATTCTAGTTACAATATGGACTAACGTGTTCCTCACCAGATGCTCACATGAAGACAGACTTCACTCTGCAGTCTACCTCCAATAGCTATATGCTTTTATGGATGTTAATATTTAACTGAAATGCCCATCCCTCCAGATAGCAGCCTGTATTTCAGAATTTTCCACTATAGTTACATTACTGTATTTACACTGCAACAGGCATTTCCTGCAGGTATATTATGCAAATATAAGTTTATACTCATCTACCTTTTTCTTTTGCCGCATACAAGATCTTATCTTCCTTTGAAGAATGATATTGAAAAATACAACAGTTCATCCCATCTAAGGGACGTAGTGCCCAGGCTAACTTACACTTTGAAGCAGAAACAATTCTTTCATTCAGAACGGATCTCAGTCTTCAAGTTTTATGGCAACTTCAGCAATGCTACTTAAACCAAAGTACACGAGTTATGTTGCAGTAACAGCACAGGCGTGCATGCCCTCATCCAATTAAGCTTTACCTCACTTCCTCGGATAGAAAAGCTACCACATGTTTACTATAAAGTAAGAGGAGGAATGTGGGCATTTACCAAAGCGCAACACTCTCAGAGCACAAAGCCATACCTTGAGGCACCTCACAGGGAACTGCTCACATTGCTGCTCTCAAGCAAGTCGCTGGATCGGCCGCACTCAGCAGGTCTTCAGGCTGTTTTGCTCACATGAGCCACACTTACAGGGGCCAGTACATGACCTAGTCAGGATTAGCTCTCCTCACTCTTCACCTTCTATTTAGCATCTCTGACCTCAAAACCAGAAACCAGAGCTGGTACAACATGACATACATTGCCAGAGATCTCATCTGATACAAACTAAGGAAACCTTTGAATAGAAAAAATAAAGGCACGTAACCGAATGAAGAATCATTGGGATGCAACTGCCTGCCGTCAATGTACAGGCTATCCTCAGCACCAGATGAAGTCCAGAGGCTTAGCTTCCGCAGTGCAACATCAACAAATGTAGCTGAGGCATTTCCTGAGGAGAATATTAAGTTAAATAAGCACTAGTCAGCTCCCCTAATTTCAAACCCATATTTGAAAAATGGATGGATAGTGTCCTAGGGCAATAGGCAAGCATCTGGAAGACAACTAGTTTTTACAAGTAACTTTGTTAATTTGTGAGTTGCAAAACATGGCTTTAAAAAACTCATTGCAGAGTGCTGATTAAGAGCTTTAAAGATTTATGATCCATCACCGGCCGCAGAAAGTCAGAAGTTACTCAGAAGCCAAGAACTAAAATACTTCTGGTGATAGCATCAGATGAAAAGCAAAATGGTTCCCCTATGCACAAAATAGACTCTTTTTGCAGACAGCACCAAATATAAAGATTTATTATTACAAAACTTCAGGGCTTGTTCTGAACTCCGGAGTTAGTTATAACATCAACCAAGTCTTTGGCTGTCCAGGTTCTGCTACCTGTCAATGTGATGGGGAAAAGCAGTGACCCTCTAGCAGCAAAAAAACCTTCCAAGGGCACAGGGAAAAAAAAAAATTAACGACTGGGAGATGCTAAACATTTTTGTATCAGACAGACTTTGGAATTTATCAGCTGCAACAACAATAGAGCTTGAAAGAAAGTTAGGGTATTGGATTAAACCCCATGCCTTTGTTCATGTGAGATAATCACATTATGGAGCTTTATTATTTCCAGTGGAAGATTTAAAAATTGCAACTGAAATAAACCAAACTCAAAGTCAGAAGGCAGTTTTGTTTATTGTATTTACTGTACTACCAAAAAAAAAAAAAAAAGGAGGAAATCTTAGCCCATCTGGAACCCAAAGGAAAGCTACTTCTAAGTCATAGAACTGAATGAATAATTGTTTAAAATTTAAGGCATAGCACTGAACTGTGGCTTTCATTAAGGTTCCATTTTCTTAAGCCAAAACGAATACCAAAACCAAAGCGACCAGTGAGGACCAAAAAAGGTCAAATGCAATTAGGCTGTAATGCCAACTTGTACCAGAACTTTTTTTCTCTCCCAACACAAGCCTAACATTCAAAATGAATAAACAACGCATAGCATCTGCTTTTGTTTAAGCAAGACAGGCTTTTGGGATTATTTGAATCAGAAAAAAGGATTATAGCCCATTAACATACAGTGCTTTGAACAAAACCTAATGCATTTTCAAAGCTGCAGCTGAACAGCTAAACTGAGCATAGACTTTTAAGTCTACGTTCAAACATTTGTCCCACTTCTGCTCCAAAAAGTCCCAAGTTATTCTGAGCACATACTGGAAAAGGAATGCAGTCAGAATGCCAAGAAACTTTTGGCTTCAGTGCTCCTGAGCCAAGGAATTCTGCTATGTAACTGTTTGCCCGAGAGGCCCGTTTTCTATCTTCTTGTATTTGATGCACTGAGAGCTACAGCACAGATCTGTTACAACCAGGCATCAAGAGCAACACCACGCTGGCAATGCAAGACATTATTCTCCTTCAGTCACATCAGGATTTTTTTCAGAGGCAGACTAGTTCGGTAGATGTTTCTGTGAGAGTCAGTTCCGACTCTCATTTTCTTCACTGGAATACAGCTGTGCTGACAGTAAACTGTAAACCTTTAAACAGTGCAAGAATATTCTGAGATTTTACGTGACTAGTCCTGTAGGGGGTTAATCATATAACAATTGTTGCTTAAGCCAACTATTAGAAGCCAGAAACCTGTCATTGCCTTGTCTTTGAATTCAGGCCATAATATTCCAGGATATCTTAAGTGTCTAATCCTCATCACCATCAGAGTAAAGAAAATATCAAATGTTGGCTTCTCTATACTAATGTCAGCCTAGATTATTTGTTAATTCAACAAGATTATACTTATTCCATACCGAGAAGCTTTCAGTTTTTATTTCAAATTCTTTCTAAAACCAGTCTAAAAATCTTTATTACTAAATAATGCCAACCTCCTTACAATTAGGGCTAATTTCCAGTTATCACTACCAAATCAAGCTACCGCTATCCACTGAAGGACATGTACTCAAGAACATCATCAAACATCTATGGTTCACTGAATGCCAGGATTTCACTTGTATGGATTAGGACCACACAGAAAAAAAAAGTGCAACACCACACAGAGCAAGGAAACATGGCATTTTTCACTTGTGAGTATTTTCCTTAAGGATTATATTGGTTGCGAACTAGTTCTGAGGAGCCTGGCTTTAATTTACCACCAGGGAAAGTAGGCTGCCAAACACAGTGTTTAACTTGACCATGACCCATGGCCAACTCCTGCTAGAGATGCCATCAAGCAGCCTGAAAAGCTGACAGCTGCCATTTATCGCAGTAAGAAAAAACTGAAGATACCCAGTTGCTTTGAACCAAGTTGTGTTACCCTCCACAAACCGACTGTAATCAAAAAACTTCTGAAAAGGTGGCAAAACAGACCTCGTTAACTGTAGGATATGCCATGGAAAAAAGAGCTGGGCATGCATACACCCTACAGTGTTCTATGAAAAACAAGCAGGGATACTCTTTAAATAAAACTAAGTAAGAAAGTAAGTTCAAATAAGAATGAAAGAGTTACAAGGCAGTAAAACAAATCAGTATGCTCACTGAGAAGTCAACCTGGATTATCACAGCCACAAGTAAAACTACTGGCAACTCCCAGTGCCAAGCAGCTCAGTCCATGCAAGAGTGCCAGCATGCGGAAGCCACCACCTCCCCTTCTCTTCCCCTGAAGCAGTCATTTCATTCAAATGAGATTTGTTTTCCCAAAAAACAGAGAGTGTAAGTAATAGTACACCCATTTAAGCGCCTAAACAAGCTAAGGGAAGGGAAAAAAAAAAAAATTCAATTTTAATTGTGAAATGTTTGTCTTTACAGCTGCATAAAAATTAACTTGACTCCTAACACAAGAACCTACATGTATTTACTTTGCCAAGGTAGTGCTGAAGTTTACTGAAAAACTAACAAGAAAAACAGACAAGCAAAGAAACACTTAAAAGGAGACAAAGCCCTTATTGTATAGTGTAGATCTGAGAGTAAAACAGAATTCGAGACTCTTTGGTCCTAAGGGCCTGCAAAATTGTTTCAAACAGCAACCAGTTAAAAGGAGCACACTACACGTTTCCCCAAACTGGATCAAATGACTGCAGAAATAATAGTGAAGTCAAAGTGCATCTGACGAGAAATGTACTACAGTTCAGTCTCTGCCCACATAAACAAAACAAAAGAAAAAAGGGCAGAACACTAGAAGACCATTTCCTAATTTATCCAAAACTATCAAGGGAATCTCTCCCAGATTTGACAGAACAGAAGCAGGAGAAAATAAAGTTTGGACGAAGAGGGAAAAATCATTTTAGAAGTATCTCACAGAATACCTTTTGCCAAAGACCACTACTGGAGCTATTAGATTACATCACCAAGGAAGTCTCCACTCCCCTGAATAAGAAATCTGCAATCTGCAAAGTCTAGAAGATTAACATTCCAATGAACAGATTGGGCAGAAAAAAAAAAATTAGTTTATGTTCGAATTTTGAACTCTGAAATCTTGAAATATATCTCAGTTCTAACAAAAAAAAAAAAACTGCTGGAAAAAGCACATGAGAAAAACAGCATGATGCATACCCACTACCTCAAAAGAGCAGATGACAATCACTCTTGCATGCTTCATGGACAGTAAACTCATCCAAAAAATGAGTAAATTAATAATAATCCTATATGGACTACTGTCTGGAGAGGAAACAATTTAAGGTAAACTAACGAAGTGATCCAAGTGAGAAACATGCACCAATTCAAAACTCCTGACATGAAAGAATACAGAAAGAAGTGGTTTTATGTTCCACACATGAATACTGAAAATGGCTTGGTATTCTCAGTCTAAATCCTTGCAGCGTCTGCTCAGACCTTTATCTTGCCAAGCTGAATAAACAGAATTCCAAAGCAGTGTTTTCAGATAAGATGTAAAGAATTACGTCCATGAAAGGACTACAACAGTATTTGGTGTAACACCAACCAAAGGCCTCCTCCATATGATGCCACTCTACCAATTGTTTTGTGTTCCTGTTCAGGCTGTAGATGGATGAGCTTCAGTGATGTTGTATGTAAGCATTCAATCTGCAAGGCAAAACACGTCTTAAAGGGTCCCAATGTCTCAAATATTACTGAAGCATCATTTGAAAAAAGAAAACAGGTGACAAGGTAGCAAGCTGCAGAGATCAGGATTGAGAAAGCGTTGTCTGCAATACAGTGTTCAATTCATTCCCATGCTTTCAGATTTGTTAGTTTGAGAAGGGAGTTGTTTGTGTTTTTATGGGAGGAACAGGTCAGGGAGCAAGCTAGTCGAGCCCTGAACTCTGATGCTAACTAAATCTGGTTCAACCAGATTTAATCCGAGGGATGACAAGACAAAAGGGACGCTTACGCTTGCCAGTTCACCTTTTACCTTGCCTCTCTAGGACAGTGGAGAGCCAGTGCCCCAGCTTACACGTGAAAGCTTTTGTTTCTGTGTGGTGTCCTTATGCCACTAGGCAGACCAAAACTCAACAGGACATTTCAATGCACAGGAGTGGTACATTATAATAAACGAGGCTGATCTTGCCAAGAGCCTAAAGAAGTTCCCTGCCACAATAAGCAACAGACAGGGAAGGTCAGAACTAGGAGAGGGCGGGGGTGGGGGGGGAGAAAAAACCCAACCCACACAACTGGAAAGACAATTTCATCCTGCAAAAGATTCAGAATACTAGAAGGACCTTCATGCCATGTTTCAATATAGATCAAACATTTTATTACTGTTACTGGAAACCTATAGGTAGTGGCAGCAGCAGGCACTACTTGTGACATGCAAGAGCTTAAACCACTCATTTTCATTGTCTTAATAGCATTGAAAGTGAGCAAGTAAATCATACTCTAACCTTAATACTGAAGGATTGTCTACAGATACTTGACATACTTGACACCTGCTGCTATTTCAAATTCAGCTATCCTGGTAAGTATAAAACAAGGAGTACTGGAAAAAAAAAAAAAAGACATTAAAATAGAAAATGTAAAGGGAGCTATTAAAGGATAGGCAAAGTAATGGAAGTAAACAAAATCTCAGGTTCTTTACTATTCAAACACATCAACAAAACAGCTATGCCAGCCCAAACACAATGGCAACCTTGGACAACTGTGTCCAGCATGTTTGTTCCCTTCTCCCACCAGACATACCAATGCGTCCAAGCAATGAACGCTTCATAAACATTGCAAAAACATCCTTTTGCTTTAAGAATCAGCCAGTGAGAGCTGCTATCACCACATCCACATGAAAGATGAATGAAAAAGGCCTGAAAACTACCTACTACACAACCCTTGTCTAACAGGGTGTTTCTAGCCCACAGCCACGCAGGCAGCGAATTGTGATGTGGATCCCAGCTGAAGAGTCTGGACCACCTCATAAAAAGGAAAACAAAAAATCCACACATGAATAAGATAGAATAAAGAAGATTTAAAATATTTCCCCAAGATAGTACTTCTAGGCTCACAGATTACGTTTGCCTTGACCTCATCTTTGTGTTAAGAGTTCACATCTGGCAAAGCTGTTCAGTATCCAACATGCTATTCAGGTTCCTTCACTTCCGAGTGCTCATTACAGCTGACATTTGTCATGTTTATCAACCAACTCTCTCTCCTTTAAAAGTTTTTCTTAATAGATTAAAAAGACCTGTGGCACATTTAAAGATCCACGCCAATCCCTTAACAGACAAGAGCAAAGGCGAGTCTCAAGACAGCTTCAGGCTGCCGATATCTTAAGTGCCATGGCACAGGTCCTGTGTATTCCAGCTGATAACACAGCAAAGCTGTCTAATGTATTTTGAAACCTATCCTACTCATTTACTGCTAGCATAAGTTAAAAAGTCACTAAAGAGTCAGTCTAAGAACAAAATAAGCTTATAGCAACCATTAAGAACGTTTATTCACACTATTAAATGTCTCTGACAAGCAAGCTAACTCCTGCCATCCTTTCATAATGCAAAGAAGATTCTAAACAAAACATCAAACATTCTCATCACCTCAAAGGTCAGCAGTTTGGCACCTTATAGAGCTACTGCTTCAAATTCACCTTTGTTCCTCATGCTGCGTGTTGTCAGTAGATGAGCCTACAGCATCACAGACAGCACAAGAAGGGCACTACCACCGCATCGTGCCTCTTCTACGTAATCTTGCTCTCTAACATCATTATTAACTAACCTCTACCATAAGTTTCCCCAATACCTTTCAACTGCTTTTGAACTCAGAAGGTAACTTTTTTCATAAAGGAAGTTGACAAGATAAGCGCATACCTCATTATGTGCCACCTAAAAATAAGAAAATATTTTTGGCAAAATAACATACATTCATGTCCAAATTGAAGACAACTGACCTCAGAAAGCACCAAATCAAGCTTACAGCACCTATACCACAGTCTTATCCTCATAAGAACTGCATGGGTTAGTGCAACCCTTTATTTGACCTTTATAAAGGAACTTTACAAAGCTTGGTAACACTGTATCAAGTTAGACTTCAAACTCTCAAATCACAGTCACACCAACATCACCACAATTTTAGTTCTCTAGAACAATGTAGGTAATCACTGCTAGCTTAAATAGCTAGTCCTTTATGAAAAACATAGGAAAAAATAGAAAACAAAAAGCATAAGGCCAGCGCTCATACGTGGAATTCACTGCAAATACAAAACGCCTACGATGATACACCTATATCTTCTGTAAGCTGATTGACATCAACCCCACCCAGGGAAAAAGCAGCAGTAGTTCCCACTGCCTCTTGACGGGCTGTATCATCTTTGTGCAATTTGTAATCAATCCAACTTCCACATCAGCTGAAATTCCTGTAAACTCAAAAAGCTTAAAAAAAACCCCAACTGAACTCCCTGCATTTACTTGAGTCCTGGCTATTAAACCAGGGAAAGGAATGTTTATCAGCCCATTCAAGTAGCCTCTTAAGTCATTACCTTTTCGATAAGCCACCACAGTGTTAGACGTTTGACTGTAACAGCAATTAACCATTTTAGGATGATGTTATTTTTAGCACTGTGATGCTAGCCCGAA
Source organism: Egretta garzetta (assembly GCF_000687185.1). NCBI lineage: Eukaryota > Metazoa > Chordata > Aves > Pelecaniformes > Ardeidae > Egretta > Egretta garzetta. The sequence continues at coordinate 1,107,400 of NW_009258666.1, forward strand.
CAAAATAATTAGCAGACTTGTCTTGTACACTTCCCTGCAACTCTTGTTCCTTGCTACCCAGTTCTCACCGTAAAGCTTTTGGAAAAAGCTATGGGATCTTCATGATGTATTAAAGTAACTTCACAATTCAGTAGAAATTAATTAAGCACTTCTAGTTCTTTGGAGAAAAGAAATTATCCCATGTTCATCCTTTGGGAGAATGAGTTGACGAGTCAGAATCAAAACCTGCATTAAATACTAATCACCCTTTTCTTCAGTGAAGGTATTAGCTTAATGATACGAAGACAAATACTCAGGATTATTGTGGACAGCCACGCACATGACCACCTCCTAGCCTGACACAGGAAAATTAAATTATTCATTAAAGGCAGAAGCCTGGCACCTTTTCTCTTCTGTCCCTCTTACTCCAGTAGCAATACCTTTAACAACATGATCCAGTTTTAACAACCCTCAGTAAGAGGGCCAAAGGGAATAAAATTTGCTGCGTAACAGCTTGACACATTCTTGCAATATTCAAGTAGGAAACCATAAGCAGACAATTAACTACACAGTACTAAGGCTTTCTTTTATAGTGCTTGGAACTTGCCTTCAGGTACCTAGCATATGAACTTGGAATAGGCATTGTATGTGACAATGATTCTCTCCCCCAACACTTCTACTAAATTTGTTAACAAAGCACAGTGTGTGCTTTGGCTCCAGCCCAAGTGACCTATTTCCAAACCCCCACCCACCAAATAATGAAGCATCTAGAAAAATTGTAGGAAACAACTGGAAACCTTGTCACTGGGACTCAGAAGACCAAGCAGAATTTTTATCTTTGGCATTTAAGAGTTCTGCAAATAAATCTTTAAACATGCATCACTGCTGCAGGACAAGAAAAAACAAAGAACTCTGTTTATGGTATTTTACGACCTAATTTATAGAGCTAAGATGAGCAAGGAGTTGGACAGAGTAGCAGAGAGGAAGGATGAAGAGCTGCTCCAACTTCACCCTGTGCACTGCTCCTTCTCCACCAACAGCCAGGTCCTTCAAGTCACCAGGCTGACTTCGACAGAACCCCACCACAGCAGGAGAGCCAACGCCCAAACGAGCGTCATGTCAAAATGCCAGCCGAAAGCAATCACCTGGGAGCTTCAAAATTCTGATAAAATAAGGGCTACAGCTAAACCAACAACTGCCTCCAAATCGGAGTGTAAACAGCAGTGTCCACAGAAGAATGTGTCCACAGAAGAACAAAGAAATTGCTCAAATTCTCAAAACTCACTGAAAGAGAGCTGCGGTTTTGAACCTGTACCCCCTGCTAGCATCATATGCAAAAGCTCTAGCAAGGAAAAACATTATCTCTGACCGGAACTGGTGTCGGAATTTTTATTTTAGAGCAGCTAGAGAACACCGGTTTCGAAGGCGGCTTGCTCTCCCCATTGCTTCTGGTTCCAACACAAGCAACGTGCAACTCAGTTACTAAAAGGCACCTCTACAACTGCATTCTACATCCCTTGGGAAGTGATATCCAAGTTCTTCAGCTGCAGGGTAGAACTTCCTCCTTTGGGACATTTTGCCTTATCTCGCTAAGCTCCAGTACAGCATGTCTCACTAGGGCAGCTAATATATCACTTTGAAAGACTACAGGAATATTCTTATGCTTGCTTTGATTTTATTTTTAGACAAAACCACGTAAAAACCTATTTCCTTTATTTAAGAAAAGCAGTTCTCTAAAGTACAGACCATCAAAGTCTAGCCAAAATAGTAATGCTTTAACAGAGCCAAAAAAACTCTGAAGCTGATCCAGTAGCACTGACTGATGTCATTAGCTCTTCTCACGAAAATATACAGATATGACTTCACTCCTGGATTACACTCCTATATTTAGTTTATACCTAATATGGATATTCAGTGTACAGAACTAAGTCATTTCCTTTCCTCGTGTAAAGTTCCTTGCCCTTTGTCTAGCCAACAATACAAGGAATAAGTTTGAACTCTCAGAGAACTCACACACAAAGACATTGGTAATTAATAGCAGTTTAGCTTCTGTTTTTCACTTCAGCATAAACAAACACAGCATTCAGAGCCCTAAAAAATCAGATTGTGCCACAAACGCATGTTTGACCTGAATTAGAAAAACCAAACTCAAAACAAGTTTAAAACAACTATTATCTTTTTTAGGAAAGAAATGTTCTAAATGAAGGATTTAAAGCTCCTAAAGTCAAAGCTCTATTTAAATTCCTATCAAGGCAACACAATGATTTTGGGTTTGGATGTTTTAACTGTTAAAATGTTCAAAAACTCTTAATATTAAAACAAGTGAGCACAAAGTGAGTACCTAGCATGTATTTTAAGAACAAAACTATATCATTCCACAGTGAAGAATATGCAAGGGAAAAAACCAACTTGATTAGGACAGCAAGTTGCTCATTATCGGTTATTTACAAACAACTTTGAAGATAAGTCAACACAGATGGATAACAAGTACAGACTTAAATTACTTTTCCATGGACAGTCAACTTGCAACTAACAACCATCTTAAAGTTTGTTGGTTTAGACAAACTAAGTGTCTATACTGGCAGACAAAAACACCTTCCTTTTTCCCATGCTGTTCAGTTAAGGTTTTATAGAATTGCCCTGCCCAGTTGATTATCAGCTGCAGGGCAAAAGAGAACATCTACCAAAAAAAAAAAAAAAAAAAAAAAAAAAAAAAAAAACAAATCCCCAATTACTGCCAAGTACAGTTATCCAGTCTTAAAAGTAGTTCTTGTGGATTTCTAAGTGGTACATCCAGCCCAGCCAGAACTTGGAATGGATGCAGGCACTGTTATAAAAGCATGTAGGCCTTGTGTTAGTCACATCCCAATAAATGTCTCTTTTAAGAGAATCTGAACATGCTCACACTGGTGAGGAAGTAACGACAGCCCAGGGGTCTTTTTGTCCCTTTTAACTAATGTATGCTTTTAAAAATAAAACTTGCAACCTCAGAGTACAAAAGTAATTTTCCAGAGTACATAGGTTACTATTCACCTAGAAGTTCAATGATTCTCCAGCTAGACTCTTCCAAACACAGATTTTTGTAAGAGACAACACAGCCTTCAAACGTCCACAAGTTCAGCTACAGAACCAACTACTTCCCTGCCCACCCTGTTCACATTAAATGGTAGACAGCAATACTCTTCAAATAAAGAACTCTTTCTTCCCTCACTGTTTCCTTCCACCAGATTAGGTCAGGATAACCAGTGAAAGACTAGACAGTGACACTGAGTCACTTCAGGCTGTGAGGGTAATGATTACTAGCTTCTTAGGATGCTAATAGCGTCACAGTGCTGCCCACTGAAAGATTACCAGACCCTCCCACCCACTTCCCAACTGTGAAACTGAGTTTACATAAACATTCCTCCTATCCATGTTATTTCTCAATAATCAATTATCTTTATGTACAGACAAGACATCCCTTTTAAGAGGATTCTCATTCTCTTCAAACTATTTTCACAAGAACTTTGATGTTAAGTATGCTTTTCTCCGCTTCTGTGAATTCCTTACCGCAGACACACAATCGAAGACACACAACAGCATCAGGAACAAGACTCTGACCTCTCAGATCCTGGATGTAAATTTACCCCGACTTTTGATCAGTTCCAGGCCCTAAAGTTTGTCCCACAATACATGCTCCAATACGCAGGCTTTTCTTTCCCCTTCGATGCACAGCCTGAGACGTTTCCCATTTGGGAAAATTGAGGACAGCTTTGTCATTTATAGCAGTATCCACGCTCGAAGAACGCGTCTATGGCCGACAACAGCACTTGTGTGCAGCATGGAGCGAATGACTCAGAAGCACCACTGCAGATGACCGTGCAATCCCAGACGGCAGATCAGCAGGCTGGGGAAGGGCAGGGAGTTGAAATTCAGGAACTCAGCCAGTTCTCAGACCACTTTGTGGGGAATGGAGGAAAAGCGCACAAGTGTTAGACATATTTCGGCTGCAAAGTAAAACACAAGTTCTCTTGACAATCTAACTGAGCTGTCTCGATGTTAATCATTGAAAAGGGGAGGATAGACACCAGTGAATAAAACCATTACTGCTCAAGTGCATTCAGAAGCAATTTCTGACTAAAGAAAAGCTAGCTCATCTCTACAATCCCTTTGAAAACGAGTGGAAAGCTTACTTAGCAATGTTTTGCAAGAAAATGAACATTTACACTTGAGTCCATCTCTGTATTTTTAAACGATACTGTACCAAGTGCACCAGTGTCTGCATTAGCAATCAGATTCAAATCAAAAAGCCAAGGATCTTTCTGGCTATGAGAATTTTTACAAGTGGAATTTAAAGGAATATAGTTTGCTGGCCAAAGAAGGAAAAGGCCTGAGTTACAACAACTAAACACAGGATATACCAAGATGGTTACGCCTCTGTTTATAAAGGGATCCTTTACAATACTCCAATATTTGCTCACAAGAAATAAGCCACTCATGAGATTTTTCTACCTATACCAAACATGTATCAAAGGCAGACTGAGAAAGTTCTCAGGTGCTGAGGTTATTACATCAAAACCTCCAAAGGATGATCTGGTACGTAAGGAGGAGACTTACCTAATAAGATTATCAAGTGACAAGCCTGCCCCTGACAAGACTATGTCTGAGAAGCAACATTGCACGTCTCTACTCGTTACTTCCTTATATTGATGTTATTTTTAATTTTACAGCTACATTGTAGTTGCAAAAAAAAAAGAAAAAAAACCAATGATGACAAACAAGATCATGGGACGGTTTGTTATAAACAAATATACAGCAGCTATACTACTCCAGAATGACACATCGGAGCTTACGTAAGGATACGCACAGGCAGTGAGCAACAGCAAGACAAAGGCAGACCTGAATGCATGCAATTCAGACAAATCACACTCCTCCTCTCACCCAGCCCTGAGCTAATAAAAAGTCTGCTGCTAGAAACGCAGATGCACACATCCCTTTCCAGCCACGGGCTCCAAGACGGAACTGAACAAAATGGACCTGGTTCCTGGAAGACAAACAGTTCACCTGCCAAATTTCTGTTCAATTCAGGTATATAAAAATGTATACAAGCTTCTGTTACAATCATTGGAAGTGTTTTAGAGTAGGGTATTTATTAAATGTGAAATCACAGCTTTTCTGCTATTGACAGTACAATTCACAGGTAAACAGAGAGCAGACACTATCTGATTTTCAAAACAGGTGCCAAATTTCGCAATGACATCTTATTTGAAAGCTGCCAGAAATCCAAGGTCTAATTAATTTGCAAGTACACACACGTTACACAGTTGAAGAAGAGAGCACCTTCCTTAGTGGTTACCTCCATCTACTATAACCCGTCTCGTGCCAGCAGATGTACAACTATGAATTTCTCGTTTGTTGGGTTTCTTTCTTTAACTCGTTGATCGTCCATGCCTTCACGTTGCTATTACAAGAAGAACACAATCACCGACTGCCCTCTGGAACACCAAGGGCTGAGCTTTGGGCAGCTTCCGGCCCCACCTCCTCTGTACACTGCCTTATAGAAACTGCACAAGTAGTTTTGTAAGCTCTTGTCCTGTGGTTTCCACAGATGAGTGGTTCTAATTGACCGCGTCAGTCCACCATGCTTTTTATTTACAATAAAAATCCACACACGATCAACTAAATTGCAGCTATTACAAGTGGCCTATACGAGTTGTATTCAGATCACAACACTCGAGTTTCCGCGTGCACATTTGTTACAATGCAGCCTTCATTACTCTAAAATGCCACTAGGGCATATAAAAATATTCTTGTTAGACAATGGAATTGGACCTCCCTCATTAATAAAACATACGTGAACATATGAGGAAACTAAATGAAATCAGATACATCACTAGTTTCTCCTAATCAGCTCTCAGAGGAAAGACTTGAAAAATATTTACACTTAGGTTAAGAGACCGCAGGCAGCCCACCCAGCACTGTAATGAAAAAGCTGCTGAAGCTACTCATTATACGAGACCAAGAAACAGATTATTCACCTCAGTTTCAGCACTGTAACACATTTTCGTACCTAAGTACCCTAATTCTGCATGTATGTTATCACAGACTACGAAAATACAAGTTACAGCAGACTGATACAGTCTTCTTGAATAAATCAGCGCAATCTGCTGGTGACAAACAGCCCTATATAGTTATTCATAATTGAAAGCTAACCCTGTGTGTGCTCCTCCCCGTGCCGTGCCCATCCTATTTTGTTACTGATCACAATTTAATAAGATTCAAACCCAACATTTTGGGCATGAAGCCAAACAGTTTCTCCTGCTTCACAGGTTTGTTTCTCAAGCTTTAATCCATACCTTTGTTTCATCTTAGTCTGGCTGCTACAATCCTTTGTATGCAGGTCATACAGTTGCCGCCCTTCAGCTGCAGGCATTTGGCAGACGATTTCTTTTTGGTCAGGAAGTCTTTCCACTATCTCTATCTTAAGAGCTTCGCTGACTAACAGTGCACAGGTAGAACCAAGACCCCGTGTACTGTTCATGTCATGAACAGTACATGACAACAAGTCATGAGCTACATTGCAGAATACTCTCACATTCACTCAGTAACTTTAGACTTTTTCTCAATTGCACCAGGTGAAAACTGTGCACCAGACAAAAGCAGAAACTGAACTTCCCTTTTTTTTTTTTTGGGGGGGGGGGGGATGGCCAAAATCAAAGTCTAGTGCTCTTCTAGACAGCCAGTGTTAGTTTTATTGAATAACCATAAATATTCTGCTTGCATTTTATGAAGTGACCATCTTAATGAAACAGGTAGCAACTGAGACTTCTGTTACTCTACAAAAAACACTGATCCATTAGTACGTAACAGCTTCAATAAAAGTGTGAGACAGGCAGCAACACCCAGGTGAAACCATTTTGGTCTGTCTGCTGGGGTGGGGGGTGTTCTTCCTCTGCGGGATTTCACAGGGAAATAACCTTTACCTGAAGATCATGACAGCAGACAAGAATAACTTCTTTTTTAACTTTAATTCTATCCTGAAGGCAGACAGCATACAGCTTGCAGCAGTCATTCCTAACACCGGGAAAAGGTTTCCTTGAGAAAGGTACTACTCACTGATAATCCCAAATATAGCCTTCGTAAATCCATGCCAATAAAGACATTTCAGCCGAGAGGGACAGAAAAATTCCCTGCTTTTCCCTTTGCATATAGTCTCACATCTTTATTGGTCCAATACCGATTTAATCAGAATCAATACGTCTTTCTCACAACTAATTTTACACCTTCTTCCACTCTACTCCTCATGCATGAAACACCCTCTTTGAGCAGACCCACAAAGTTTATTTCCCCTGCCCCCAAATCCTTCTGCCATCAATCACTGCTCTAATTTGTTTAAAAATAAGAAAAATCGGCCAATGAACTTTAGGACAGACGAAGATAAGTTAGCATGTTATATTAAAGAAGTACTGCTATAAATAATTCAAAGTAATCTGTAACTTAATTGCTGTACCAGTAAGTCCTAACCTCTACACTAAGAACCTAAATATTCTGACTAAAATCAGGTCTGGAATCCTCCACTGCAATGCTTTCCCTGGGTCCCGTTACTGCCTCTTGAGGCTACTACAAGGTCCAAAATGGGAAAAATTCAGTATTTTTAGAGTATAATTAAATAAGTAAATTCTACATTTAATAACTCATTTTCAAAGCTCTACCTAGCCTGCTAGAAATTGTCTTATTTGCCATCACGGCTTTTATACTAAGCAATTCCCAAGATCTCAGGGGAAGGCTCTCCATTATTTTCTCACTCCAACAGAAAGAAACTTCATCTGAAAAATTAAAATACTTTGTTCCTACAGAAACTTCCTTCAAAGTTAGTTTGAGCATGGAAAAAATGATCAGCAACCACTTACTCTCTGCACTTTTGATATGAAGTAAAAGGAAGACGCTGCATCACTAGAGCCCCGGAGGATGCAAAATATTGCATCATACTGCACTATGTGAATGCAAAACATGTGGAGATCCCATATGGTATCTTTGCCAGATAAGGGCAGTACAACACATGCTCATTCTTCTAGCTTGGAAGAAAAACCGGTGATGCATTTACGGCTGGTTTCTGCCACGAGAGTAGAGTTTTTAGGCAGGGGATTGAGTGAAAAGTCTTTTTACTACCTTCCTGCGCGCACTCGGGCACACAAAGCAGAGCCGACTCGCGAGGGCGATGCTTTGTGGTGCACGGAGCAAGTTACTCCTCTCTTGCCACCGATGCCCACGGTCCTGCGAGGCACCAGCCGCAGCCTTTGCTCTCGGGAAAAGAATTTTCCAGCAAACTCGGGCGGGCACAAGTTCCAAAAGTGACTTATTTGCGGTTCGCGTTATCGCTCGCTCCATCTGTACACATTGACTCAGCCCCGGCCCCCCTCCCTCCCGCCCCGCCGAGGGGCCCTTTTGTGCGCGGCCGCCCCGCACCGCGACGGGGGCGTCGCC
>NW_009258666.1:1116673-1121326 GCF_000687185.1 Egretta garzetta
CCCCGGCCCCCGCCACACGGCGGGCGACTGCGCCAGAGCGGCCGAAATAGCTTCGTTCCTGGCCGGGGGAAAATCTATTTCGGGAGGCGGGGAGCAGTGCTTCCAGCCTAGTTTCTGTCTCGCTATTAAGGTCAGGGACTGAGGAGCTGGACAGAAAAAATGCGCAGGAGAATTGGGCGAAACGTCGGAGTGGAATGAAACCGTTTGCTCTTTCCAATCTTTTCCCCAAAATAGCACAGGGCAGCACGCAGCCTGCGATCACATTTTCCCCATGCGACTTCACGCCTGCGGAGTCCAAGCCGTTGCGAACAGAGCGGCTTTTGTGCCTCGGCAGCACCCGCCCTGGCTCCCAGTCCTTCCCTTTTTTCAGGAGCTCAGACTCTTATTTTTAATAGTCTGAGTTGAGCTGCACCTGAATGTCTCGGCGGAGCCGTTCCCAGGCAGGGTCGGATGCGCTGGGGCTGTGGGATACCCCGAGGTGCCATTGAACGACTTTGCAGACGCAGCGCTCAGCCTCTACGGCTTTCATGCTGTCTGTGACCCGGCGCTGGGACGAGCCTCCCTGTAATTTGTACCCAAATGCCTCCGTGCAGCCAGAAATGGCTCCGGATGAAATGGTTACCAGCGAAGTATTCGCTGCTCATAACAAAACCTCATCTCTCTCTCTCCAGGCGTTTTAATACCCTCGGTTCTGCATAACCGGATGTCTTTAAGCAAATTTCATCTTTGAATGCCCTTGAATTGTTCATCTAGAGCAGGAAAAACTGCTGTCGGCCCCTTTCCCGCTGCTGATAGGGCTGGGCAACCGATGTGACAAAGTCCTTTTCATTCCCATTCCTACAGCTCCTGCACAGCCCTCCCCAGCTCAGCAGACTCCGGGGACTCGGTGGAAGACTCGTTTCTGTTTATTTTACAGAGAGTCCAAGGAATCTCGCTGATTCATGGGGTGGGACAGTCTAAACTGGAAATCAGTGCCTCACTGTAACCAAACCGAGCTGGGAGCAAGGCAGGACTGTGTGGCTCAGCCCTATCCAGGAATCTCCCTGAATAATTTCCCTTAAATTAATTGCAGCCTGTACCACAAAGGACACCGTCGTCGTTGGAACGTGGGTGGGATAGAGGGGAGGGAAAAACATTTCCCTTCAAAGGGATTGTCACGGAAACCTTCCACAAGCATCAGGTTTTGGAGCTTTATGTTTTTGCTTTTTCTACGCGGCAGAGGAAGAAATTGGCACCAGTTGGGCCAAACATACCCAGTAGGTTCAGGAACTGGTAACGAGGGGCTTTTATTGCGAGGCCATCGCAGCGCGCTGGCAGGGGAAAGCTGTTACCCCCTGCTGCTTGGTCGGTGTCTGCCGGGAAAGGCAGGACCTGAGTCCTCTGAACTGGGATGGAGCTGCGCCAGGATAAGGATCCCGGAGTCCTCAGCCGAGGACCAAGCCTTCCTCTCTGTGCTTCACCACCCTCCGCTGCCAAAAGTTTCAAAATACCAAGGTTTTGTAAAACTTGAAATACTTTATGAGACTCCCCAAAGCAGAGAACCGCCTGCTTTTCAAAAGGCAATGTTTTTAGCACAAAGAAATAGCTCTCCCACGGTGCCGCTAAAAGTAGGTGTAGAGCAACAAATCTGAGGTCTGCGAGGCGCTCCGTGCTTTTTTATGTTTTTCCAGCCGCACAAAGGAGCTGCCAGGGCCGTTTTTTCCTCGCTACCACTGAATTTCTTTTCTAACAAAAGAGTGCGCACGCTGTTACCTTGCAGAGCAGCTAATAGCTGCCTTGTTCCATTGATACCCAGCTGCCCCAGCCTCGTCTGTGGCTTAATACCTTTTCAGATATTTTACTTTTAGATGACGTTTTCCCGGTTTCCAGCTGGCACCAACCCCCTCATCCTCCCCATTCAAATGAAACCTCTTTCTCTAACGATGCTCAGAACGGTTTTGAACGTTCAAGGCTCTCGATTCTTTCCTCGTTCTGTAATTGCTGCTTGTGTTATTCTGGAAGATTTTTTTTTTTGCGCTAATACTTAGAATTAATTTGCCCAAGCTTTACAAAATAAACAACCAGTCCTCCTAAGAGTCCATAGGGAAGAGCGCATTACCCACCTTTTACAGCTGCGAGGAATGGGTCAGAAAAGCGAAGTGACTTATTCAAAGCTCAATTTGCAGCGAGTCAGGGAGTCGGAACAAAGCGGTTCTGGCCCCCCCACCTATGCTCGCATCAGTAGGTCACTCCCTTTATATTATTTTATGCTGTATTGAGAAGGCCGATTTCCATTTGGCAGAGCAGCGACACAGCGTATTATTGTTTCACTTCTCTAGCACTTCTGGCCTTTACGCAGCAATTTTCCATCTCAAACTTGCCGAGTGCTTTTGAAACAGGAGGCATCAGATGTTAAAGATACCAAAGCAAGCGCTCTCCTGCCCCGGCCCTCGCTGCGCACGTTCAGCCAGTGGAATTCGCTGCCGCGTTGACCCCCGGGTTTCAAAAATGGCTTTTGATTTCTACAGGGAATTTTTCGGGCACTGAAGGAGCTCAGCATGCGGGCCATGTTGCAGCTCAACGGGACCCCGTGCTGGGTGAACATCCCAGCTTTTAAGCGTAATTCAACCGCTTTGAGAAGAAGCGGCGCCGAGGAAGGTTTGGAAGGCAGAGAGAAAACGGGCCCATCCGGTGCCCGCTGCGGCTGGAAGTGAGAGCCTGGCCTGGCCCTCGGGTTTGTTGCAGCTCTCTAAAGCAATGGTGGATGAAGCTGCGAGAAGAACCTGCCCACGGACACCTATTAAAAGAAAGGCAGAAACGACACACCCTGGTTTAAAAATACCGGCATTCTCATTCCAATGCTAATTTGGGTTCCTGGGCCTGTCTGCAGGCTGGGATGCTGCAAAGTCCTTCCCTGGAGACTTGAAGCGGAAAAGCAGCGACCGCAGGCCCCGAGCCCACGTGTTCCAGATGCTCTGGTGCCCCTTTAGCAAAGTAACCCCATAAGCTCCAATTTCCTTAAGCCTCCCACGCAGACACCAAGCGAGATTTCGGGCTCCATCCATCACCCGCCACCTAGGACGGACTATTTCGTTACGCTCCTTCACGTTGTATTACCCCTGTGTTGAGCAGCGTTTGGTTTTGAAGCTGATGGGGGGGTGTTAGCCCAGCAGATTTACAGGGAGTGCGGGGGAAATCAGACTTCTGCTTGTGTCAGACTGTTTGCAGTTTGCTGTAACTCCCAACCAGCTGTCCCTAGATAGCTCATTTTCATCCGGGGCGGATGCCAAATTTTAGCATTAACTGCAGGCTCACGGAGCTGGTCCCACAAGGCGCTCAAGTGAGCAGCTGAGGACACACAGCGCTGCGTGGAACCGGACCCGGAGTTAACATCTGACACTGGTGAAAAAACCCAGCGGAAAACAGCTCTCTGCTGTGGGTTGAGGCAGAATTACAGGAGCAGAGGACACGTCCCCTATCATCATGTGGGAAGTTGACTTCATCCCACAACTTCTGGGTCGCACCTCTTTTGCACGATCCAAGCGAACGCTGCTCCAAGCAGGGAGGTTGGAGGACTGGACGTTTCTAGGAAATGTTCATCAAGAACTTCTAGCGGCAGTAATTGCAGCTCGGCGTCATTTAACAATCGATGTACTTTCCATGCAACAGCGTGTGCTTTTTTTTTTCTGGTTACTGGCGTATGGTCCTTACCCCAGGGAGCTGGACGGTAATTAATGCATTTTGTGGTTAAATGTTTGGACTCAGCATCTCACGGCGCCCGAGGAGAAGGGAGGTAGACAAAGCAGGCATTGTCTGCAGGTTTCCCTGGGCTGCCTTAGGTCCCCTACATTGAGGCACGGTGGGGGCAGGTTTACGGGAACGCTGACACAGGCCGAGTTTTCACCTCCCTTCTTTTCGCGGCGCTGAAACGTTGGGAAAGTTAAACCCCTTGGCATCTCCCCGTGTTTGGAGGTGATATCCAAGGGAAGGAAAAGGAAAGTTGGCTCTCAGGACCACACGTACGACACGAGTAATTGAATGCCCGGCTCTCCTCTTTCAGCGGGAGGCTGTTGCCATGCCTCTTGTCGCCTCTCCATGTACTTCTCACTGCCCTACTTTTAAAATTCAGATATCTGCCTTTTCTCTACTGTGAGCATCAGGAAACAAAGATTCCAGCTTCACCCTTTTGTAGAAAGGGACCTGGAAAAGACCAAGAGGCAGAGTTTGAGGCTCAGCTGAGGGTGAAGAGAGCTGGAAGCCCAGTCCAGGTGCTGGGAATCTTCCTGGGACACATCCCTGCGCAGACCCACACGCAACAGAGTTCCTTCAGGAAAAAACCCAAAATCTATTGCAGTTCTGGTTTTAAAAGTTATTTGGGGGGGGGGGGGAAAGACACTGTTCCTGTGCCTGCTTAAATAAAATCTGTATTTCCCCACCCTTCTGTATAGAAGTTGCCTGAAAGTAAATAAATTAAGGTCATGGGCTGTTTTCTTTTAAGGTCGGTCTCCAGGCGATTTAAAGAGCGTGATTTGGTTAAAGAAAAAAAAAACCACTACGCAACCTGCTTCTCTCAAAATAAAAATACAAACTTTGCCTGGCTTGGGTTGATTAAGTGCTTAAATCAGCCACGCTACCCTGAAGCGCAGCAATCAAATGCCACCACCCAGGTTTCCT
>NW_009258666.1:1121399-1132047 GCF_000687185.1 Egretta garzetta
ATATCCCAGCGGCTCCCAGCTGGGTTTCAACACTGCGGACTGGCTTCTGTCATGAAGCTTAAATGGAAGAAACGCTGTTTGATGTGGCTTTTTAATGGGCTGCAAGTTCTGTAAAAGACCCCAGGGGAAGATGTGGCATCGAAAGCCAGCGCGCAGCACCGGCAGCCCCTTCCCCATCTTTCATCAGCCCGCAAATGGCATCAGTGCAATTAAAGTAACGACACTGAGCCGGTGTATTTTCCCTCTGGGGTGCAGGCTAACATCAGAGAAAAAAAAAACCCAAACAAATCCAACACCAAAATCTCTTTATGCCTGTGCTTGCTTGATGCAAAACCATGCTGTGAGTGTAGGTACCCGATAATCCATCCCGATTTATTGCAAGACCATCACCTTTAAAAATACAAACCACTCCATGGGTTTTCTTCTCGGTAAAGATACTGCTGATGTATCCATCCAGATTTGCTCCACCGCAAAGCTTCAAGCATGGAAGAAACCCTTGGAGCTCATGAGATGCTGCCAGACATGCGGTGTGGTGCTCAGAGCCGGCAAGGGCAGGGAGAGGGCAAAGCAAACCACTCCTTCGAGGCCCCAGCAAGGACCCCAGCTTGTTTCACTGTCCTATATGCTAAGACTCAACTTGCACATTTGGAATGAAACGGGCCCTGCCCCAGCCTGGTGGAGTCTTCTACTGACCTGGCAGTTGCTGGTGTGGCAGCACACAGAGGGGCCATCAAAACAAAATAATGCAATTAATTCCTTCTCCTAGGGGAACGGCTGGATGAGGTCAAGTGATTTGCCCCAGGATCACCTGCAGAGCAGCAGATCATTCAGCAGCGCAGGTATAAACTGGTCAGCATCTGAGGTTTTGCACCTCTGCCAGCTCCCCCGGGACATTTCCACTTCCAGCAGTGATGAGGAGCATCGTCCCTCCAGGCTCAGCCTCCCTTTCCTTCCCGGGTGCCAGTGCCCAGCCCTGTTTTGCTTCCCCCTGAACACCAACCCAGGCCCATTCTCACCGCTGGCCTCAGCGGTGCATTTGCTCATCTGGAGTTTGAGATGGTCCCAATGGAGCTACACGGAGGAGCCAGCGGCGCTGGGCTTGGTGGAGCCCTGAGGCGGGTGGCCAGGACATGGCATGGACGCTGTGGTCAGTGCCAGCCCCTCATGAAGGAGGGAGGCTTTTCCACCTCCCCCTCCATGCTCTGAGCACTTACCTGTTCCCAGTGCCATAACATGCAAGAGGGAGGCAGGTCCCTGCTCCAGCCCAGGTGGAAATGTGTCCCCATCACCCATGTCCTGCCCCAGTGCCCTCCTCTTCCCAAGCTATGAGCCTCAAAACTGATTGTGGCACCAGGGTGAACACCCTCATGCCATAGGCACAGAAGCCCTTTCGTGGCGCAGTGCCATTTTGGCAGCCGCCTCTCCCCATCTTTTCCCCAGCAGCAGTCTCCGGCCATTCCTGCAGCACTAAGCCTTGAAGATCAGGCGAGCGCTGTCTAAATCCCTTGGCAGATCAGGCAGCTGGCAGCAGCAGCGAGGAACCCAAATTGTCTCCTTGGGTGCCTTTGCCCCTCAGGGCCTGGCAGGCAGCAAGATACCGATGTGACTATTTAATCGTCTTTTATCAGATAAGGACAGCGGGATTACCGGAGCCCCAGCAAAGGGCTGCTTCGGGGCTAGAAATCACAGCCAAAGCCCGCGGTACCAGGGCCAGTGCCACACATGGGGTGAGGACTCGCAGGGAGCACCAGAGCTGATCCCTGAGCGGGTTCGGAGATGGTTTGTTATGGACCCAAGGGAGCCGCGTCTGCGGGGGGAGCGGAGCATCCCATCCGGGCTGCTGGTGCCCCTCCTTGGGTGCTGTCAAGGGTGCTATGCCCCAAGGCGATGCCTGGGTGTTACTCATGGGGTAACGGGACACAGCAACCCATATGGCCAAGCAGCGAGAGGAAGGGGAAGCTCAGAGGACCGTATTAATTGCTGTCTGGCCCCGGTTTAACGAGTCCCTTGCAGGTTGCTGCTCTCCCAGCTCAGCCCCACACCTCCATGGAGGTAGCTCCTGTCGATGGGGTAAAGCTGTGCACCACGGAGGAGGCATCCGAATTCCCCCGAACTTTCCAGGCGGTTCTTTGGGCAAAGTCCACCTTTAAGATTAATTACTTTCATCACAAGGAACAAAGTGAACACCCATCACAGAGCCAACCTGCTCCGGACTAATGGCGTAAATGCCGATCTGACTCAGGCGGTGACATGATGAATGTGGATTTTATTTCCTCCTATCTGAGTCACGGTGGAAGGAGCCAGATTTTTTTCAAAGGACTCGAGAAAGAAAAGGAAATGTGGTCAGGACAAGAATCCAAGATCTCACAGTTCCACCAGGACTTAGAAATAATCTTTTCGATAAAACTATTTGTATTGCGGCAGCACGCATAGTGCTGGCAACTCTCTAAACACAGTGATGGAAAGTCCTCCACCTTCTTTAAACCTTGCAGCCTGAGGAGGCACAGCAGTGCCAAGGGAATGACGTCCAGAGCCCCGATATGCCCACAGCAGGACGGAGGCCTGAACTTAAACCTCCTGAGTCACAGCTTAAAAACCTCACGGAAGCAGCTGCGGTCTTCATCGAAGCCACTTTTGCCCTGCAGACGGGGAGAACAACAATCCTGCGGGGCAGAACCAGAGCAAAGAATTCCCAAATCTTCCCATTACCGAGCCGGTTATCTGCGGCACACGCTCTACCTGCTCAGGCTGAAATTCTGGTATTTCTGAACACTGGGTATTTGATTTTGCAATTTTAATAATCACCTCTTTAGCCCGGTGGTTTTTCTGCATAACGATCACTATAAAACGCTCTTCAGGCTCCTGCTAAGTCATGGTAAGAGCCATTGTAGAGCCAAAAGTTTGGGCACAAAACTGGGGCGGGTATTTGAGGGCTGCGGCCATGCCCCTGCCCGCAGCCCAGCCCAGCGCAAGGGTTGCCCACGTCCACCCAGGCTCCGCACGGCATCTCTCTGAGCACCAACGCTGCCGAAATTTTCCCCTTTTAAACCCTTTGCATCCATCCCAGCCCCGAATCGCAGCATTTTTGGGTGATCTGCATCGCTTGCCCGGCCGTTTGCCGCAGCGAGGTGAGCGACGGGACCAAAACGGAGCCGTGCATGGCAGCAGGCAAGCGTTGCCACCGAGGTGGTTAAACCACGGGCTGCTTTTCTGCAGCCGTCCTCGTTAGGTGCGCGAGAGGTGTCTACGATTCAGGTTTCTTTTACTGATTTAACACTTGTTCCGGGTAAGCAAATGAGCAATTAGCAGGGCTGCATCTGTGGGGTCATTTAAATTCAGATGACACCCTGGCTGCTCAGTAATAGCAGGGATGTGCAGTTCAAGACAATAAACCCAAATCCTCTGCTGGCAGCAGGTAGAAATCCCACTCTCTGCACATCCCTTCTCCCAGGAGGATGGGGGCCATGCATCCAGCTGCACCGGGCTGGCTTCTGGGGACTCACCCCAGGGGCGGGCAGATTTTGGGCTCCTTGAACACCCTGGCAACCCCCCCTGCTTTTCACAGGAAGGTCCCCGCTGCATCCGCCCTGTGCCTCGCCATCTGCCTTGGCATTACGCTGCTAATCCCCTCCTCACATCGGAAGACGCCTTGCTCTGCATCGACGGGCACGATCTGGGAGAAAATTCAACGTGCTCAGGCTTCAGCCCTGGAGGGCAAGTCCCTGTTTCTAGCACAGCAAACCTATGTGAGGTTTGGTTACATCCAGACCCACTTAAATCTCAGCCCTCAGCATTCCCAAAGAGGCCCTGTCCCCACCCCACCGAGGACAAGGCTCCAAGGGTTATTTCCTAGCACAGCTCCTGCACACCACGGAAAGCCGGAGCTGCAAGCCCACCCCGAGGCCGGGCAGTGGCAGCTCACCTGTCCTCAGTCCCAGCACCCAAGGTCCAACACATGGCACGTCACCGCAGAGGCCACCAGGGCTGGTGCCAGGGAACTCTGCTCCTGGATTTTTGCATCCTTGACATCTCCATCTCCGGGGAGCGTGCGGGCAGGGAGCCGAGGGTGGCTGCCACAGGGATGTTGATGGGCCACGGTGGCAACACGCAGCCCAGAGGCCACCACGGGAGGAGCTGGAGAAGGGGCTGGTGCCACCTGGGCTCCGCAGGCAAATCCCCACCTGCAATCAGCCAAGATAAACCGGCACTGCTGGTTGCATCTAAAACACCACCTTGGTTCCTCCTTGGTGCGGAGGAGACCCACGCGGAGGAGACCATGCCAGGATCCGGCTGCCTGCTCACCCAGCTGGAAAACTGGTGTCCAACACAGGCAGAGGTGGGGTCCCAGAGCCCCCCCCCAGAATTGCCACTGCACCGGCGGCATCATTGGGAAATCTCTCGGCCACGATGGCAAAGCACGGGGGAAAAATTACTGCAGACAAATTGGGTTGATGCAGACAGGGACTTTAAAGCATTTTTCTTCTTCCTTTAGGGGCCTCACTTCCAGCAATAGATACCAATTTATTTATTTTTTTTACAAAAATCAAATGGTTTGTGCTTGATAGCAGGAGGTGATTCCAGCAATAGATACCGATATTTTTTTTTTTAAAAAAAAAAATCAAATGGTTTGTGCTTGATAGCAGGAGGGTGCAACACATCCATGGCAAAACAGAGCTGGGGGGGTTGCAGCAGGTGTGGGAAGGAGCAGGGGGCCCTGAACCTTTTATAACCTGGAAGGAAGACATTTACAGAGGATGCAGGACTCGGTGTCCTTGGCTCATCCTGGGAATGTCCCACCAGAGCCTTTCAACCTGCAGCTTACCCAAAAAGCTGGGGAGCCTGGGCCCCTTCCCCGGTGGAGTGAGGCGGCTGCGGGGCTCACAATAGCGGCATTCAGAGCCCTGTCCTGCCGCAGCGGCGCGGGGAAGGTCCTGACGGAGCCGGCGCAGTGCCGGTGCCAAAGCAAGGCCAAGCCGGGCGAAGGGAGCTGCAAAGGACCACGGCGCGGGCCGGTCCCATTGCCGCATGCTTTTCTGGGGGACGAATGGCACAGCCAGGAGGGTATTTCTTTTGCTGCTTGTTCTTATCCCTGCAACTGTAAATCTTCATCCCTCTCCTCTCTTTTCCTCCCCAAGTCTGAACTTTATCCAGGTTTGGGATTTGGCCATGGGGGACCCCAGCACCAGGCGCCTCGGGGGGGCTTTAGGAAAAGCGTTACAGGAGTAAATGCATCCCAAAGCCCCGGGGTATTCCTGCCACGGTACTCACGGGCACAGCTCCTTGGCCTCTCCGCAGCAAAGTCCCCTCTTTAACGGCCAAGAGAGTCGCAGCCATCAGAAAATTACACGAATCGCATGAGCCTTGCCGAGCATTTTATCAATATGAATCTTCATTACGCCCCCAGGGAACACCGAACCCACTGCACAGATGGGGAAACTGAGGCAGGAGGGAGGGATCCCACGAGTTGCCAGGCCTGATACAGTGAGTCAGCAGCTCAGCACCAACCTCATCGCCCTCCTCCTCCCCCAGCAAAAAAAAAAAAACAAACAGAAAAGGACACGGAGCCGTAAATTAGATTAACATTTGCCGCAGTGCATCCACGCCGCCGCACAGGCAGCGGAAGGCACCGAACGCTGCGCCGAGGGCAGGGGGGAAGGAAGGAGCAGCTGGAGAAGGGCCAGGCCCCCGCTGCCGACGCAAGGCGCTCTGTGCAGGCAGCATAATTTGGGAGGGGGATGGAGAGCAGCGCTTTCAGCTCGGGCTGACGGCGGGAGCAACCCCCTCGGCCGATCCAGAGCCGTAAGGAGAGGCTGGGGTGACTGAGCTCATAGGATGCGCCGGCTGAAATGGTTTGATCGCCCTCAGGAGGGTGGAAGGCTTTTTTTTATAGTGGTGAGAACCTGGGAACCCACCGACACGAGCCCTGCGCGCGGGGAGACCGTCCCAGCCTCCAAACACGCGAATTATTCCCTTTTCACACAACTACCTTCACTTATCTCTGTCCTGGATAACAGCGAGGTGTCCGCTTTCCCCGTCTGGGAAGAAGAGTCGAAGCTGAAAGCGGAGTCTGCCTCCTCCCGAGGCTGTGAGAACAGCTCCCTTTATCCTCCTGCGTAAATAATAGAAGGGTTCATTCACACGTTTGTAACAGATTAAAAATAAATAAATAAGAAAGAGCTCAATTCTGTTTTGCCAGTCATGCACTTAATGCAATTCTCCCTTCTCGTCCCCTTGCGCCGGTGCATGTGGACTCGCAAAGATTTTAATAAGCTGGAGAGGAGCCAAACCATTTCTGTCTCATTAAAAAAAAAACATCATCGCACTGACAAAGGTAATTTTTTCACATCAGTAGTCAAATCCTCGCCGAATTAAAATCCAGCAGATGGAGAGAGTATCAGTTTTTAATGGGAGATTCCCCCCCTCGAGGAGAGAGGAAGGATGTGGGGGTCATTCACAAAAGGGATTGAAATTTTTCCACAGCTGCTTCACTGGCTTCAGTTTCATTTGAAGGATGTAGCCCATTATTTTTAAAACCTGAATGAAGAATTACAAAAAGCTGCTGCCCCCCCTGCCCAGGGAAATACCCTTCTGTGAGCTTTCCACGCAGCACCGGGCGCCCAGGCGCTGCCTGTCCCACCGGGAACGTTCCCTTCTCCCACCGCACGTGCCGGGTCAGGGTACGGGCACCACGAAGGCAGCCAAGGTTTGGGCTCCTGGGGAGGGCCCGGAGCAGGACACGGCATCAGCACAGGTCAAGGGTGGGGAGAAAACTCAACGGAAGATCTGGCCGAGCAGATAAGTGATGCACGTGCTTTTCTGAGTCTGACCGCACGAGCTGAAACCTCTCCCCAGGGACCAGCCCCGAGCTGACGTTGGCAGCCAAAACTCCATTTATTTCAGCGTAGCCACAACAATTTGCACAAGCTGCAGCTCTGCCCCTGGATTTAACACAAAGCTTTTGCGGAGGAACGGAACAACTCTCGCCCCCCACCCCCCCAACCCGAGTTGCTTTCCCAAGATAGCCGTTTTCCGTGTTTTCTTTTAAGTAAAACAGAAGGATTCGGAGCTTCCCAGGCTGGGGGTTCAGAGCATCGCCCAGCCCTGCCCCGGATTAGCAGAGGCGGCTCACGTGCACCAGACCAGCCCCACTCCTCTCCCACAGCTGGAAAGAGCAACCTGAGCTCTCAAGTATCTGCTCGACAACATCCTTCTCCATTTCTCCTACGCCCCAGGATTTAGTACCTGAATGCAAGAGCAAGATCCCGCTCCAAAGGGGTTGTGTCACACCCCCCCCGTATCGCTGGCGGGTGCCGGTGCCGCAGCCCTTGTGGCCGTGCCACCGGCTCCTCCTCGCTCCCGTCCCATCTCCCCAGCGATGGCTGTTCCCGGCGCACGCAGCTGCCTGCTCGACGCCGTGCACAAAGGCGGCATTGATTTCGTGAGCGATGGCTACCTACGGCGCTCTGCCCGAGGGGCATCGGCATCCTGCCTTTGTACAGGAGGAAGGACGCAGCCGGACCCCACATCCCTTCTGCTGGCTGATTCCTTACATCGTGCATCGCAGCGTGTCCTGGCTGGGGAAACAGATGGGGGAGTTAAAAATGATTCCTGTGTCGTCCCCCCCCAGTTCCTGCTCACGGCCCGGAGGTCAAGTCCCACACCCCCGGCTGCAGCGGGCGTTCACCGTGCGACCCCCAAGGGACTGATCCCAGATGAGAAAAAACATCGTTCTTGAGGCAGCTGCCACAATACAAACTCCAAACATAATTAATTTGTGATTAAAACACCTTGCGCTAAAGGCTCAGAATCATTCCCCCTCTACAGCAAATCTTCCCCCCGAGTCGCCGGGGTGCTGCACTCCCAGCAGTGACACTGGTCCCAGTTTGGGAGCCAGGGCGCTCTTTCCTGCAGTGCTGATTTCTGGGGTCATGCAAAAAACATCTCAGCAGAAAACAAAAGCAAAATGTTGCTGAACAAACGGGCGCGTATGGCGCAAGGTGGCTGCTGTCACCCTGCGTGACTGCACCCTCTAATCCCAGTTTCACCCAGCCAGACCAGGGCCTCAAGCACTGACTCACCTGCCCAGGGAGGCGGCCACAGCCCACGATAAAATACGGCACTGCCAGCTCAGGAAGCATTCACGCAGCATTTCCCCTCCCCAGGCTGACTCTGTGCAATGCTCGGAGCTTTGCTGCTCGGGCACGGCCCCACCTCAGCTACACAGGACACCAGCAAAGCCCACAGGTAGCACACTGCAGCTCCTGGTTTTAAATGCAGGACTGGGAAAAAATAAAGAAAAAAAATAAGGAAAAAAAAAAAGGGGGGGAAGGGGGGAAAAGAAAAAGGAGGGAAAAGGAGGGAAAAGGAGGGAAAAGGAGGGAAAAGGAGGGAAAAGGAGGGAAAAGGAGGGAAAAGGAGGGAAAAGGAGGGAAAAGGAGGGCAAAGGAGGGAAAAGGAGGGAAAAGGAGGGAAAAGGAGGGAAAAGGAGGGAAAAGGAGGGAAAAGGAGGGAAAAGGAGGGAAAAGGAGGGAAAAGGAGGGAAAAGGAGGGAAAAGGAGGGAAAAGGAGGGAAAAGGAGGGAAAAGGAGGGAAAAGGAGGGAAAAGGAGGGAAAAGGAGGGAAAAGGAGGGAAAAGGAGGGAAAAGGAGGGAAAAGGAGGGAAAAGGAGGGAAAAGGAGGGAAAAGGAGGGAAAAGGAGGGAAAAGGAGGGAAAAGGAGGGAAAAGGAGGGAAAAGGAGGGAAAAGGAGGGAAAAGGAGGGAAAAGGAGGGAAAAGGAGGGAAAAGGAGGGAAAAGGAGGGAAAAGGAGGGAAAAGGAGGGAAAAGGAGGGAAAAGGAGGGAAAAGGAGGGAAAAGGAGGGAAAAGGAGGGAAAAGGAGGGAAAAGGAGGGAAAAGGAGGGAAAAGGAGGGAAAAGGAGGGAAAAGGAGGGAAAAGGAGGGAAAAGGAGGGAAAAGGAGGGAAAAGGAGGGAAAAGGAGGGAAAAGGAGGGAAAAGGAGGGAAAAGGAGGGAAAAGGAGGGAAAAGGAGGGAAAAGGAGGGAAAAGGAGGGAAAAGGAGGGAAAAGGAGGGAAAAGGAGGGAAAGAGGGAAAAAAAGGAAAAAGAGCGAAAAAAAAGGAAAAAGAGGGAAAAAAAAGGAAAAAGAGGAAAAAGGAACCCCACCCCAAAGCCCTCCTTTCCAGCAGCGCTCTCAGCTCCGCAACGGACTGCCCGCAATCCTTCTCCCTTAAGCAACAGCTTTCGGTCCATTCCCAGACTGGTGAACTCCACGCAAACTCACTTGCAGATGAGAAGACAGAAAATTTAATTTACCGGCCTCACTGCATGCCAGGCCAGAGCTGGCTTTGCTAGTCCAGACTTAGAAATGACCCTAACGCGGGGGCTGTCGCCATCTCCTCTCCTATCTCGCCTCCAACAGCAGCCAGCGCCAAATTTCCCGAAGCCTCAGCCGAGAAGAAATTGGGCTCCGTGTCAGTAGGAGGCCCAGAGCTCCTGGCTTTATCCCGCTCCAGAGGGAGGGGTAGAACCGATGTTTCTGAATGAATTTAAATCACTGATTTTAATCCTGGTTTAAATTAGCAGGCAGGAAGCATCTTTGGACCGAATCGTTTTTATCCATTCTGCATGTGTAGGTTTGTCTGTCGTCCCGTGACTGCCACAACCTTTAAGCGTGCGATTCACACTGCCGTAGTCTCCTGACTCTACATTTGAGGCCATTTTTTGGTAAACTCGATCCACCATCCCTGCACACCCTTACGCTGTTACCACACGGAGTCAACGCGTTCAGCTTTTGTTAAATACACCTTTTTCCTTCTGTTCTTACACAGCTTTTACTCCTTATTTTGCCAAATGGCCTTTAGGTGAAAATGAATTAAACCAAAAGAAACAGGAGAAAGGTTTTTTTTCAGTTGTTTTGCAGCGGCTGATGACTTTAACAGCCCCTTGCCTCTTCGGGAACTGGGGAACGGAGCAATTCCCGCGCTGCTTTGGCAGGTTTGGGGACAAGCTTAGCCCGGCTGCTCCTTCACTGCCTGGAATTGAATCCCCCTTTGAGGAATTTTGCTTTTTGTCCTTTCTTGCTGTTCTCTCCAAGTCCAGAACGGCACGAAGCACATCCCTTCCTTCAACACCTGTAGAGCTTAAAACAGCTTTGGTAAAGTTCTGTGTATTTTCTAGATATTTTTCTTTGGAAAAGTGTTTCTTGCTTTGCCACGCTACGCATCTGCTCTTCCTCACCAGCTGATGCTTTAGCGATCAGGGCAAGCGACTCCAGCCCTATTTCCTTTTCACATTGTGAAGAAATTAAACTTTCTCTTGGTGAAGAAGAACCCCGACTTAAAGACTTTTTCACAACGTTAATAACATTTTTCTCCCGCCAAATCTTTGGGTGCTTGGGTGACAGACTCAAGTTCTGCACCAACGTTCTTAAAAATGAGGCTTTGTGCCCACCTTCTAGTGCCCTTTCCTGGAAGTTTCTACACTGAGTAACTTTTCAATCAGTAACTACAAATTAAACTTTAACGGGTGTAAGTTTGAACCATGATTCTTAGAGAATCACAGAATCGTTTGGGTTGGAAAAGCCCTTTAAGATCATCAAGCCCAACCGTTCCCCTACCCCTGCCATCCCACCACTAAACCCTGGCCCTCAG
>NW_009258666.1:1132229-1135899 GCF_000687185.1 Egretta garzetta
CCCCCCCCCCCCTCTTCCCGAGGCTGACCCCCCCCAGCCACTCTTTGTAAGACTTGTGCTCAGACCCCTCACCAGCTTCCTGAAACCGTGTTTAAATCTAATTTTGATTTGCCCCCAGCTGGTGAAAGGCGCCTGCGAGCGCACCTTGCCCTGGCAGAGCATGGCTGGGGAGCAGCTCCTGTCTCCGCTTCTTCAAGGACATCCCTGCAGTAACGGCAGCTTGTGTTCAAGGCAAAAAACCCAAAATACTTCACTTTAGAGCTAAAAAAACCCCCCACAGATCCCCTAAGCTGAATCCCTCTTCTGGTAAGCATCTCCAGCTGCTAAATCTATACGGCACACACAGCATCCCAGATCCCTGCAGAACTCCCCGCTCACGCTGGCTCCCTTTGCCCAGCCCCGCAAAACAGGCAAACGTGTTAATAACAAATCTACAGCGAGGAACTGAGGAGCACCCCTCCGCAGTCACATCACCTCCGGCTGCGCATTGGTTGTTCTACTATTTTAAGGTCGGTTAAATTAAATCCCACAGTTGCCTCAGCCATCATCCCAAGGCTTAATCCATGCATGGAATCGGGCACATAAAGACTTTGCCCACGTATTTGCAGGCTGATTGCCTCCAGGCAACCAAGGAAGCAAATAGAAATTATCACAAGCAGACGGTAAGATTTTTTAAGTGTGATGGATGTTGGCTAAGCTTCGCTCTGGCTAGAAGGAAATGCTAGCGAGTCAAGTCAGAACTTGACCTGAACGAGAGAAAACCCAAGTTAAACCACTGCTTTCACCAGAACCTAGCCTGAAATACGGAAAGGGTTACAAGAGAAACAGTTCACACACGTTACACGCTCAAGAGCGTAACAGCAGGAACGAGGTGGTGTTCTTGCTGCACTTTAAGGAGCTGACTACCCAGTTCCTGGGACAGAAAGAGCTCTGGTAAGAGGTGCTGTCACAGGACATCATCCACCACCAGCCCCCGGCACAGACAACAATCTCTGCCTTCTTGCTTCACGCTGTAGCCATTACGACCCCTTTGAACTCATCCTCGGAGAGCTGAAGCAAGAAGTTCAAAAGTCAAACTTGATTAAAGTCTGGAAATACACAACCGCCTATGCCAGTGTTTTCAGATTTAGTAATCTTTTTATTATCCTTGAAAAGATGTACTGCTTTCGCGGTAACTCATTACAATGACTGAGACCCGATCAAGAGGAAAAAACAATTCCACCGGCGAGTTCTGTGAATACGACAGGGGAGAAAAAAAAACTTGCACAAGAGGGAAACCAAGTTGCTATTCAGCAAAGCGAAGGAAGCTGGAAAGCCACCGCGCGCAGGAGCAGCAGGGCTCCCTCGCCTGCCAAAGTCTCTACCACGGTTTTGGGCTCCAGCTGAGAAGTGAATCGAGCGTTGTCAGTGCCGTGACCGCCCCGCTGGATATGCACACGACGTGAAACAACTGACGTTAAGCAGACGAGTCAGGGCTTTATGAGCAGATGATCCTGTACTAAAACATGTTACCACACACGACAGCTGAAATGAAACTCAAAATACAGCTCAGTGCCTTGCCGACAGCTGCTCTTCCAAAAGCACTACTACTCTCTTCCAAAAGCACTACTACTCTCTTCCAAAAGCACTACTACTCTCTTCCAAAAGCACTAGTTTTTATACCCAAACACACGTATTAGTAGGTTTAGGTGTTTGAGGAAGGAAGTCAGCAGAGTGCAAACACAGATCCTGCACTTCACCTCTCCTCCAGGTCCGGGCCCCTGCTAAGATGAATTTGCGTCAGACAACGCAGAGCTGAGCAAGTACGAGCTTTAATGTGCGGAGTTGTGCGGTCACAGCTCCGAGCACTGCCCTCTGCCTTAGTGCTGCTCCTCATCATTCCGATTATGTCAGCTTTCGGGGAGGACCAGGCAGTTTCCAAAGCAGCAGAAGTCTTTGTCCTGTCCATTAAGGCAATTCGTACATGAGCTTCAGTGTCAAACTGCAGCGGTGAAGCTCACGAAGCTGCTTCATGCAGAACACCCCAGGCAAATCTCTGAAGCCACACAAGTGGGAAAATGTAATAACCCAAGACTGAGTTTCTGTGAACGCCAAAGTGTGTGCAGACCTGCTATCGCCCCCTCTGTCCACCTAACAAAGACATCTTTCTTTTTTACAAACCACAGGCACTGACCCGCCAGCGACTCGCTTCATCCTTACGTTCACTCCTGTGGACTCGCTGGCCTCCAAATTACACAGTCCAATTAAACTTGATTTTTTTTTTTTTTTTTTTTTTTTTTTTTGCATAGTCAGATGACGTTGTCGCAGGAAGTCCCTTACCTAAACCCATGCATCTGTCTTGGCAGGAAGGCAGCCTCCATTATCGAGCAAACACCCAGCATTAGCAGCTTCAGAAGGACGAGAGCAAGCGAGATTCATGCACCAGAGCTCCTGCCACGCTGCACACAGCATCCTACACGGTTCCTTTCTGAGCTACAGCAACACGGCTACAGATAAAAGGGTTGAGAAACAGAGGCAAGAGGTTAACCAAGAACATCAAGGAGTGAACAGATCAGACAAGTTGGGGTGTGGATGACGGGATCTCGATGACAGAGGATCAGGAGAGGAATTCAATGATGCAAGTCAACAGTTCACCAGGACAAAGTTTCACGGTACAGAGACGGATGCTAAAGGCATTTTCATCCCAGCGGAGTGATTGTGTACGGAAAAGCATCCATGCAACAGTGCTTAGAGCAGCAAGGGCCAGTGCGACAGCTCATGCGAAGAGAAGGCGTGCGACTGCTTGGCTGGTATTTAAGTGCAATGTTAGCATCTGAACGAATGGCTAAGTAGGAGGGAATTAAAATATTAAACTAAACGCAATTTAGAAGTTATTCTCTTCTGGAAGCGCGATTTGATTGCTCTTTTTAAACCTAAACCATTCTTTATGGATAGATATTAAAAAAAAAAAAAAAAGAGAAGGAAGGAGCACCGAAGAGGAACTCCGAAGGATGGAGAAGGTGGGAGGACACCTGACAGCCTTGGGAAGCTCTGGCCTTCCTTCACCAGCTGTCCCAAGCCAACAGCAAAGGCCTTCAGCAAAGCGAGTCCCGGAGGCAGGAGACAAAAGCTACGAGGGAAGATAAGCAGGCAGTGACTCAGGTACCGACTATAAAGCACTTCTCTTAGTCCTGAGATTAAAAGGCATGGAGCAGTCACAAAACCCAGATGAAAGCAAGATTCAGGTTACAAAGAACGAAGCAATAACTCCTGGCAAAGACTGCGCACGTACGCTCTTCGAAGACTGAAGTTCAGAATCAATTGTGCTGCCAAGGAATAACACAGGGAAAAAATAAAATTTAAAAAAAAAAAAAACCACGAGGCAAAGAGATTAGCACAATACGCTGTTGGGCTCCGCAGTTTCATACGCACCAAATTCACTCAGATGTACTTTTTAAAATGTGTTTGTCCAGAAAGTTCTTGGAATTTATTATACACATTTAATAACAGCTGATACTCAACATTCAGGTGTTGTTGAACTAAGTTTACAAGCACTTTAGCATACAATGTATACTTATGCTAAGAAACAAAAGATTCAGCATATAAGGAAGTGCAGAAGGAAGCTACTTTAAAGATATCCCCTTCCATCCAGTATCTACATAATACCTGCTTCATTTGCAAACCCTACACG
>NW_009258666.1:1135924-1148424 GCF_000687185.1 Egretta garzetta
ACGTTGAATTGTGCACATCACAGCTACTGCAGATGCAGGACAGAAAAATTTCAAAAGCACGTTCCATTCCTCCTTCCAGAGGAACCTCAGACTTCAGAATTGACTTGGTTTCAGAAAGAGAACTGGAATTCTTGAAGAAATTCGACAGTAGCAATCCAGCAAGTTTCAAATATGATTACGAGAAAGGCAGCGAGCCACCGGGATTCCCTAGATGAGCGTTCAGACCAGTGTTTACATGACTAAAGCTTGTAACTACGTTAACGCAAACCTGCTGTTCATTTGTTTTTGCAGGACCTTGAAACATTTTATTTACTTGCTACAACAAGCAATTTTCACCAGCAAGTATTTTGTTTGTTTTAAGCGTATCCATCCTAACAGAGTGCTGACCAGATGGCTTTACTCTTGCTTTGCAAGAACACCAATGCAGACACGACAGGAGCATCACTGAGTTAACAAAGGGCTATTTCTGCTACCCCAGGACAGTTAAAAAGAAAAGCCCCAATTTTTCAGAAGCCAGCATACTGGATCAAATACTTTTTCGTATCTGTATTCATTAACCCTGTACAAAAGAAAGCTGATTAGCAAATGTAAATGTTCATATAAAAATAGCCAACATCTGTTTAAATTTAGAAATTTATTTTGTTTAATCCACAAGCTTTATATAGCTTTAGTTAAAAAAACAAAAACAAAAAACAGTGAAAACATGACAATATCCAAAGTTCAGGTTCCTCAAACTTTCAAAGACCACATCTCTGAAAGTCGCTTATACCATTCAGAAGAACCATAACGAGACAAGATTTATGGATGGGGCAACGACATCTCACAAACAAAAAAATTTATGTAACTGAAGGAATTTTTCTGGGACTGCTGATCATGGAAACTGCCCTTTAAAAAAAGAACATAAAAATACAAATGAAATTCCAGTGTTCCAAATCAACATGTTACATCAATATAAACCCACAGTGTCCTGGTAAACAACATGCTTTCATTTAGGTACCACTCGAAATCGCTATTCTTGATTCGCTTTAATGGAGACTATGCAGGCAACAGTAGAAAGCATTAAAAGAGATGTAATTCCTCGGTAATTCTGCAGTGGTTTTACTTCTGGGCAAGCTTACAAACCACAAAGGTTAGTAGCATAACGTAAGTGGCTACAAAAGAAGTCAAACGAGAGCCTCACAAATTATGCTAAAGGCTTTGTTGAATTTCAAAGAAACTAGGGAATGGGCGGTCATGTTTAAAACCTTCAAAACAAATTCCTACAGCTTCTAAAAAGTCTCGCTCTAAATGCAATTATGTTGACTGTCAATGAAAGAATGTCACTAGTACACTGTGGACACCTTTTGTAATGTAAATCCATGCCCTTTGTACATGGTGAACCTCAACCTAGCAATTATTACAACAAATGTTATATTCTAAAGCTCAAACACATTTAGCAATTTGAAATTGAATTCTGAGTACAAACCAAATAAAATGTACATTTTATCAAAGGATTCAGCCTAGGATGGGGGTGACACTTGCGCCTTCCTCATTGACCTCAGTGCCTTCTCTCGCAGGTGTTTTTCTAGATCATCAAGGTTGTCTTCTGGTTCACTTTCTGTCTCCTTCAAACAAAAAGAAAGCATTTCTTCACACGCTGAAAGCTACACCAGACTGCAGCCCTCCCCAGTCATCAAGTAAAAATCACGAGACCGACACCAAGTAGCATTTCTGAAGTAAGGCTGCTGTTTAGACCATCCACAGTACTATGCACATTCACCTCCGCCTATTTTCTTGTATCAGACTCTTTAGAAGTAAAGCACAGGTACCAAATTCCTACCTTTTTGGGTTCTGTCTCTGCTTCCTGATCTTCCTGTGCGGAGGTGGTATCTGCTGCAGCCACAGCAGCAGCTGCTACAGCAGCCGCAGCCCTCTCCTTGTTTTTTGTGTTTCTTGTGCTTTTTATCCTTTTTATGCTTCTTATCCTTCTTTTTCTTCTTCTTCTTTCCACCCCCTTCTTGATCCGAATTCTGTAACAAACAATTCAACAGGTATTACAGCTCATTCCTAAGGCTTCAAAAGGTCGTTAAAACAAGCCCACAACCACCCTGGGAAATCTGAATGGACTGAGCAACATCTGACACTCAGTAAACTCAACACCGTCTCCAGAGCTGGGGGAAAGTCGCATTCCTAGTCCAACTGACAGCAGCAATCCTAGGAGACAGACACCGTAACGCACAGCTGTGCTGTGTCTGTTTAAACCAGAACATAACCCCAAGCAAACTTGATACGCTCGTCGTAACGACAGGCAAGCCTCTTCATAAAAATTAATACTGCAGGTGGAGTCTAACTCCTTCAAACACTCTTCCGGCACAGAATGGAAGTGTCCCTTGGAAACACCTTAGCAGAACAGATAAGGACACCAAACAATCTGTTCTCTTCCTGTTAGGAATAGCCTGAGTTTGCATGTAAGACTACCAAGTATAAATAAGACCACCTCACCCTGTAGACCATGAAACTCACGTACACTCATGAAACAGGAAAGTCTTTTCTTCCAGAAGTTAAAATCTATACATAATAGCACTTTTTACAGACTCCAGAGATGTTAAGTTTGAAAAAATTTGTTACAAATTGTTTTTAAAATATTTTTAACTATGAAAATACCACCCCAAGGATACACCCCCCCTCCCCCCAAAGCTTAGAGCTGTTCAGCAGCTAAGCCTTCATGAAAATAACTTGCCATATAACCCAAACCAGGATTGCTTTGATTAGCAAACAAATACCCTTGCAGGTGATGGGCTCTGAGTTGGGCTTTTAGCCTTTTTTGCAGGTGACCAGTTTGCAGAAGGGGAACGAGACCGAGTAGGAGATGGAGGTCCTTGATGTTTTTTCGGTGCTGGCTCAGGCGACCCTGATGCAGACCGTGATGACGACACCCGTCTCGCAGATCGTGGACTTGGCGTGGAAGCCCTTAAAAACAGAAAAGCTACACTTAGATTCTAGCATTAAGAGATATAAAAGACAAAACAAGAACATAAAACTTAACAAAAAAGCCAGATGAACTTATGTGCTTCTAAACTGGTTAAGCTGCCACTTAAAAAACCCATTAGTTTGCTGGCATATGTTACAAAAAGGCAAAACAATCTAATGCCACTGTAGATCCGTAATGCAAAGAGATATTGCAACTGGATAGCTTGTTAAACAATACTACCATTGTTGTGCAGGAATGATTGCTCCCTTTCTTCTGATATGACTAATTTATAACCTCATTAGGAGTCAAGAGAATAGCAATGCTATTTTATCATCCAGTGAAGAAAGAGTGCAAGACCTTACATTCAGCTACTTTTTCTTCCTGAATTAAATAAGCCAGCACCATACTCTGGACTATTTGCTTGTAAGAGTGGCATCACACTAAAGAAAACTGCTAAAATTCTGAAGGTTGTTAAAGGTTGTTTGTTTTTTTTTTTTCCTCTTGGATGATCACTTATGAAATGATTCATTAGCAAATGAAAAGTGCTGGTTCCCTTCTGGAGTTAGCTTTCAAGTAAGAGAAAGTTCATTTTTCTTTAAACAACACTAGCAACAAAATTTCTCTCAAAATTCTTTTCACATGCTCAGTCCCAGTGCTCAAGTACCCAGAACCCTCAAGCCCCACATAAAGCCTCTTTAATGCTTTGCCCCAAGTTCTGCTTTATTTTAACAGATGCTTCCGATCTAATAAACTTCCAAAAATCAATGTTATGGTGGTGGAAGCTGAACAGAGCTGCCAGCACTTGAGCAATCTCAATATATGAGAGCCATTTCAACGCAATTCCCTGGCTATTCCCACTGCATTAAAACAAAACAAAAAAGCCCTCACGAAACCACCGAGAATAAAGATGGATTTATTACTTTGTCTTCTTAGGTTCTGGCGTTCTTGACACCCTCCTGATGGGTCTAGTGCTTGGAGATGGAGACTGTCTTCTCTGGGGTGAAGCTGAAGCTCCCCTTCGTGGTGGCGGTGGGCTTGCAGAGGTATGAGAAGCTCTAGGCCGTGGTGAAGGTGAATGCCTTTTGTTTTGTGGTGGAGAACGTGTTTCCCGATTGGATCTACTGGGAGGAGATCCCTTCCTGTGCTTGGAAGATATCGAAGGTGAACGCCTCTTAGCAGCTGGCGAGCTCCTTTGTTTTGGTGGTGGCGAATGGGAGACTCTGCGTTTTGACTGTGGAGAAGGTGATGCCCTTCTTTTAGGTGGAGGGGGAGGAGAAGCTGTTCTTCTCTTAGGTGGTGGTGAAGGAGAGTATCGTCTCTGTATCGGTGGAGAGTATCTCCGTGGAGAAGGTGAGCGCCTGCGTGGGGGTGGTGATGGAGACCTACAAAGAAAACAAATATTTAGGTGCCACATAGGCTTGTGAATTAGTTACAAGTGTTTTGCAATTCACCCAAAAAAGGGAGAAAGAATCCCTCTAAAAATTCTTTAAAACTTTTTTTAATACCAAACTTCTTCAAATGATATCCAGGCCACACAAAACCTCACTAGCAAAACTACAGTCCCCTCAGTAAGCTATGAATCAAGAAACCGGTTTTCTCAATCACAGCATTTCTTTTTATAGGTCATCGCTGGAAACGAACAAACCAAAAGCAACCGCTTCATGACAAAAATGCAACACACTACCTTCGACGAGGTAACGAAGGGGACCGCCGCCGCCGAGGAGGAGGGGCAGGCGAAGGAGAGCGTCGCCGCCTGGCTGGTGGGGGTGATGGACTTCTCCTCCTCCTACTAAAGAGATAGAGGGATTTCTCAGAGGAGTTGTAATTGAGACATGAGATTATTTTTTTTGTTCTTCTGCTTTCACTATACAAAATAATCTTGTTCATGCACTTCCAAGTCAAATTCTATTAGAACCACTGATGAAAAAAATATACTCAAGCCTTTCTAAAGGGTGTGAGACAACACTTACTTTACCGTAATTCTCAGAGACAGCTACAGCAGTCATGAGACAATTTCACATTCTGCTTAACCTGGCCTATTTGCATCTGGTAGCCAAAGAGGAAGCCCAACTCTCTCCCATTTTCTTCTCCTGAAAGCTCATTTCTGCCATGTCCCTTGCACTGAATCTAGTGATCATCTAATGAGTCAGACCAGCTTCCTGATCCACCAGACTAATCCAACAAAACCACCTCTTTGTCATCATGCAGTGACATGATTGCCAGATCTGACACAAAGGAGGAACTGGGAATGCCCATCTGTGTCAGGCAGAGCAAAACTGCGTTCAGCGGCAGTCTGAAGATGGATCAGATTAAACAGTGTGAAACTGTGCTCTTGAGAACAGCTTTTATCTATGGATCTGAAATCCAAAATGACTTATTTCTTGAAATGCAGAGAAAAATCAGAGTTGTTGCTGAACTGCAGCTATCTGGATTAAAATTATTCACAAAATGAGTCATTTTCTGCCCTGCAAGGCTTACAACAGACTTCTGAGATGGGAAACTTTAATCAAAGACATACTCATAGAGTTTTAAAGGATAGGGATATTGGTATTTTGTAAAGTAAGACATTGCTTTTTAAAAAAAGCAATTCAGATAAAATGACTGGATAAAGGAAAAAATTAGAGTAATGAAAAAGCAAAGAAGCTCACCTACATAAACTGAGACTTGATTTCAGATACACTGGCTGCTGTTCTCCAAGGCAATGAGTTACACTTTTTATAGAAGAGTTTGCTCCAAAACACAGTGTCCTTTTATGATCCAAAAAACCACCCCCCTTCAAATGTCATGGTTGCCCTAGTTAAATGTGTATTTACACAATAGGCAGTAGGTAAATGTAGTATGTTGCAAAACAGATTAAGATCTTCGAATTCCAATCTGTTTTACATAGAATTGTTTGACAAGATCCATAATTAGAATGGTCTTAATTTGTAGAAGTAGTCATACTTTATCTCATACATCATTACGTACGCTGCAACTATATTCTAGCTAGGTCTTAATTACAGATTACTCACAAGGGTCATTATATCAGACTAATAAACCCATAAGCACCCAGCTTCCCGCACCTTCCCATGTTCTGAGATCAACACAGAGCAAGCAATTGAATAAAAAGTGTTAACAATATTGCCTACATAAAAAGAGAAAATAAAGTTCATTACTAGCCTACTACTTGTCTACTACCAGTAGTTCCAAGTACCTCATGAATGCAGGAAAACTTCTGAAAATTCTATCTGTGACCCAGAACATCAAGATCTTAATCATTTGTTGCAAGTCTACAGAAGCGTTTTAGCCAGAACGTCAATGGCAGCAAGAATACAAAGCAGTGCTCACCTGCCTTTCAACTCTGTGTACGTGGAATTAGAAAACCCCCAAAGAACACGAGCATTCAGTGGTTTTCAGACATCAGTAAGATGCTAATAGCACTTCTGTTATTAGCTGTTACAGGCTTATGTGAATTAACAATAGTGAACAATGAAGGAGACAGAGCAGGTGTTCCTTTTTTTTTTTTCTCCAGTAAAATGATCCCAGATCCAACACATTAAGGAACACATCAGCCTGAATTTCCCTCACCTTACTACTTTAAGTGCGCAAGTCCAAAGGATGGCAAATACTAATCCATGACAAAATAAATGAGAGCCTGTCTAAATGATTTGCTGTGTGTAAATCCTATTTGACAGATTAACTTCTAACCAACCTTTTCATCACTGGCGATTGCCACCTCTTTTCCATCTGCATCCTGATAGCAGTGGAGGAAAAACAAAACAAAACAAATCTATCTGCCATATATTTGAAGTAAAAATGAACACATTCAAATAAAGTTCAGAGTAATTCTTACCAAATGAGCACAACAAGAATGCAATCTTGAAACAAGATTGGGCAAACTGGACATGACTTAATTCTGTTGTCTATTTGCTGACAGTTGCAAAGCAGATAAACAACACTAAGTAAATGGGAAAAAAATGTCAGTTGCCCAACTTAAGCCATTACCGAGGGGAGGATTCCTTCTGTCGTTTTCGTGGAGACGGCGATGGACTGCGTGAATGTGAATGGCGTCGACGCCTACCAACTTCCCCATTCTTCACATTGGATCTTTTAGGTCTCTCCTCTTCAGACGAAGATGAAGAACCAGAATCTATAAACGTAGAAGAATCACTCTCTAGAAAATGATTCTCATTACAATACTAACACAGTTACTGGTAGGGTTATAACTGCAGTTTAAACTGCACTGTACTAACCCCCTCTCCCACAAAGTAAGAAGCCTCTACTTAAAAGCAGTTCAGCTAAGAATGTTAGCTGAAGTCAAGCGATAAGTAAGTCCGTTGGAGCTGGGTAAAAGTTTTTGCAGCAACCTAACTGTCCACATAAGATTTGCCTAGCCAGGCAATTTAAAAGATGAACTGCAGTTACTTACAGAAAGATTAAGTGGACACAAACCTATACCAGGCCCAGGTTAGTTTACTGATCTCAAGCATACAAGAGTCCAAAATATTAGGAAATAACCTATTGCAACAACCGATTAAGTAATCCATAGCAAACAGTATTTGTGTGTGACGTTAAGAGTTTAAACATGCAACTGTTAAAGATGCAAACCAATTAACAAGAGAAAACCCTTAAAAATGATACTTTATTCCTCATGAGTAATAATTAAAAGTGATTTCACCACCAGTGGTAAATCTAGAATTAAGTTTACAACAGCATTGCAGCGCACACAGCAAATAATTTTCATCAGTATTTGAACTTAACACCACTTCCTGCAAAAGTAAACCACAATCCAGTTTAGGAAATCCATGTCATCCATACCAGATGAAGACTGTTGATTTTGCCTTCTGTACTGACGCCTCTGTTGAACAGAGTCTGCTGCAGCCATTTTACCTCCTTTATCTTCTTCTGAAAAGGTACATACATGGACAGAATATTGAAACTGAAGATACAAATTTGCCTTATTCAGGCAGAAGCCAAGTCATATTGCAGTAGATGATCACGCATGCTTCCTCCCACCCCCAAATCATCATCTTTATACTTCTGAAAACGCTTGCTTTCAATGCCAGTCTATCAAGAGGGTTCAGCACTTTACCACTGCCTTTTATTGTCACGCATCTTTGATTAAAAACCTCACCCAAAACCAGTGTTGAAAAGTGGAAGCCGTACCTGATTCAGACAGTTCTGCTTTCCTTGGTTTTGGTGCTGGCGAAGGAGATTCTCTTTTTTCGGTACTCTTATGTTTGGGTGCTAAAAGACAAAGTCAAATAACTCAGTTGTAACTCGCTACATTCTTGCATGCTTTTCTGCCCATACAAACTGTACACACCATCTTTGAGAAAACAAAAGCACAAAATGATAAGGCTGCTGGAATACAAATTTTTATTTGGTTACCTGATGCTCTGCCAGGCGAAACAGAGCCACGGCTTTTTCTTGAACGATTCGACTGCTGGGGTGTTGGAGACCTACGTGGTTTTGGAGGTGGACTTGCTGGTGGGGATGGTCTGTGCCTCCGCCTAGGAGGGCTTGCCGAAGGAGAGAGCCTACGCGTTTTGCGAGGAGGACTGGATACGGTTCTTTTAGGTGGCTTCTTTGGTGGTGATCGGGAACGTGAGGAGGAGGAGGAAGAGCTACTGCCAGATAAGGATGCTGATGACCGTCTTCTCCTGTAAATCAAAAGTAACATTAGATTCTGACTAGCCAGCTTAAGAAATGTTTGAGCATGAACACAGAATTGCATTTGTCTGCAAGCACATATACAGAGCCACATACAACAGCACTTCCAAAACATAGTGGGCAGCCTTCAACACTTGGTTTGTAGAAGAGGAGACTAACAACCAATCTTCCACAGTTATTTTTAAACTACAACAGTGAGCAAAAAATTGTTAGTGTTACCTCTGCTTGCTTTCTGTCAATCTACAGACTACAACTAAGCTTTTCTCCTGGGAGCAATTAGTTTTGTTTGGGCTCTCTAACTTTTGGATGGTTAAGAGAATTCTCCGCGTTAGCACATGGGATTTAATGATCTTCAGAACAGATCTGTTTAAGAGTTTAGTGTGCAAATACACTAAAAAGTTTTTACACCAGGAGGTAAACATTTCAGACAACTTAACAATTCAGAATCAATCTATCCATTCTTATGTTTTAGTCTTTCATCTTTACTTTTTAATTTTAAAAAGGTAGGGCCTCTAGAATTCTGCGGCAAAATTTGTGGCAAGTTCTGTTGCAATTGTGTACCTGCAGAATCCACCTTTGGCTGCAGAATTCCTGAGAACCTGGAAAAAAGAAACCCTACCTTGAGTGAGATAAACATTTGCTGAAAAGGAGCTCTTGTACATCTCGCAACATACATGTTTGATATTTTCAGAGTTTTCCCAGTAACTGTGTGAAATGAACAACTTTGCAAACTCCGAAAAAAAAAAAATCATCACCTTGTCATAAAAAGGAAGAACTGTTCCTTCCCAAAAAAGAGCAACTACTGTGCACAAGAAAGCAACGCTTTAATTCTCTTCTACGAAGAGGGCAAGAATCTATTCTCTTCCTATGAAGATGAATGTCTATTCTAGACATTGCCATAAGTACATAATTTTATTTGCAAGGCAACTCAGAGCTTTGCTACTAGAACAATTGCTTCTGCTGTCAAAAACACAACCTCCAACACTGGAGAGCAGACCTTGAAGGTTTTTTTTAAAGTAAAAGAACATGAAGAAACACATTTCACATCAAAGTTTAAATTTTATTTTAATTCTATGCGATGGAAATGCAAGTCATAATTAAAGAGCTGCCAAAAAGTAAAATCCAGTTACTTGTTCTAATTTTTTCCCCAGGCAGGAAAAAAAAAAAAATTGAGACTTAAGCAAAAAAGTCATAAAGGATGTCATGTCAGTCTGTGCTGGGAGCTATCCAGAGCCATTTGACGAAGTTACAGTTCTGAAATTGCCACTTTTCAAAAAGGCAGAATTCTCATCACTATTTCAAGTCAAAAGAAATCATTTCACAGCTACTATTACGCTCCCCCACAACACGCTTCTGAAATATGACACTGCAGTTTTTACATCACTCAGATCATAATCCTGACAGCACTGAGGTAAAGTGAACAAGGTAATTTTGATAACGCTCACTCCTCACAACTAATGTTCCCTTCAACTTCCAAAGTTTAACATTTTCAGTTGTCTCAAAAAAGGGAATCTTACCGCCTCACAGGGGATCTGCTTCTTCTGTGTCTGGGTGGGGGAGGCATTCGCCTGGGAGGGCTCCTCCTCCTTGGTGATGGCCGTCGTCTTGGGCTTGGTCGCCTTCTAGGGGAGTAAGACCTGTCACAATCAAAAATTCAAATGAAAAGCAACTATCTAATTTTCAGATTTGAGGAAAATTTATCCTCAGGGCACTGCGTGTAAAGTTGCCTTTCTCCAAGCATATCACATTAAAGTAGCATTTAGATTATGATGCAAAGTGGTACATTCAGACACAATCAGTGCTTTAAAATTTACCAACACCTCTCTACTAAGAAGTAAAATAATCCAAAAAAAGGGGAGGGGTGTGTCAATTTACATCATCTTCAGCATCAAACCTATCTCGTAAAAGAAGGCTACACAATTCCCACTATCTAACAAATGCCACACTCAGCATTCAGTACCCCATCCTTTCTCCAGTCAGTGTTAGTCATTGTGAGCATCTTCTCAGGAAGGGATAGGAAGAAAACAACTCCCAAACACATTTATCCATTGAATTCATCTTTCTCATTTGGCCTAAAACATCCCATAGCTCAACATCTCTAAAAACATCACTACTTTACCTGAGAACATTACATTCAGTGGCACCATCAGAAGAAGATAATTACTTCTCAACCTTTGCAATCAAGATAAATGGAAGTCCTACCTTGACCGTGATCTATGACGCCTTCTTGGTCGAGAATGAGATGGAGAACGTGATCGAGATCTTGACCTTGACTTGGACCGAGTTGGGGATCTTTGACGAGTCTTCTCTTTTTCCTTCTCTCTCTCCTTCTTTGAATTACGTTCTGGTGAAGTTTCCTTAGTCTCTGGTACAGGAGGTTCAGGTTTAGGAGCTTTTGGGATATCACTGTTAAAAATAAAGACTTAATTTATAAGTATATACAAACCATAGCTCTTGGAATAACATTTTAGAAGCTGCCATGACATTCCCCTACAATGAACATTCTTCTGCCCATCCTCTGACAAGATGTTAAGACAGCCTGCTCCAAAACTGTGAAAAGAATTAGAACATGGTACAACAATTCAAAGAGAAGAAAAAGTAACATACAGGCTATGTATGCTAGAAAACAAGATGATGTCGGAAGTGGAAGATGACCAGGACAATGAAACCACAGCGGCAGCTAAGCACTCTGCCTTTAGAATTATATGCAGGACAAAAGAAATCTTACTGGAGATTACTAAATAAATTCTTTTGTCACTGCAGGGGGACAGGGAGAAGCAGGGATTCCCCCAAGTCAAGCTCCAAACAGATATTAGGATAGTTTCCGTTTTTCAAGAGGCAATATATACTTCTACACACAAAGTTATCACACTTACCTGTTTGAAGTTGCCTCTTGAACAACAGTCTCCTTTGGTTTCACAGAGGGTTCTGGCTCAGGAGTCGCCTCTTTCTTTTCTGGTGCAGGAGTAGCACTACGGCTCTTGGTTCTGTGATGAGGGGAGCGAGAATGGCTGCGTTTCCGCTCTCTTCTGACAGGCGACGACCTCCTTCGAGGGGAAGGAGACCTTGATTTGCGTCTAGGAAAAAGAAGTGCCATTTAATGGCATAACATAATAAATCATGCATAGGATAATAAAACCTGTGACACTCAGCAGCTGAAAGCTCTTTTAAATCAGGTAGACTCTCAGTACTGTCTAGAGCAGTTAAAGCACATGTAAGGACCACTTCACATTTTCTGCTAGTTATTGACAGCCGAATTAAGATGTCAATCAAACAAAAATCCCCCCAAACCAAAAAGAACAAAGCCTGGAACAGATAAACCATTAAAAACAGTTCCTAGTGTAAACAATGCCTATGTCAAAGTTGCTCCAGTTTACTTGCAATTACTGTTCAGTAGTTAAGTCAAGCTAGCCTGCCAAAATAGCAGGGGCTATTTCCCATTAATTTAATTTTTCTCTGCCACGCATTCTTCACTTTGTTCTAGAGTACTGTTGATACATTGTCTGCGCATTTTCATTACCTTCTTGGACTCCTGGATCTGTCTCTTTTTTCTCTGTTGTCCTTGTCTTCCTTATCCCGCTTTTCCTTGTCTTCATCTTGTTTCTTCATAGAAGCCAGTTTCTCTTGCTCTATCTAAGCAACCAAACATCATCACGTAACTCAGAAACATCATAAAGACTTTATCAAATACATATGTTGAACAACAACAACAAATATAATTTTCATGTCATGTCACCATATTCAGGACTAAAATACATTGCCCAGACAGAAAAGTTTTGCTGAGCACAAAATGTCTACTGAAATACCAATAGTTGTACAGCCACTAATTCTGCCCAGTGCTCACAATTATTCATCCACAATTCTATTAAAAAAAATCCTACCTGTCGCTGTTTTATTT
>NW_009258666.1:1150924-1154501 GCF_000687185.1 Egretta garzetta
AGTTTTGTTTTAAACCAGTTTCTAACCTCAGCTGAACAACAGCATTTTAATTAAAGCAAAAGTTTGGATACCTTGCCTTTTTTTTTTTCCCCCCTAATATAGCCTTCCCTATCTCTCCTGAGTAGCTAAAATTAGAACCTGGAGATGGGAAAAGTCAAAACGTAGTAGATTTCTAGAAAGCTCTAGTAAATACTAGCTAGAGCAGACAGAAAAAACCTCAAAAGCAAAACTACACCAACGTATTGTTCATTCCTTTCATACAATTCAGTTTCCAGTAAATAATGAAATCCACTAACAATAAAGCAATAGCCGTGATTCAGCTCACCAATCCCCCTTACACCTGCCCACCAGATTTCAACAACTTGCAAAAAATCATTAAGCATTCAAAGTTAGAAGAGAATTCAACCGTTCCAAATTTCTTAATTCACAAAATCCTCACCCAAGATGAAAGCACAGTCCAATTCTATGAAGAAATAAAGGTTTGCTAAGATGTTTTAGTTATACCTTTATCCCTAGAAACTACAACCACATGATTACCTTTTTGGAACAGTATGAATGAAAGAAGTCATCAGTTTTATCTCAGCCTTTGGAATGCAATTCTTTCAGAAATCAGTTTTTGTCATTTACAAAAACCCAGGCCCTCTCAACAGCAGCTCTGCACTCAGCTTTGCTGGGTCTTCCACCACAGTTATCTCAGCAGCTTCATCGGTTGCTTCCTTGGCAGGTTAGGGCCAAAAAAGCCTAATGAAGAATCAGCTCCACACTTTGAAATAAATTGTTTACTGAATACGTATCTACTGACAGCAACTAGCCTGGCTGCGTCACTTGAACACCCGCCTGAGGAACGCACCCTCCCTAACAATCAACAGGTAAAGGCTTCACAGGGCAAATAACTGCATCGTAGCAAGGAACTCTAAAATTAGTTCC
The DNA here is from genome assembly GCF_000687185.1 of Egretta garzetta. Lineage (NCBI taxonomy): Eukaryota > Metazoa > Chordata > Aves > Pelecaniformes > Ardeidae > Egretta > Egretta garzetta. The sequence goes on from NW_009258666.1 coordinate 1,151,852, forward strand.
CTGCAGCTCTCTCACAGCCTCTCTCCACTGCCCTAGAGACTACCACTGCAATAACTTCACCTTCACCTACAGCATAACCAGTACACATTTCTAATACACTATTCTAGAAAACCTCAAACAAAAAACCAAAACAAAAAACCCAACACCACCCCGAAAAAGGGGTTGGGGGTAACATTTAAGGATGCCTAGAATTCTAAATTACCAAACATTTCTTGAAAATTGGACTTCTTTTGAAGCTGTACTTTACATAAAAGCCTACTGGTGATATTCAGTACTATAACTAGAACACATACATTACTACTGTGTCTTTGATCCTCAAGTGGACCTTCCAAATATCCTCCAATGTGGTTTTAGAGAAGCCATTCCTCACATTCCTGTATGTGCCATCTGATACCCAGTTACTCCACTGAAAATCATCTTTGATTTATGTCTTACTTCCTATCTCATCCTAATCAACTCACCTTCTTTTCTAAGCATTCTGCAAATTTCAACTGCTTCAACAGCTTCTTCTGCTTGTTGCTGAAGCGATTGTCCTGTTCTGCACTTGTTCCCTAAAGCACAAGAAATAAGATTTTTAGTCTGTATGACATTCAACTATCTTCAAGTGTTAGTTTCCCACATATTTGCACTGGGCAGTGCACATCAACACCAGTTATATCATTCTGTAAGCAAATGAGCCTTTTCTGGTGAAATGAGCCTTTGCAGGTGCCTTTCAGTTTTAGCACTATAGTCTTCATCTATGGCTGAAGATTTAGGGGTACGCAGGCTCCTGAGCTCTACAGCAACACCTTAACCATATAATCTTCCTGCCATGCTACTTACAAATTTAAAAATACAGTAGTACCAAATTGCTATGAAAAGGACTTTTGCTGGAATTCACAAACTCCTCAGAAGGAATAAACTTTTTCCTCTGTCCCAGAACAAAAACATCGTATTTGTTTACAGTGACATCTATAAAACCTTTCGGTAAATCTCTCCAAAGTAAATCGGCCAACACAGAGCCAGCAAGAGTACAAAGAATGCTATTTTATTGATCATGCTCCGTTAAAGTTCACCAACTCGTTCCACTTTCATGAACAGAAACTATAGGTTAATTCATTTGGAATTGAAAGGCTTGAAGTCCAGTTCTGGAAAATTTTACTTGCACAGAAGTAAACAGAACCACACAGATACAAGAGTATGTGCAGAACTGCATCCAAATACTGACGACCTGTTAATGATTCAAAACAAATCCACAGCTCACGCATGAAGTTACATTTATTCAGGAAACCAACCTGACTGATGGAAAACAGAAGAATTTAATACACGCAGTTTCCTATGCACAGAAGAAGGGGTTGAATATGAGCAATAATATAAGCTGCTAAGGAAGCAAAAAATAAGAAAAAGATTAAATCCTAAGGTAACCTAACTACTTCATCTGATCAGAAAGCACTTTGAATTAGCAACGTAACATGCTACAAAGTCATCAGATACTGAAAGAGCACAAACTATTAACATTCCCATTTGCTATTCTGGCACACAGGAACCCTAAAGACCGATTGTGGCATGGGCACTTACCAGACTTAATCAGTCTCTTTAAAACTCTTTATAATAATGGCAGTCTGCTGTGTGGCTTACACATTAGCAACAAATGCAATACTGCTGGATCACTTCAGAATTTAATGTTCCATACTTTTTAAAAAATTTCTTTCACAACCCAGAGACGAAATAGAAAGGAATGAAATTTTTCTTAGCCTGTTTATATAACACATGGCAAGCAGCAAGGGTAACCAAATGAGACACAGAATACAGTATCACAGGAATTTCAAGGCAGAGACAAAATAGTTTGCACTGACGACTTTACAAAAGCTTGAAGAAGTGAAAGAATTATTAATAGCATCTTTCTTGATATGGTGAGTTCAAACAGCTGCTCTGCTGCACTTCTGTAATTTCCACAAGAACATTGGTTTCTCCTGAACCCGGACTAAAACTGGACCAGAATATTGTTTACAGACCCATTTCAGTGCCATGTTGCTTCTGTTTTTATAAACAAACACCTTTCACAAGCCAGTTTAAAAGAATATTGATTTGTAATTCAGTGTTTTCCATCCCAGTAATTCTGCCATCAATTAGAACTACTTGATTTGTAAACTTTCAACAATTGCATTAGACAGAATAAGTGTAGATTTAACGTGTAGTTATTTTTCTCAGGCTAGTACATTATCCAAAACTTAATTAAGTGAAGGGTTATGAGTGTCCTCATGTTTTAAATAGCTTCCTAGTTGCAGGAATAGAAAATAATAGAGCTGAACAGGTGAATGAATCTTGGAAAATTAAATCGGTTTTCAAAACTGCCAAGGAAGCCCTCAAAAATAAGTTCATTCTAATTAACGGAAGAAAAGGCTGAAAATAAGTATACCCTAGATAAGTTACTGTTTAATAGTCTGCAGAAAATACAGTGCAGCTGTAAGAATAAAAAAAGTCAATGATTAAAAAATATAGCATAAAAAAAGGGCAGTTTTGTTTATTTGCTTTGAATGTGGACACCAAACTGCATTTCACTGCAAAATCCGGTTCACCTCCCATCTGCCCCTCGGCCTTTTCTCCCACACTTCCTCGCATTCGAGGGCCGTCAGAGGCCCTCAGCTCCTCGGGACGCAGCCGTGACACA
>NW_009258666.1:1155687-1164617 GCF_000687185.1 Egretta garzetta
GAGGGGCCGTGACCGCGATGGCGGCCCAGGCCTCTGTGGCCCGGTGGTGCTGGCCTAGCACATGAGCACCGCAGGGGGTGCGTGTTCACCGCTCTGCCCGCTCAGTAAGCGCAGCGGGCTGCGTTCAGTTACCCCGCTGCAAGCTGCCACGAGCAGCCTGGCCCTCCAGCCCTTGACGGGCAAACCGGCGTGCGTCTTGGGCCGGCGGAACCTGCGTGTGGCCCGCTGCCGGCTGAAAGAGATGTGAGAGGAAGGGAGAGTAAGGTCACAGTTCACTGGGCTTCATACAGACTTATCCAAATAAACAGCCTGGGTTTAATCTAAAAGAAGCATGTATGTCCTTTAAAAAGGAAATACTATGTGCCTTTAAATGAAATCAGGCTATACTTAAAGTGCACCAGCTGATTCTTGCTTTATCAGCAGTCATTAGTAAATGTCACACGTGAGAGACACACGGTTTTACGGATGTCTTTTCGGAAAATGAATTGGTTCAGGGAGTCAGGAAAAGACCCAAAGAACATTCTTAGATTTTACCTGCTTTGCCTTCCAATGATCAAACCTTTGCATTTTGCACAGCCAAACTTGGAATAGCGTTCAACTCTGCTACTTAACGTTCCTGGCACCATGGAGTAAGGGGAAGGAGGTCTGCGCTGGGGGTGCGGGTAGCTTCTGAAATTTATTAAAGTTGGCAACTGAACTTGGAATCGCTTTATGGTTTTGTCTGTTGAGAAACACGAGTTGCAGCCTGTTAGATGGGAGCAGGACACTAGGTGGGGCTGCGTGCTCTCTGCTGAAACAAGCTGGGTGACGGATCCAGAAGGGGTGAGAGCTGACTTGCAGAAGTTTTGGGAAATGGGGCTCGCCTAGAAGTGAAAAATCGAAAGATTTTACTGGTGCAGTTGCATCAGTAAATTGCCAACTGTGAGCCTGAAGGATCCAACCTGCTGAAGCTGTAAATTCTAGGAGACTTTTAGAAGCAACAAAAAAACCCAAACAACTAATTCTTGTAAGACCCGCTGCAGACCAACTACTGAGTATTTCCCTTAGAAAAAAAATATAGCACTATTTCATTATGCAGCCTGCAGACTGAATATTCTCATTGTCGCTGCTGAATACAGCCCTGCTGGTGTTCTGTAAAGGGAGAAACTTCAAGAACAAAGTAAGAAACGGGAAAGGTTGCTTGTATCACACCGCTGAGCAAAAAGGCGCTCGGAGGCATTGTGTATTAATTGTATTAATTTGCAGAGCTTCACGTATAATCTCTAATGAGTTTGTGTGCATCAGTTAATGCATTACGCTTACATTGCCTGTTCGCTCCAAAGGCTTACATGCTCTGGGTTTTCTTTAATAGACCAATTTGCAGTATCAGCTTTCGGTTGTATTGGGTTTTTTGGGTTTTTTTAACGAGCAGGTTTACCTGATGGCAAGTCTGGACGCAAAAGTAGCTGAAGTGGGATTTTTCAAAAAAGCGGGGGTTTGAAAGTGGAAGCCGGGTGCCTAGACAGGGCAGGCTGAATCAGCGCCGAAGCAGCTGCTATTACAGGACAAGGACAGCGTGGGATTGTTCCTGGAAAACTGCTAAATCCACAGCAAATTATACCAGCGTTCTGGTGGTAGTGCAGTGGAAATACAGTGATTTTTGTTTCGTAAGAAGGTGATTTTGCTTGGTCAGCATTAGCTCTGGATTTTGCTGACAGGAGTCAGAACGGACTGGGGGGGCTTCCCGGGCTTTGCCAATATATGGCAAATTTTACTGGCAAAACAGCACGCTTTGAGTCTTTCAGATTGAGCAATGCTGGTGTGGTTAAGGCAGTAATTCTCCTGCCCATCATCGTAATTCTACCAATCTAGAATTCCTTCTAGTAGCACCGCTTATTCTGCTTCAGTGAAGCAAAGTGAACTTCATTGTTTTCAAAGTCTGTAAATAGAAAGTAAACAACAATTTGTAGAAGTAGGTCTGGCTAGTAACATTAAAAAATAACAGTAAGATGGGGATTATTTTTTCTAAAGATCTTGATTTTGATACGGGCAGAACATGCTCAGAAAAGATCCTCAGCTGTCCAGAAATAGGAACAGGAGGCCAACTCCTTTACATTTTTAGAAAAAAATTTGAATTGGCACCTGCAGTCCCTTCTGAATGATTCTATCAATCATTCTTGCCACAAAATATCAGTCAGAGAACTAGGATAAGTAAAATATTTACAACAAGATTTAGAAACTTCACAAACAGCTGTCTTAATATTTAGTTTGGAATTCAAACTGTGCTCCAGTTTCATACAAAAAAAAATAAATTGTGAAGTAATTGAATTTCGTTTCTGCACAAAAATACCAGTCAGTAAAAATGACCTGTTCAAGCGATGCATTCACATCTTGGAAAAAAAATATATCCACATATCACTCCAGTCCCTCATTGCTTAAGTCTGGGAACTGGTCAGCTTTGTTTTGGCACTGCACAATTTAAGGATGTAACTACTGGCAACGTGGGCAGTATTGGGGAGAACAGCGAGTGAAGCAAAAAAGCTTTAAAGCGGAGGCTCTCTGGGATCAGTTCAGTTACACGACAGCAACTTCTTTCTCTACAGCTCCCAAAAAGGAGTTCACACACCCTGCTATGTTTTACAAAGGTCTACAAACGGGCTGCAGCCCCTAATGGCCGCAGTCGCTTAGAGCCAACCGCTGGCAGGGCCTCGGTGCAAGACACACATAAAGCAATAAATCTGGAGGACAACGTTCCCGCTGTATTCGCTTCACGCTCTGCCCAGCCGTTCACGTGAGTGGTTCCGTAAAATTTAACATGTGTGTGTTGAAGAGCGGAGCTGTTTCTCAGTGCCTCATGTACTTCTATTTAAGACAAGGTTTAACTCCTCAACCTTCTTTCTAATCCTTCCCATCTGTCCTGCCAGCCAGAGTTTCAGGGCTGCTTCGATCCGCACACTTGAGACAATCAGCCACCAAATGTCGGACAATGATGCTGTGTGTTCACACTCAGTGGGCTGTGAGTATCCTTGAGAATTTCTTTGTTGCATTACTGTACGCCCACAATCACCACACTTGCAAAACAGCGTCACTTTCGGTTATTTTCTAGAATAAAAAAAATGATAAAAATAGTTCAAGCCTAGGCTGCATTAGAGAACAAAGCTTTTCAGGGTGTGAGTTGCACACAGTAGCTGTACAAAGCCTCGCTGCCTGCCCATGCTTACTTTTTCAATTAAAGAACATCTCCGATTTTGTAGAAGACAAAACATTCTAATGCAACTCCAGTAATGAACCTAAAGCAATTCTTGGCGTGAGAGCGAAAACCCTTAGAAGTTGAGTTCATTTGGAAATGGACAGGTTACCAAGTTTATAGAAATATTTTAAAAATACTTAAAAATAAAAAGTAACCTTTTTGTCTAAAACCATACATATGTGGCATTCGAAACGCGAAAGACGGGCAAAGATAAATGCAATTCTGATACTTCCTGTACTATCCATCATGTATAAAACAGACTACAAACCTGTTTCACATAAATCGTAACGAACCCAGGTTCAACCCGAGTTGTAGCTTGCACGTCCAAATTTTAATTCCTGTTTATCATCAGTCATTGCCGAAGAGAAAAACTCTCCAAGTACGCAAAAGCTCCACAAAATACAAGTGTGCATCTTTGCTTCCAACGAATGGCCTTGGTTTAGTCGGTCTCTCCATACCCAGAAGGCTCACTGTGTTTCCGATGATTTGTATGCCTCCACCAGTTGATTTCAGTCATACAAAAAGTGTCCAGCCCTTTTATTTTTCCACCCAAAGAGAGAATGCAGGATTAATTACAATCTATAGCCAAAAATAACAGCTCGTTGCTATTCCAAACGCAACGTCGCTTGGCTGAGGAGTCCCAGTTCCGTGTAAATAAGAATTCCATCTCTTTTCTCTCTCGGGGAGGATGGGCGTTCCCAGTTATCTGTTCTGCATGTGGATATCCACAGGTATGAACGTCACCGTGGGATGCTGAGACATGCTGTTGCTGTTCTGCCCTAAAGCGGGTGGCATTGCTTTTGTGGTGGGTTTGGGTTCCAGCTCCCGCTTCACTCTCATGCGTCTGCAAAGGTAAAAATGAAATTGTCACCAGAGCTGGCATGTGTTGTGGGGTCTCCCATGGTAAGTATTGGGAAGGTTCCCATGGAAGCAGGTTACATTGAACAGCTCAAGAGAAGTCAATACAAGCCAGGATTTCATCCCCAGGATACTAAATACCAAGCCAGCACTTCTCCAGCGTCTAAGTCTAACCCAATGCCCTGGAAAGTGAGAAATTGAGCTGCTCTCTGGCAGCCTCCATGCACACAGCAGACCTTTCCTCTGTCAACAGGAGTCCCTACATAGAGCTTCCATCAAGCATCCTCCATCAAGAACCTCTTTCTGCTTTCCTAGCAGTTCAATCACGGAACGCTGACGGTGAGATTTGGGACGCTTCAATCAAGCACGTTATAGTTTAGATTCTACTAGGAATTTTCAGCAACAAATATTGAAATGGTCTTAGATGAGAGCCCACCCAACCGTCACCTTGGTTCATCTTGTCTCTCCCTCAAGAAGCATAGAACTTGGCCACATACCTGTTATATGTTTTCAATATGAGCAGAACCACTGTAAAAATAATAATGACTCCTACTACAATGGCAGCAACTATTGCTCCAGAACCTAGCAGGGAAGCAGAAAGGAAAAAAAAAAAAGTCTTATTTACACAGTTGTCATTGTACTGTTTGAAGTTTGCTAAGTTCAAGGTCCACTTAAATAAAAAAAAAAAGCCACCACCCCACTACTTTTCTTACTTTGATAGAGACTTTGTTCTTGAGACTTCGTGGTCTCATTTACTGAGGACTGAGTATTATCGATCAGCGGGGTGGCTGTCGTCATCTTGATTCGGCTACAAAATTAAAAAGAAGAGTGAGTTTATAAAATAACCAACCAAACTTGACAGCGCAGTTCACTGACCATTCGGCCACAAGCCATTAAAGATTCCAAGCTCGCCAAGTGCAGGCTCGCTGAACTGGGGTTCTTAATATTTTCTTAGTGGTGAAAATCTGGCCCTGATGAAGTCAATGGAAATTTTCCTACAAACTAGTCTTCAGCAATTTTCCTTATGATATATGCCGCTTGGTATTAATAGGATAAAATAAGATATAAACACAATAACGCATTGTTACCTATATAGTATTGCTGTTATACAAGTGTTTGGATAAACATCTATTTTAAATGCTTTAGTATTTTCTAGATTATCATGTCAGGTGGATATTCAGATCACTGAGCAAGTCAGCATGAACAGTCACACAGACATATTACTCTTCAAGGGAGGAAAAAAAGTCAGCACAGAAAGGTTTAAAAACTCCTTTATAGGATAGAATTTAAAGTAGCTTCATTCATCTAACATGGAGAAGAAAAACCGTTTAACCTCCTAACTTGAAGCTCCGAAAGTTAGGTGACAAACAACGGCTATAAAAGTGACAGATAAAAAATATTGCGATGTGACGAGGACAGATCGTTGATGTGAGTTCAGCCCAGCACCTTGCTCACACCAGTGTCATTTCAGGTCGATCCTTGGAAGAGGACAAGCCTGCAAGCAGACGGCTGAAAATATGCCTGCTCCTGCATTTTGGTAGGATAAAATCGTAGATCTAGAAAGAGCAGCCTGCATGTTTACTGATTTTAAAAGCGTTTTCAAAATGTTTTCTAAATGTGACCAGTAACCTTAGCCGTTAAAAGACTCCTTCAGCCTGAGAAGGGTGCGAATACCACTTCAAACAGACCTCTGAAACCATTTCAGCTCCCGGCTTCAGAGAGCTAATACCCTCAAACTATCCACCAAAAATTAAATTATTCTTCAACACTTGATACTGGCATCGAGTTTACCATTTCAGATGCCACCCGGTACACAGCCCCGCCAGGACTCTGCTCTCCTCTGCTATCCTCCACTGGGATACTGTGCATCTGTGGCACATTCTTAGGAGCTTTGATTTTACGGAGCACAAAATAGAGAATAACCAGAAAATGACTGAGTGGATAGAAATCAATCAGTAATAAAGCAAAGTGCCAATGTAAAAGGCAGCCTCCCGTCCCTTCGCTTCCCCCTTGTTGAGGCTTTCCTAAAGGTTCCTGCAAAGTAGCATCCATCAGACAAAACGCCTGTAGTGACAGGGTACAGATTTGGGAGGCAAGGACACGGCTCGGATTGCTCGTGGCAGGCAGGGCGTTGCGTTGGGGCAGGGAGGCCAGGAGCTGGGACAACACACGATGTGTGCTTGGGAGGCTCCTCCAGTGGGTATGCGAGGAATGAGAGAAATCAGCAACCAGCGGGAAGGGAACCCGTCCACGTCCGCGTGGGTATGAAGGATGCGAATTGCAAGGTCGATTCATCAAGTACTTTGATCCTCTTAAGAAGGTTGGGTTGTTTGTTTTTTTTTTTTCTTTAGAAAAAAATAACTGTCTTGAGTCTGTAACTGGGTCATTCTCCTCTGACTGAATGATTCCTTTGTTTAGCCCGGGCCAAGTTAATGCAGCAACATGATCACCAACTGTAGTCATAGATCTTTCCACGCTGAAAGACATATTTTGTGTTTAGAGTTTGCCCAGCCTTATTGTGTAGCACAGGGAAAGGACTTGCACGCACCTTGGAGGGACCTGTGAGAGGCACCGACGCTCGGGTAACAGCGCTGCCTCCATCTGTTTCCCCGCTCATCCATTTGAAACCAGGTCGGTGAAGGTTTGTACCCTTGACAAGCAGAGGCTGAAGAGCCTCTCCATCTCACTGCAGGCTGGGGAAAGCTGGGCAAGTATTTTGACTACAGACATAATTCAGAAAAAGCCACATCCAGCTTTTACCTTGTTGCTCCTGATTAGGAGAGCACAAATTCCAGATATACAAAGTGTTTTTCTCCTCCTCTGACTACTAAAATAAAAACCCCAAATAAAGACCGAGTATTTTGATATTAAGCCATGTAATAGTCATACTCACTGACTTCCACCTGGTTCAAACCACCTTGGTAATGGTGAGCTATTTGTGCATGAGTCACCTATCACCGAAGAATTTTTATTGTTGCCGGCGAAGCCGCCTGTTTACAGAAAGGACGAATTTATCCAACAGGGTGGAGCAATCTCAGATGCAATCTGAAAAATCCTTTTTTTTTTTCTGCATTGTGTAGCAAGTAAAGAGGTCCAAGGTCTGTATCTCAGGCCAGGGTGGGAGGCACCAGTCCTTAGTTTTGCCGTTTTACCTAGAGCAAGCCTGAGCTCCATTCCTCCCCCCTCAAACAGCAGAGTTCTGCCTGAACCAGGCCTGCGCTGCGAGACTCAAGGACCCAGCAAAGTCCATGGGAACCTACTGGTTTTGGGGTATTACAGGCTAGATCCTACTCCCTTTAGAAAAACATATGGAAAATCAGGAGCGCTCAATAAAAGCGGAGAAGAAATGGACTTTGATACCGCAATCACAGGACATTCTTTCTTTATGACACAGGGCGTGCACATCCCCTGAGCACGCACACCTGCCTGGGGTTTTGAGAGCCACTAATTCACTCGTAGTTCTCAAGATTGGGGGTAGGGGCACAGGCTCCTGGTTATTTTTGCATCCCCCGTATTATAGAGCTGGAAATGTTTCTATAAAGTTAAGCTTCGGGCGCGTTTCCATTTAAAACACCTTTGCAGATTACAGCCTATAGGGTTGTTTTGGCAAGTGGTAGCAATGCTCCCATTTATCCAGCCTTCCTGCCTCCCCCTGCCCTGCCGAATTTCCAGCTGAATGGCCTCTCATTTATGGCGAGGTGGGGATCAGAGCTCATCTGTCAAGCGGCTCCTCCAGCACCTGGGGGGTGATGGGGAGCAGGGGGGCTTGGTTTGAGTTTTCCAAACTTTGAGAGCCAATTCCCTGCCAGGGAAGGCAGGTGCTGGTGAGGAAGGGACACAAATTCAGCGCTTTGCCACCCAAAAAAAGCTTGTCTTCACATCAGGCTGTGTCGCAGGCTTTAAACTGGACACAAAATCAGCTATTGAGTCTCCAGCAGTAATATATTCTGATTTTGGCCTCTCGATTAGAGAATGAATTCATCCTTTCAACTGCACTGCTGCACACGTATTTTCATATTACATTGTGGCCAAACACAGGCTGAAAAGCCGGTGATTTTTTTCACTCCTTACTTATCCAGGTCTAAGGAAGGACACTGAGCTCTGCTGCTCTGGGACTTGATTTCCTTGCCCAAAATGTCAGCAGGGCAGATGCTTAAATTACAAAAAACCCACTAAAGTCTGGTTTCCTTGATAATCTGGTTTTCTTTCTCAGCATACTGGCCACGACAGCTGCTGGGACAGGGAATTTCCTCTAGAATATTTAGAAATAGATTGGAATTTGGGCTAGTCTCTTCCCTCAGGCCCTCTTGCAGATGTAAATAAGCAGTGCCACGTGAGAACCACCTTACACGATCAAAAGGCCACCGAGAGCTGAACTTAAATGAACATTACCAGGGTGCTGGAGCTGTGTGAGGAGAGGCAAATTATCAGAGGCATAAAGCATTAATTCCTATAAACAAATGCTAAGATGTCATTGAAGAAGCCCAAGAGGCAGTCAGATAGAGTCATAGAATCACGTTGGTTGGAAAAGACCTTTGAGATCATCGAGTACAACCTTTAACCTAACCCTGCCATCCCACCACTAAACCCTGGCCCTAAGCACCTCATCTATCCTTCTTTTAAACACCTCCGGGGATGAGGACTCTACCACCTCCCTGGGCAGCCCATTCCAGAGCCTGACAACCCTTCCGGTGAAGAAGTTTTTCCTAATGTCTAGCCTAAACCAGCTGTGGCGCAGCTTCAAACCATTCCCCCTCGTCCTATCATCTGTCACCAGGGAGAAGAGGCCGCCCCCCACCTCCCTACAGCCTCCTGTCAGGTAGTTGTAGAGGTGATCAGGTCT
>NW_009258666.1:1164726-1173120 GCF_000687185.1 Egretta garzetta
ATGCCATTGGCCTTCTTGGCCACCTGGGCACACTGCTGGCTCATATTCAGCTGGCTGTCAACCAGTACCCCCAGGTCCTTTTCCACCAGGCAGCTCTCAAGCCACTCTTCCCCGAGCCTGTAGCGAATCCTATTAAATAAGGCGGAAGGACTTCCTACCATGAGCGGTGGATGTCCTGACAGTCATCGAACCTCAGATTCATTCTCTCCTGCAAGAATTCCACACCACAGACCCATCACCATCCTTTATCCTGCAGAAGAAGAGGCTGAGGAGTCAGCCACCGTCCGCACCCACCCTCCCGCCGCTCCCAGAGGAGCTTTGTCCTAAGGCATGTCCGTTTGAGGCTCAGCTCAAACCATTTGGGCTCAGCTCAGCTCACACATCAACCTAAGCAGCCAACTCACTCCCATCCACTGGAGAAGTTAATCCTTCTATGTAAGCCTGGAGTTTTTCTCCCTTCCCAAAAGCAATGGGATTCAAGAGCAAGGACCCGGACTATGAGCAGTCCCCAGGGGAAGCAGACGGGTGCTTCAGCTCTGCTCCTGCCTCCACCCGAGCAGCTCACCCGTCCCTGTCTTTGCCAACAGGGTTTACCTTGTCTGATCACAGCGAACACCGAGTGGTTTGAACGTTTCATTGTTTGCTGCTGTTTTCCAGCAGCGGGGGAATCAATTGAGCATTCGCGGCACAGCACGTAAAGGAAACAGGTTTGTATTTAAGAGTCACAAACTCAGCTCCAGCTCCCCATAAACTGGCAAACCATCCATCTCCGCTCCAAACAGCCTTGCGGCAGCACAGCCACATGCCCCCGCGCTCGCCTTCCAGCAGCATCCCGAGCCGTGAGAGCCAGGGACATCGCCGGTGGTTTGATGCAGAAGGTAATTTCAGAAAGTAATAAAACCGCAACGTGCTTCAGTGAGACCTGAATGTGCCTGAATTTACCTTGCGAGGCTCTAAAGAAGGAGGAAGGAGGAAAAAATAACCCCCAAGGTCAAACTGGTGAGCGGGAGCTAAGGCATAAGCGTGGCCCCAGGCAAACGACCCCACTCTGTATGGAGGCTGTGTGTTGGTACGTGTCCCGACGTCCGACCCCCACCTTTATATAAGCATTTGTCTCAGGTTCTGGCATGAGGTCTCCAGGTTTAGCTGTTGTTAAAACATATTAAAAGCATCTAATTTCCTTTCCAAGACAAAGTTACGCAAACTGCAAGCAACCCTACTGTGCAGTAGCAACACCAAGAAAAAAACCCAAACAAACAGTAATTCTGCCTGTGTGACTTATATCTTGCAAGGGGCTAAAACCCCTCAGCTCACGCCAATGACAAGAGCTGAGGAAGCGAAGACAGGTCCTCAAAAAAGGAATGCCCTCCTTTCAAAGGCCGTGCCTAGGAATAGGAACCAGCTAGACTTTGTCATTGACTTGCCCAGGAGCAACGTCTAAACCGAACCGTGAACTGCAAATTTCCCAACTCTAATTTTTTTCCCCTTAAAACACTGGGCCACACGCATTTCTCCTCGCCCTCTGAGTGAATGCACTTAGTATTGGGAACTACAGTAACTCCACCATGTTCAGCAAAGCTCATCGCATCAGCAAAACACTCCGGACCCCTCAGGGTAGGACTGTCTGTGCAGACAGGCCAGGATCCGGAATCAGAACAAGCCAGAGGTATTTCCCCACTGCTTACATGCCAGGATATATGGCACGCTCAGATCAGACGACTTGCTTAGACACTTGTGAAATAGATGTCAGAACCAGGATTTGAACTGGAAATGGAAAAAACCGACCATGCCACCACCACACCATTGAAGTCCCTACAGCTCAAAGCCTGCACTGCTCAAGTGTAACCCCCAGCCGCGTTACAGAACCGTCCGGTGGGGCCTGTCGGGTCGAGCTCAGGTGCCTGTTGTTGAATTTTTTATTTTTTTTTAAAACATTCGAACTCCCCCTCTTTCACTGACAAATATCGTATGCGACATCCGGAGCTTCTCACCAGCTCTGGCCAGTTCCCTGGGATTTCCCAGGGACAGCTATGACAGGACAAGGGGTCATGGTTTTAAACTAAACCAGGGTAGGTTTAGACTGGATCTAAGGAAGAAATTCTTTACAATGAGGGTGGTGAAACACTGGAAGGGGTTGCCCAGAGAGGTGGTGGAGGCCCCATCCCTGGAAACATTCAAGACCAGGTTGGACGGGGCTCAGAGCAACCTGATCTGCTTGAAGATGTCCCTGCTCCCTGCAGGCAGGGTTGGACTGGGTGACCTCTAAAGGTCCCTTCCAACCCAAAACATTGTATGATTCTATGATTCCCATCCTGGACCCAGGCATGCTTTACTACTTGTCTAAGTTTCCAGGTAGACCTGTGGAAGTCTGGATGCATCAAACCCCCTCCAGAAATGCTAAACAAAACTGAAATTTTAAACTAATACGTCACCTAAAAGCAAACGGTCTGTTTAACATGCTGTGACTATATAGTAAGGCTCTTTAAAAGACATTTACAATAAATCAGTTGGTCAAATGGTTGCATTTGCAGAAGACGGAATTACTTCGTTATTTAGATCTGAAGCGATTCATTTAAGAGGAAATGGAATAACATTTTAAAACAAAAGTGCAACACTCAGATGATATATCAAATATCAAGAGAGACCTGGGAGCAATTTTGCAGCTTATTCCTGAAAGGAATGCTGGAGGTTTTCTTTTGTTGGCAGCTTTTAAAAATTATTATTAGAAGGCTCTTATTCTACATTTTTTATTTATGACTGTGCACCCACGAGATGCTAAATTAACCAAACTCAAGTGGTGTAATCAAGGGCTGGCAAATAAAAAGTCTCCTGGGATCCACCTTATCATGACAAAGAGGGAAAGGTGCAATACACTGCTTGGTCTGTATTTTTTTTTTTGAGAAAGGATTCCTTACTCTCCCACAACACAGAACCATGTCTCAAGACAGAAAGCAAAATAACCGGCAGGCTGAGCACACCGATTGCCAGGCTCGTGAGATGGCCTCCAAGGCTCAGGCACCGTCCGGAATATCTCTTATTTTGCCCCTGCAATCAGGAAAGCACAACACGAGAGTGATTTGTCCCTCCTCTGGGGCTGGAGTTGGCTCACAGTCCTCTGCACCCTGTCAAGAAGACCGTACATCATTTTTGTCCTCAGATGTGCTCTTCCACCAGAAGGCTTTGTCCGAGCAGATATGGGGAGTTTTCTATCCCTTGGTACCTGGGAATCCTCCATTTCACGTATGGCTGCACAGATTGATTCGCTCAGAGCATGGCTGCACATCTGGAAACCTGGGATTCATCCCCTGTGCGGTAAGTCCTACGCTCCCTGGATGGGATCGGATGAAATTCTGTATCACATTTTCCAGCAAATCGGTATAGATATGCCACTGCATCCCAGAAACACTGCTTATGTGCCTGAGGCAGCTCGCGTGCACACAACTCAGCCGGGAAAATCAACAGGAGAGACTCGAGGGACAGACGATTCATAGTACAGAGCAAAGCCTGAGGCTGATTCCCAGCTCATCTGGACTCAGCAGGAGCTGGAAGCCCCTTCCACGTGCACTGAGATATCAGCAGAACCATTATTTCTCCCACCATGTGCCTGGCAGCATAATTAACCTCTGATCTGGGCATGAAAAATGCAATCTGGTGGATTGCAAGACTCACCGCAGCAATGGGCGAAGGGAATCTGCCCGCACTCATGCACTTAAAAAGCATCGACTGTGGCAGCAGGTTCAAAGCATCACAGGAGCCCAAAGCCCACACTGGGCTCCGCAAACACGATGCAGTCTGGGCTCTTTGCTTGCAATAAGGTGGCTCTACCCACCACACACTGGTGAGGTCCCACGTGGCGCGCATGTTCCTGGGAGCGCTCGGGTCGGGGGCGCAGGAGGGAAGGATGTGTAATTAGCAGTTAAATATTACCCTGAAAAAACTGATTCAGAAAGAACAAAAATGCCTCCAGGCACCTCTGTGAATCTCAAGGCAGGAATGACTCACGGGGGAGGGCGAAGGAGAGTCAAGGTGACAAATTTTAGAAACCATCAATGTGTGCATTCAAATGGAAAGGAAGAAAATTAATCGGAGTTGAAGCCTCAGTTGGAATCTGGCACCAGTCAGCGGCATTGTCTCATGCATCCCTCAAATCACACTACCCAAAAATTTGGCTCTGCTGTTCAAAGAAGTCCCAGCAAAGTGCATGCTGGTGGCCACTTCAGTGGATCTGGACAAACCAACCACAAAAAAGCAGCTTGCCCTTGAGGACCGTCTGCTTCTGCTCTTGCAGTGGAAAGTCAACCTGGCTTTGTGCACGTAAAAAATTCCTGCTACTGCAGGACTCATTCCAGCTTTTCAGCAGTATCTTTGGAAAACTTCCTACAGCTTTCCAGATTCCTAAGGAATAGAGTTTAAAAACCATTCCCAATTCAGTAATGCTCGTGCAGAAATGATTACCAGGCTCTGCACCTTGCTGGATCTGCCATTTACTGAAAGGCTGGAGCAGTTCAGGAGATGACGCTGTTGTGGAAATCCTCTCACCTGGATTTTCCATCAGGGCATCTGCTTTACTCAGGGCACAACCCATAAATGTTCCAAGGCAGGAGAGAAGGGATTAGGACTGAAACTCTGAGCGTGGGAATTGCAGCATTAACCCTTTTATCTAAAGGTCAGAAACAGGCGTCTGTCTGAAAGTCCGGGATTAAATGGAAGATCCCAAATAGTTTCCAAAAGGAAGAAAGAAAAAGGCCGAACAAAACCCAAGGGACTGTGGTTTGGAAAAGGAATCATGGCGCAGAAGAGATTGGTTTCATTTAGGGCCAAAGTTTTCAATAAAAGTCACTTTAAATGGAGTATGTAACTACAGTCACTTAGAGAAAGAAAATGTCCCATCATCGTATTATTATCTCTCGTCTGGCCAGTTTGCATCCCTTCCCTGTAAAGGGTTGGCCCAGTTACAGGCGTGCAGCAAAGCACCTTTCCATGGTGGTTCTGACAACGAAGAACAAGGAGGAGGTTTTCAGAGACACCGAAATACATTCATATAACCATGTTGTATACACACAGCCTCATCTCCCCCAGGTAGCAGTGACCTTGCGTGCGGAGCCCAGCCCAAAGAGAAGGGGGGAAACCCAGTAAAACCACCTTGCGCTTTGCCTAAACATATGGGGAACGAGTCTCACAAGACAAAGAGCTGCTAAAGTACTGTCAGCCACTTGTGACAAGAGAAGGGAAAAGGAGTTCCTGGAGCAAATGAAGGCTCATAAGGACAACAGCAATCAAAAAAAGGAGACGCACAAGTCAAATGCGTTGACATCTTTATCATATCCTCCACCCTCCTCCCCAGCCAAACCCAACCATGGCTGGAGTCCACTATCTTTTCTGAATTATTTCCCCAAACCAGGACTGGAAAAAACACTTCTCCCAGTTGCCGTACCATCACATGCCTCCCTGGCCAGTCCCTTCTCTTCTCCGAACCCTTCGTTTGCCTCGCACTGTAACCCACAGCAGGCTGGAATGAGTTCGCACCCCAAGCTGCCTTTCATGTCAGGGAAGGGCTCTCTCCATTTACAAACCATAGCACGTCAACCAACGCGGCTCCTGGGCTGGAATGAGTTCACACCCCGAGCTACCTTTCATGTCAGGGAAGGGCTCTCTCCGTTTACACCAGCACAAACCATAGCACGTCAACCAACGCGGCTCCTGTTTGCTGGCAGACGGGTGTTCGTTTTCCTTTTCTAAAGACAAATACATTTGCTAGGTCAAGAGTTTTGAGGCTTCCGTTACAGACTAATAAGTAAATAGGAAACTTTATCTTTCCAAGTAATGATTTGGGTTTCTGTTCTGCTCTGAGCAGAAGCACGAAACAGCCGTGCAGCACGCAAGGCTGCAGCGCTTCAGATCAGCAGAGCAGGCAATGGGCAGCCCAAGTCCCCCCATGCTGCTGTGATGGGCTCGCTTCCCCCTGCCAAATCCCACCAAAAAAAATCACCTTTCTTCGCACACACGCAGTTGAGTCGTCAGATGCTGATGTTAGGTGGGATGAATCTAAGTGTTTGGTCTGGGGGCTGTCTCCATCCAAAAGAGGGGATGTGCTAAAGGCAGAGCCCCTTTCCTCTGTCCACTCGCCCAGCCTGGCACTTGAAGCAACTGCACCATCAGCCTCATAGCTGGGCAAGGGGGATCCCCGACTGGTAGCCGGCCCCGAGCAGCTGACAGCGAGGAAGCACCATGACTCCAGGGCCCCTGGAATTAGGTTCTAACTCTGCTGCTCCATGGAGTTGGTTGTGAAAACATTAAGCTATGTATGTTGGTGAGAAACTGGATGACTCAGACATGCCAGCAGCTTTTTTTTTTTCCTTGCTTTTCTCCTCTGTCATCCCCATTCATGCCTCCTATCATCTCTCCCTCCAAGAGGCCCAACGAACGGCATCGGGTTTGGCTGCGTTTCCTGATTTCTATGACTCTCAATAAAAGCAGCACAGTCATCTCCACCACATTTTTTTCCTCTCCCACATGCCCAACAATAGGCCAGGTCAAGGCTAAATTGCTGGCCCCCACTAGACCCCGCCTAACACAACTGCTCTTCAGGTTAACGGTTGGACTTGATGATCTTAAAGGTCTTTTCCAACCTAAACGATTCTGTGATTCAGTGATGCTGAGCCCAGCCTGGCACACGGGCTGGAGACCTCAGGACATGAGGCATCGCCCTGGGGAGCAGGGGCTGCGCTGGGCAGACGCCAGCACCCCGCAGGGTGTTCAGCGTTGATGGATTTACCCCCTGAGCATGGTGGCTGCTGGGCTGAGCCCACTGTAGGCACTCGGGGCATCGCTCATGGGCTTCTCCAGCTCCTCTTTGCACTAAATCCTGACTGCCTCACTATTTATTGCCACAAAAAGAAGAATTTAGTGTAATTAATAAAAGTCACGCTTTCAGCAGCAGCAGACAGATAGCAGCAGGGCTGGGCTGGAAACCTTCACGAATTACTGCCAGCTGAGGAGCCAAGTCTACTGCCAGTTGTGGGTTGGAGTTTTAGGACTGCCATCCTCTGCCTGCCACTGGGGCACGTGGTGCCATGTGCTCCCCAGCTACCGGGCTGGATCTGCTGCAATTCAAGCTGTTCATCTACCAGAACAATGTAAATCTCAATACTGTTCTGAGAACCTCTGCAAGTTTCACATCCTTCAGTTTTTTCCTGTATTAAAAAATAGAGAATTCTCTATGCAATACGGAAACGCAGCTCCTTTCACTTCACCAGCAGCAGGACGAAGGCAGCCGCAAGATTTCTTCAAGTACGCTTCAACAGGTTTGCATGGGCAGGTGAGGCACGTTCCCCTCTTCCAAGAGCACTGGGTGGACAAACACGGAGGCAGTGCAGTATTTTACGCTTATGCCCTGTCCTCCATCCGAACCGTTCAGAGCTCTTGGCAAGCCCTCAGGGTCTAAACCCAGCACCCGCAGGCCGGTTACCCATCCCGCACGGCAAGACAATAACTCTTACAGGGCCACGAAGTCACCGATTTCTGCACTGCCTTCCTCTTCTGCTTTCTAATCACTAAATCCAACCCTCCTGCCCAAACGCTCCATCCAGCGCAACGTATCGCATTAATGAAAATTGTTTACAAAATACTATGGCTTCCTCTAGCAAGGAGTTCCTGGGGCATTAAATACGTTAATTACCGTGAAAACCCAGAAATCACAGCTCAAACCTGTCAGCAGCTTCAGCACATTCCCAAATAACAAAAGCAGTACAGTTTTGTTCCGTGCTGGAAGACGCTCAGCAAACTGTAGCGCAATGCTCCAAGCTTTCTAGTTCTTTTCATGTTAAATATTAGTCTGCCAGCCCTTTCTAGCGTACCGCTCAGCAGATTACAAACAAAAAAACCAACCCCAAACAACAAAAAAAACCCCCCAAGAACAAAACCTTATTTATGGTGCTGGGGTTGAATAAATCGGGACAAGAGATTGAGCCTACCCACAGCGATGAACGGACGCTGCTCGCCAGGGAATAAGCTTTCAAGCCGCCGTGCAAACTTCTCCCCGGGGAGGAAGCAACTTGCCAGAGCAGTTCCAGTCCTTGTACCTTAAAGGTTTCTAATTAAACAACTGCTGAAGCAGCACTTTAGCAGAAAATCGCCCGATGACATCTGCGCGGTGTTTCTTTCTGGTTTTAGCGTTACCGGTACAGAACTTCACTGCACGTAGAAGCGTTTGCTGCCGAATATACAATCGCTCGCACGTAAACCCCGAGCAACCCCACCGGAACGGCTCCTGACAGCCATTTCGCTGCGGAAAGCGACCGAAGAGCTGAAAAGTTAGAAAGTTACGCAGATTTGAAATCGATCCTTATGCATCCCACCCTCCGCAAGCTTCCCCCCGCCCGGCTGCTGCGGCCA
>NW_009258666.1:1173349-1193796 GCF_000687185.1 Egretta garzetta
AGAGACCCGGCTGGGGCAAAGAGAAGCTGAGGTTGAGCGGTTTTGGGAAACAAACCGGCTGCCCCCGCGCCCTGCGACGTGAAGCATGGAATTCGGCACCGGACGATGCCTCCTGCGAAACCCAAATCCAGTCCTTCCTCAAACAGTCGTGTGCGTCCTGTTCTTGGCACGGCTGGGCTTCGGTTCCTTACGGCCGAGGGGTTTCACGGAGCAGACGGCCCCTGGTCAGACCCTCCCCAGCTCACGGGGACGCAGATCTACAAAGCTCCGAGAAACAGCCTGGCTGCCGGAGGACTTCAATGCCCAAGGGTCTTCCAGGCACTTTCGTGGAAGAATCCCAAACACATCCATCCCAAAGCCCAGACAAGTGGATTTGTCTACTCATTAGTAGGATCAAAAGGATCAAACTGGAAAGGAATCCTTGCCTTTAACCCTGTACCTAATTGGCTTTCTTCCGCATTTCCCACTAATGAGTGGGGAAGAAGCGTGTGACCACAGTCCCTGTCTGCAGTTTTCATGTGAAAATCACGCTTATAAAAGGGATCTGGCCCCTGCCTGGGGTCTGATGCTGCTCCCAAGAAACCATGTTAACAAGTCCTCAGCCCTCGGTCTGGGCTCAATTCCTGGTTTATGATTGTCAAGCTGCCATGCAGAAGATGCTTCCCCTGTCCTGCATCTCAGCTTCCCCAACTGCAACCAGAACTAACACCACCAATCTCTGTTATAAAGCAAGCTGAAACATAGGGATGAAACCTGCCCGTTACAAAATCCTGCCTCTGTATGGGAAGGCAGCAACGAGGGGTTCATAATGCTCTGTAAGCATTTGCAGCAGATTTCTTGGGAAGACCAGAGTACATGGCTCATGGCTGCCCAGCTTGCATCGATGGCTGACTTCACTAGAGTGAAGGTTTGCCTGTAAATGCATCTATAAATTATTGGGGTTTGGTGATTTGAACCTGTGAATCCTCAGGCCAGACCTTGTCTGTGAGGTGGAATAACAACTTCCCAACTTCTTTTCAAGACTTTTGCAAGTAACAGTTAATCAGCTACCACTGGGTTGTGCAACAGGACGGCTTTATCTGCATGTTTCCTTACGCATTCATCAGAAGGGATTTCCGCGTGCTGCTGGGTTTGTACCATACCACTCCAGCGAAACTCTGCTCCTGCCCACCTCTGCTGTGTCACGTGGGCAGCAAAGTCCAAGGCGGGGGTCTGGGCTGGCATCCTTGACCTGGAGCTTTGCTTGAGTTTGAAACTGATAAGAGACAGCAAGCGACACAAGCGCAGATCCAAGAAGGTTCAAGATTTTCTACTATGTTTTCAGCTTTTCAGTGGGGACAGCTCTAGGGAAGCTGGGGCTCCCGGCAAAACGAGTTTCAAATGCTCGCTTTGTGCCAGCCAGAGGAAGAGAAGTAAGGATTGCTGCAGGTCCCACGCACGCCTTCATGCAAGAAGTCAGGCAATGACAGCACAGGCAGCTCCTTGTAGAACCCAGCAGGGAACAGTGCATCATAGAATCATTTAGGTTGGAAAAGACCTTTAAGATCATTAAGTCCATCAAGCATTGCTCCCCAGCATTGTCCCTGAGGGCTCCATCCCTCCACACCAGCATCCCCTGCAGCTCCATGGGACTGAGCTTCCTCCTGCTCCGTACCCTTCTCAACCCCCAAACACGGGGGCCTTTCACTTCCAGTAGCCTAGAGGACAAAACTTGTGCAGGCGTGGAGCCCGGGCATTGCAGCCTCGACAGAACTCCAGCACCGACATTTCACAGATAAGGCATTGCTAAAGCAAATGAGCTCATTAATGAATGATTGGTGGACAGAGGCAAGGCTTGGAAGGAGAGCACCACCTTGTTCCTGCTGGGTCTGCCAGAGGGAAAGACGAAAAGAAAGATCTGGAGGGCAAAAGATTTCGCCTCACACTTGAAATATTTTCAAAGCTGGAGAACCTGCTACTGACAGAAGCTGGCAAGTAGGTTCCTGCCTTGTCCACCTTTAAATTATGCCTTCAAAGGGAGGACCAGAACTTCTCCAGCCCACAGCTGGGGTTGGATAAGAAAACAGGAGAAAGATATATCAGAAGCTGGCTCCAAAAATCAAAAGCTCATTTAAAAAAAAAAAAATCACAGAATTTAGAGTATGTATCAACATTTACAAGAACATTTCTTTCTAGCATTTAAATCACAGTTTTTCCCTTTGCACCCATGAAGGAAAGAAAAAAAGATTTAAAAAAAAAAAAGGTAAGATTCTTACACAGTCGTGTTTCTCCAGAAGCTGCTGCTTTAGAGCAAGCACCAACGACTGAGACTCACAAAAGATGGCAACCTCAGGGGACCACCTCAGGCTGCATGCGCAGCCTGCAGAGAAGCCGGGATTAAAAATGAGGTGCTGCCTTATCTTGCAGCTCTCAGCTTCTTCCTGGGTGAGAAATGCTTCATTTGAGGTTATTCACCCGGCGGTGGTGGTGGAATGCCCTTGACAGATCTCATGGGAGCAAAGAAGTCATGCCGCAGCACTCCCAAGTGACCACCACAGGAGGAGCATCACATGGGAGACGGCTTGTACCCACCTGGAGCCAGGACGCTCGCTTCCCATCAAGACCCAGTTATAAAAGCGTTTCTAGTTTCCCCTCACTTACGTACAGCAACTCAGCTATGCAAAGAAACACAATACCCGACGCTACGTCTCGCTGCAAATGTACAAAATCCCCTTATCTTGCTTGGGCTTGGGGCTGTGCTTTCTGCCCCGATGAGGAGCATTAGTACCTAAATGCTGCACTTGGCATTACACGCTCTTTTTAGTACTAAATAAGACATACTGAAAGTGGGAGACATCATTCATTCCACTCGATTCACCATGTGCTTTTCCGCTCTGTGAATAACAGATTGAAATTGCAACCATCTTATCACAGGGATGCTCTGAACATTGGGTTCACACGTACTACCAGAAATGATGATGGACCAGAACCAGGCAGGCTTTGGGGGCTCTGCAGCTCTGGCTGTGCCACGTCTCCGGTTACTTGGTGCTTTGAGCTGGGAGTCGGAGCAGAACACAACATTCCTAAATGAGTGCGTTTTCCCCGATTTGCTTATTCGAGCTGGCTGGTGGAGGCAGAGAAAGGGCAGCAAACACATCCACAACCAACGGCCTACTTGATCTAGCTCCGGAGGAGAAATACAAACACTGGTCAGGTACACAAGTGTCGCCACGTAAAGCACTTTGGGAGGAGCCACAGATAAAGCTGTGATATATAAACCTAAGCTTGCATTCATAAACCTAAACTTGCCTTGGTGCCAGCCACCTGAGTGCTTGCACCAAAGAGGAAGCAACAGCCATGCATTTCATTTTATAAGCTGGTGCTCAAGACCAAGGGAAGATCGTAAGGAGCAAACAAAATAGCACCCATCGTTGCGGTAAACGGGTATTTATGTCCTCAAGAAACATTTGTGTTTTCCTAACACAGGTTTTGCTTCAGTTTGGTGTTCACGATTGACTGGTTTCTACACTGAACCCCACAGAACAATACCACAGAGGCGCTCACCAGAGTTTTAAGAATTTCAAGATCCAACTATTGAGCAAAATTTGAGGTTTTTATGCTACAAAGACCCACATTAGCCACTTCCAGCTAAATCCTTTCGTCTCAATCACACTAAAACCCCGTGCAGATACTGCAGCTCCTTAAAACCAGAGACTAAAATCTCAGCAAGGATTACTCACCACTCATCTTTGCATGAGAATAAATTTTGTTTGATTGGTTTCCTTACAATTACTGCCTCATCCTGCATAAACAAGACAGAACATGAGGCTCTCCTCTGGGAACAGGAGCGTGTGCCAGCTGCATACCAATCCCGGGCTGTCCCTCTCGATGGAATAGAAGGGGCTTCTTTCAGCGTGCGCTCCTAACTTGGACGAGGTACGAATAATTACATGCAAGTTAATAATAATAATTAACAATAATAGTCCTGACTCAATTTAAATAGTACAAGAAGGGAGACACCAGCCGCTGTGACTGTCAGGCAGACCGCATTAATGCGGAAAGAGGAAAAAGTTCTGTATTTTCACTAAATTCCTTTCCTGTTGTCTTTGTGAATTGTTATGAAAACCTGAGTAGCGCGGTACGTTGTGACCTGTTCTCCAGATCCCCTGCCCTTTCCTCCGTGATGAAACCAAAGCAGATCCCTTAAGTCTGGATCTGGTGCAAGGCACAATCAGATCCCAAAGAATCCTAAAGCAATGGAGTCTGCACTGCCTGGCAGATTCCCAGCCTTGCGCAGAGCCTACTAAGCAAGGTAAGACTCGGTGCAAATGCTTTCTTGCCTAACGTTGCACCAAACCTTTCAGAGCATTTATGAGCTTATACAAATATGTACAATGTGGCATGGCACACCCTTGCGAAGCTGCCAGCCCTTAGAGGCTGGGTTTCCCCAGAAGCACGGGCTCTTACCTAATCTTGCTCCTCAGGGAGCTGCTGGCTGCTTTGATAAAGTCGAGATTCAATTCAAGGTGAGTTTTGGAAAGGGACTAAAATTTTGAAGGTGCCCACACACGCTTAGCCCCCCCTTGTCTCCAGAGTCGACTATTTCCAGGGCAGTCTGCTGGCTGTTTCTGCATCCCTTGCAGAGGGCTTCGTGGCCTTCGTTGCTACCACCAAGAAGAAAGCAAGGCCATCCTCACCAGCCCAGTGAGACTGTGAAGCTGGAAGATGTTGTGCACGCAGGAATTTCTTTCTAACAAGGTTCCAGAGCCTGGATGTCAACAGATACTTACTGGAAGGACCAGCTAACGCTGTACAAGTACGACTCTAGTATTAAGCACTGCTAGCCCGATCACCGACTCTGGGCCATCGCAGAACATTTTGAAGGTTCAGCCGTTTCAAAAGCATTGCTTTCACTGCATGCAATATTTTATATTAGCTCAGAGCTCGAGACAGTAGCATTTGTGGAAAAATTTGGGATCGTTTACCAGCACTGGGCTTCTGGCCTCTCATTTCTCATTTTCTTTGCTCTGTTTCATCTGTTATTGATACTTCTGTAGACGGAAAAAAGGGTTCACAGTTTAGACATAAAAAGAGAGGGCTCAGAGACCAAGCGTGGCTCAGCTTCCATGCTTGTGGAGCTGGCGTAGCATTCTGCAGCACAAAAGGTTCTCAGTCTTACTGTTCTGGAGGTCAAAGTAGTTTTTCATGGAAATAAAAACCAGAAAGACAGTATATAGCGTAACATTTGCTCGGCTGAGCTGTCAGACACCTCTGACATCAGAATCATGACAGTACAGCAATTGCAGTTAGGTGCCATTGGGAGTCAAACACAGAAGGGATGAAATGAGCCAGCGAACGATTTGGGGCACCAGGAAGAACCGCAACACAGCCGTGGCTGACGCTGTGCGTGGCAGACACCACAAACTTCACAGCGACAGCAGGACAAGTGCAAATGCATGAGAAGTAACGGCTCTTTTTACCCACGTGGGCTGGAGAAGAATCTCCCTAAAGTGGGACAAGGTCTGGAGAAACTCCAACTCCATCCAGCACCAGTATCCTGTTTAATGCAGAGCAGTCTGCCTCTGGTTGGGACAACACATAGGAGGCAGCGTGAGTCCCTCCCCCCATCCCTTCAAATACTGCTGAAAAACAGGACCAAGCCCGCAAGACCGTCAACTGCAACAGAAGATAAATTACGTTCCTTCCTTGCAGAGATCCAAGGCAGAGTTTGAAGCAGAATCCAAATCTCCCGATTCTCACTGCTGTGTTTTAAACAAGGAGGTTCCCTTCTGAGGAAGGACAATCACATCCTCTCAAGTAAAACACCCTCGGAGTTCCTGTACTCCTGTACATCATCTGCATCTGAAAATAAGTACAGAGGGTCCCACCAGAATGAAATGGCACACAACAAAACAAACTGGAAAAAGCCCAGTGTAATTGTTTCCAGGCATCACAATGTGCTAAGTACCCTTTCAACTATTAAAATAAAAATCCCCAAACCTTAATTTATTAAGTGCCATCGCTGCTACAGTGCCTGAGGGGGGGTGTGAACATCTACAATGAAGCCAAGGAAAAGCTCAATAAAAGCAAATGTGTTCTCTAAAAGCCAGAGAGAAGGAGGGTGTGACTTTCCCAAGCGCTTGCTTGGGAAGAAGTCCCTCACCAGGTCCTGAATTTACAGCCTTTATACTATTCGCTATCGCCACACGCTAGGTTTATACATTGTTGTGTATAAAGCTCTGCTTTCAGCATCAGTTATTCACTTTACAGGACATCAGCTGCCAATCCTGACCTTATCCCATTAGCAGTGTTAGTGGAGGATCAACCGAGCTGTTGGGAATGCTCCAGAGCCACCATAATCATAGAACCATAGAATCATTTAGGTCGGAAAAGACCTTTAAGATCATCAAGGCCAACCGTTAATGAAGCCAATGAATGCCAAAGGACCCAACGTAACTCTCAGTTAGAAACTACAGGCCCCATTTGCAGCCTTTACAAAAAAACATAAGTAACATAACCTAATAATGTGTTAAGTCTCACTGAATTTATACATCCAGCTTACACTTCCAAGTAGGTTTTGTACTCTGCCTGGATCATAAGGTCAGGTCGCAGCACCACTGATCACATTTGCAGTTTCCCTGCAATTAGAAGGGTAGAGAGCAGAGCGAATGTGCTGGAACTGTCTTAGGAAGAAAAAGAAAAGATAAGACATATTACAACAGGTATCACAACCAACTAGAAATTCATTATTACTATCTAGAATTGCATTAGGAAATCAGGACCTCGGTACTATACGTGTACCTGGTGTCACAAAAAAAAATAAAATTACAAACCACACCTGCATGGGACAGAACTGATCTGCGGCGATGAAGCGACCCGCCCCAGCAGAGGAGCACACCTAAGCCTGGCTGCCCTCCCTAATCCCTGCTTGCTGCGCCACGTTATTCAAACAGGAACGCGGTCATTGGCTGCGGAGTCAGAAAGGATACAGAATTTGTTCTGTTTATATTTTATGTAACACAGCAAAACAACAGATTGCCGTAAGTATCTTCCCCACCACCTCACCCTGGTACTGCTGACATCTGGGTTTCTGCCGATACTATAGTTGGAATACATGCGCTTCACCAAGGAAATCAAACATTCCCTTCTGAGAGCCTGAATGTGCCAACACGTTAAAACGCAGGAGACCTTGTTCAGAAGAGGATCTCAAACACATTAGTTAACGTTTAAAATCCTGCGTGCTTTCTAGTGTGACTTAGCACAAATACAACTTCAAGATACAATACATAAACAACCAAAGCACAAGATAGCAGCTGTCTCCCCGTTGAAGGTGGGCACCATCATACTGACACGGGGTCGCTAGCCCTGATCTTGAGGTGAAAGGCATGGGGACATTCAGAGATGCTGAGCAAGCTTTCCTCAAGCTAAATGACTGATGTGAGGAGACGACCCTGTAGTCACACTCAGATTTTAGCTTGGTCAATAGCTGCGGGAGAAAAAGTATTTTATCTTGCTCAGAACAAAGGTAAGGAGCTGCCTAAGCACACCTTCCTCCGAGGCGTCGAGGACCGAGGTTCCCTCCCAAATGAGTTCAGCGTCGCCGTCCGGCTCCCTCGGCGGCTCTCCGCACCTCGGGCCGACCTTCACGCGTGCGGAGCGGAGAAGTCCCAGGATGAGGTATTGCAGGTGCCGCCTAAGCCCGCACAGGAACAAAGACTCACAGATCCAGCCAGGTGCACACCTCCTGTTTGCTTTAGTAAAGGAAATACTTCTGCATTTCTCTCCAAGGGAATGAGGCTTGGCCGTGGTCTCTTTCCACATTAAAAGCACACTGGACCATGAACCCCTCCTAGCGAGTTTTACACATTAAGCGGAGCAAGTAAACAAAACCCGGTAAGCGTAAGATTCGTAAGACATTCTTCTGTTTGGAGCTAAGAAAGATCAGTAACCCAAACCCAGGCAAAAATGGAAATAAAGCCTTTCAGGGAATAAATTAAGAGACATTTTATGCATGAGGTCTTTCTGGGGGCGGGGGGGAGCAATTCAGTAACAAGGTAGAAATAGAACAAGAACACAGGACGGCAAAATACAGCCCGTTCTTAGCTATCGTAAAATAAACCCAAAGCACCCCCAGCAGCTTTTTCTCCAGAATTCACAGGCAGACTGCCCAAAGAAAACCATACGTTTGTTTCAGCTGCTTCTCAAGAATGCTTTAAAGGAATTTAGGGTATTTATTTACACAAAGCGCAAGCTCAGAAAGGACGAGGCACAGTTGGTGCCTCTGTGCAAGCCTACTTCTAAAAATAGCACTTCAGTTAATAGCAGGTCAGTGATTAAGACGTTCTGATGGTCATTACTGAATCATGACGTGGAGTAAATAAAGCAAACTTGAATTTAATTCATCTTACAAGGCAGGCTCCCGTCACCCTGGAGATTATGGGCAGAGTGAAAGTGGAGCAGAATCACTCCTGATATTGATCCATGGCTCAATTCCAGTTTCCTTCTGGTGAAGCCTCTGCTTTGCCTCCTCCTTGCCCACCCACATCGGTGCTTGCAAGGAGCCAGCCACCAGACTCCCTTCAGCTCCTGGGAACCCCTGCCTTCCACACAAATTCACACAAATTCGGAGGCAGCCATTGTGCCAGACAAAGTCTCCCATTATATTCGCACAAAGGGGCCCCTAGGCACTGCCAGAGAAATGAGGCAGGGCTTCACATGCAGTAAAGGAATGTGATTTTGTAGCATTTTTAATATAATTTGATTATATGATGCCAGCGCGTGTTAGGAGAAGGGCACACAGCCTCCCTCCACTGGCGAACACAAAAAACACTGCCAAAATTTGCCTGACCTGAGAGAGAGACGGGAACCTGGTGGCAAAAGCATATCCAGTGCCAACAAGCTGATGTTTTGCAATTTTGTTGGTCAATATGTGCACATTTTATATAAAGCCTGACCCTTTCCCTCCTGTGGAAATGAGTCCTTGGAGATTTTTTTTTTTAAAAAAAGTAATTATTTATCTTTATTACAACAAAGACTCTACGGAGCTCAGTACTGCAACCCAAACCGGACTTTCTCTCCCACAACAGCCTAAGGGTGGCAAAGTCTCACTCAAAATTCGTGCAAAGTAAACACCCCAATGGATGCTGTGACAGGCACCCAAAACCCCTTCTCAGTCCCTCCTTCAGCCCAGCTCTTCCCAGGATTTTTCTGTTGAAATCCCCAACTTCTTCAGCACTATTTTTCCAATAATTTGCTTATGGAAAACCATGAACTATCTCGACTGTTCACTCCATTGCACAAGCATACAATACCAATGGAAAACTTACATAGGAAACCTGGGCCAATACGGCATACAGTTAAAAAACCACATGTGAATGGCACTGCATTGTTTTTATTTTAAGTGTCTTTACACAATGAAAGATGTTGGAATGCAAGTTGTTATACATTTTACACAAGATACATTGACAACATTACTCGCTTGATTTGCCTTATAAAACTGTTTCTGAAGGTTGTCCACTTATTCCTACTTACAGCAACTTCTACAACGGGGTAGAAATTAAACAATTAACAAAATATAAACACCACAGAAAATCCAAAACGGACTTCTGGAATTTTAAAAATACACAAGCCTGATGGACAATACAAGGGGGTTTTCTGTTGGTTTTTTTTTTTTAATAACATGGAACAGTGAGACAGAGAAGTCGGACCTTGAGTGAGTTTAATACCTGAAGAGATACATAAATGTCATGCCTGTGGAGGCAAGATGAACAAAAACCATTTTCCTGCCTTTTTAATATTTACTATTCCTGCCTCTGGAACAAGGACCTGCCTGCAGGATCCCATTTTGCAAGTTGAAGCCGGTGGCAGGAAGGGATCACGAGCTGGCACAATATGGAGTTGAACACTACCACGCCCATGCACATTCATGACCATTACTACTTCTCTCCGCTGTCAATCAAGTGAAAACACTTTTGAAAATTCAATAAGCACTTCATGTAGAATTGAAACACACTAAAATGAATTTGAAAAAGGCCAATTTCTGAATGATTTTTATATATATATATGAACATCAGCAGCCTGGTTTGTTCACAAATAGTTTTATTTTTTTAAATAGAAAAAAGAAGAATCTGTCTAGACTAAAAAAGGTTGGTTATAAAACAGCATAAAAGCATAGAAGCATGTGTCATTATACCGAGGCATATCTTCCTCCTACTAAAACACTTAACGTAAGATCACAAAATTAAAGATCTGTATTTTAAAAGATGCATCCTGGTCTCAAAAGTAGCAGATGCTCTATCAGACAGACAGGATGCCACACAGAAAAAGTCTTAATGAAAAACAGCAAACAAGGGCTGAAACTGCATAAAAACTGGCTAAGCCAGGCGACTGATTGTCTTAAAAAAAACCACGAAAACAGACTGGAGAAGTTTAGGAGCACAAGTTCAAAATTAACCCTAGATGTTTTATCTCCTAACATGATTTAGTCACAACATAACAGTCACTGGATTTATTTAGAAATGTAGGCCATCTCTAGGACTGTAGAGGAACAAACATTACCATACTTGCAGTGAGGATAAGAGGCAACACATTCGATAGCTGAATCCCTATTTCCCTCCACATACTGTAATTCACTCCTAATTAGGTGTCAGTGCAAACCATTGTACCTATCGGTGTACCGTCACGGACAGTAGCAGCAGCAGTGTCGGCGACGGACTCAGAGTCTGGCTTCTCAGTGGTCTGTGGTTCTCCCTCCTCTGTTCTTCTCTGTGCAGTTAGCAAAACTACTTGAATTTAGTTCCATACGTGTATTTGTGCCTCATGTCAAATTGAAAACACATACTTGGCATCTCTGAGAAAAGCAAAGATTAATCTTCACCTCAGAAGACTACTAGCTGGGAAGGAATTTTAGCATAAAGAGTATGTTTCACTTGCATTTAACGCTATATTAATTGGAAGCTGTTGTACCAGTACAAATCAGCTTTTAATTGCTAGACAAGGAACCTCCTTGAATCAAATGGTGACAGTAAGATATTTCAGCACTTGGTAAATCACGCTGTACAGTATAAAGAAAAGTGTAACATTTTAGAAAAAAAAACAAAACCCCAAACCAAAACACAACGAGACTTCCTATTTTTCACTATTTCAAGTCAGGTGGATTTGCTACACTTGGGGGACTAGTCCCTAAAATTAAAGTGCTTTTCAGAGCATTGGCATCCAAAATCTTGAACATGAGAGACAATTACAAGTAAAATCTGTTGTCGCTATACATGACATATAGCAGCCGTACAGACATCAACACATGTACTCAGTAAGTGTCTGATTTTTGATACTATCTCGAGGATCACACAATTTAACAGTGCATAGTACCCCCTACCTCCAGTGTACAATCAAACGCTTTCGATTCGTTCAGTATTGTTGGAGGTGGTTCCGGACGCCTCGTCTGCATGATCTTCTGCTTGGGATTTTTTATTTCATCTTCCTCTTCTGTCTCACTTTCACAGACATGGACAACTACGCTAGGAGTTGATTCTGTTCCTGCATGAAGCTCGTACTTCTCCCCTGAAAAGCAGCGAACAAAAATCATGCTAAGAACATCCCCAGGGAACAGCATTAAGCCACTTTATCTCAAAAACTCCAGTAACACAATCAAATATTCATTTATTCCCATCTCACCTTTTATTTCCTCAACTTCCACACTTCACCAGATCTGTTACATGTTTTAAAATAGTCCCTGTACCTGTTACACTGTACTTTGAATACAATCAATATTTTAATTGATATTTAAAGGAAGGGAGGGATGGATGTAAAAAACACTGGAGACGTCAGAAGACGAGCAGCACGCACATTTTTAAGTGACATCATTTATGCTGTACGTTTTTATGACATTTGCAAATGAAAAGCTACAAAAGCATTTGAAAACACTCCTGATTCCCTGCTTGTCACAGAAAGCAAACAGCATGTTTCCTAGGAAGGCTCATAAAGAAGTTTGACGATTGAACACAAAAAGTATGTATGAGCATCTTTAGCAACTGGAGCTGTCCATCTGCAAGAGACCAAACGTTCCAGTCCTCTTCTTGTTTGTTACTTAATACTGAGACAATGACAACATTCAGCACGTGGATGTGATGGAGCTCGTACCACACAATCCAGTTCTGTGCTATGCTTTTAATCAATTAACTAATTAAGTAAAAAAAGTGATGGATCATTTTATTCAAGTAAGAAACATCACATAAGAGTCAGTTTCTTCTCACAGAAAGAAAGATAAATAAATTCACTCTATAACCATTTTTGAAGTTAAGTAACACAACAAAAGCAGGTAAATATTCCTACCTGGTCCCAATTTTGACACAGCACAAAGCAAGTCATAGTTTATCAGGGGAGTTGCATCTTCACTCTGTTTCCATCCAACTGGTGGAGATGCAGGCGGTGATATCAGGAACTGTTTAACAGGTTGTGGAGGAAGGAGGTAGGACTTGTCGCCTATTTCACTGGATACCTGTACCTGAAGACAAAAACCACGAGATCCAGAATAAGTAACAAATATTAATTCTCTTTTTTTTAGTCTACTTCCCCAATAATTCATGCCCATTCTCTGTATTAGCGAAGCTTAATTCAGCCTAGCTTTAAAAATAGAAGTACTACAGCTTTGGTCAGTTCTTGGTATACACCTTGGAGAAATGCTGTAGGTAAGAAATTGGCCTACGTAAGTTTTGACAACACAGCTGTACAGGACGCTTGCAAGCTGCTAATCCAACAAGAAGAGTATGCCTGTAAAGCACCTATTATAAAGAGATCTTTGGACCCACTTATTTTCTTTCTTTCTGTATGGGGGAAGGTGGTTTGTGTCACTACACGGCGACTGTTCCATACCAATTACAACTCTGTAAGCTCAAGCTGAAGAGCAAAACCATCACCTAAAGCACAAATTTCCTCAACGAGCAAAAATAATACAGCTCAGTGTAGAAGAATGAGGTTGAAGGTAGCTTGAGGTATTTATCACAAATGAAACTCATGGGCAAAAGTGGAACAAAGAGGAAACAGGGACACATGTTGGTGTTCTAGAATACCTGTGCAAAGTACAGCTTCAGCTTTTTTCCGTTGAAGTCTGTTTCATGCAGTTCTATCCGTGCTCTTGCTGCTGCCTCTGGATTGCTGAAGTTTATCCTTACTCTTCTAAAGCTTTTAAACAACTGGAATGTAACTTGATTATCGTAGACTGTGAAAAGTGCTTCAAATCTTTCCTAGAGATGAAGTACAAAGATTCTCCAAACACAAAATGAACATTTTCACTCAACAAAAACATGTTTTCCTTTCACTTTCCTCTCCCAAATCCCATTAATTTCCTTAGTCACCTTCTAAACCTGCATGTTCCACACCTCCCTCATTCACCCCGACTTGCAAATCTCTATTCAGTGTAGTTCTGCTTTGTCGCACTATTTAAATCTGAATTCCAAAAGCACACTGATGTGAACAAACCTATAAAACTCTTAATGCCCAACCTGCCACCTAGTGACAGTTACTCAAAAGTGCAGATGTCAACAAAAATATTGGTACTTGCACATGACTTCCACCCAAAATTCCATCTCCAAAAATACTATGCAAATCAGTTAATTTTTAAATTAGAGAAACTAAAGTACGGAGTGCTTAAGGAAAATGTCAAAATTCTCAGGATGAATGAATAAGACTACTTTGGAAGAGAAAAAAAAATATCTATTATTACTAAACAACATGTCCACAAAAATAACAAATTGAGAAAAAAAAATAACGTTTTATTGAATATGGAATCTTACCCTCAAGTTCTTTCAAAAATAATAACTGCATTGTTATGAAATTTAATCTATTTTAATTTACTACTACAAGAGACCTAATTTACACATTCTTTTTCCTAGTGTAAATTTTCATTCACTGTAAAAGTCAGATTAAAATCAATAAGTGAGAAGAATGCAAGTGATCTCTTTTCAATTTTATTTACTATGTTCTGATAATATTCAGTTATTTAGAGAGAGAGCTACATAAGTAAATAAGCAGAAAAGGAATACTTTTTCATTAAGAATTCTTTTCAATGACAAAATTTAATTTGCTTGATTCCAACAGACACCGATCTCTTTACAAATACCCTGTTGATGCCTTTATTGCTGTAAAAATAATTACAGGATGAGAGGCTTTCATTTTAAATAGGACTGAAGAAATTCTTCAGATGATGCCCACGTTAGTTTTAACAGAAATACCATTTTCTTGCTCTATTCTCTCCATTCTGTACAACCTCAAGGTCTTTATTAAACCAGAAAACCAGTTCCTTCTGTACATTGGCCAAATTTTGTACCTGACAAACACAAAACTGCAATCTAGTGGATCAAACCTGCAACTGAAAATTATGAAGACAGTGTTCCAATTGTGACATTACCCTCAAAAAAGTGAATATTTGCACGTACTTTTACCCTATCTGAATTTTTCATCTTTTGCTGTTTGAACTAAACTTGAAAAAACACTTTTAGATGCTATGTAAAAGACAAAATTATTAAAGATGTATGCCAACCTTGGATTTGGTACCGTGGATAAAGAGGAAAAAAAAAAAACAAAAAAAAAAAACCAGAAGAGCTTTTCATGGGAGAACCATGCATATCCTTTAACAATTTCAAATGCCAGAAAAGTGAAGTATTATCTGCTCTTCAGTAACTGTACTCATTCTGATCTGAGCTTACCAGGTAAATACTCTGGGTTGTTTTTTTCCCCCCAATTATAATAGGCAGTAATACACGGAAAATCCAGACAAAAAGTGTTCGACATCTGTATCTATACTTAACAGTACTATATCCCAAACATGCCTCTCTACACCTTACCTTTTCTTCCTGTACCTCAAACACAGCTTCGTGGACACTGCAAGCAAAGAGCGAGGTAGGCAAGTCACTTAAATCCATCATCTCTTCCAAATCATCTTCATTTTCTCCAAAAATCATCTGTTCTTCCTCTTCTTGGTCACTGCTGTAGAGGTCTGACTGGCTGTCACTCCAAGACTTCATAGTATCTCTGAGCATCGTTCACCCACAGCAACTCTTCTTTAGGTTCCAGTTTCTAGTAGGGGTCTGCCATTCCAAAAAACAAAACCCAAAACAGAATGTGAAGATACCACATCTTCTTGCTTTGACTGTTTTTTAAGGCAAATAATTTTACAAAAAAGAATAGAAATCAACATGAAACTTCCTTTCTCATCCACAAAATAGAAGCACTGTATCCCATTTCTGTAAATGGGATAAAGACTTTGCTGTCCAATCTATGCAAAGGAAATTTCTCCTCCCTTTACTCTGACATAAATCAAGAACTACAACACTGTTCTAGAAGCTTTTCACTGTGACACACTTTTCAGTTAACAACAATTTCTTATTTAATAACTTAAAAGCACTTCCCAAGTAATCAGAGTAGTCTTGTGATGTTTGAAGAAATATCTTTATTTCATCAATGGGAACACATGTATGCAGCAAAGTTAAATCCTCGGTCCAAAGCCTCTCCAAGCCAGTGGCAGATACGGGAACAAAACCCAAGATCTCCTAATGTGAGGAGATGTCCTTCTCCTAAGCACTGGAGAATGCCTTCCCTATCAGTAAAGGAGTATCTGTTACAGCCTTGAGTAAACACATCAAGGGAGAAAAAAGTGCAAACAAGCAAGAAACTAAGTAAAAGACTTTAGGGAACAAACTAGTTTTTACACAGTGAAGATTTAAATAGATTTTCATTTTTAATTGCCACCTATGGCTGCAAAAACCATAAGAACGTTATTACACTACTGTATAGTCTAATGTAAATGATAGCAAACACATAACTGTACTATATCTAGATTTGGAGGGGGTGCTAATTTGTGACATAACACTAAAAAAAAAAAAAGGTAAGTAAATATATTATGTTTCACTGGCAATGATCTCACTTTCAGTTGGACTTGATGATCTGAAAGGTCTTTTCCAACCTAAGCAATTCTATGATTCTGTGAATATTTGCTTAACTAGCTTGTTCTTTTGAAACAATCACTGGAAAATGCCATCAACTAAAACATGCATTAAAAAACATTTAAAAACCCATAATAAATTCACGCTCACTCGAGAGAAAAGGTTTAAGACAAGTTTTCTAATTAACAACACCCAAACACTCTCTCTCAACACTTTGTACTTAAGGAGAAATAGCACGTGAAAATGAGAAACAAAGATTTAGTACCTATTTTAAGTATTTACAAACTGCTTAGAGACACACACATGAGGTGTGATGCTAACTTAAATGAGTTAAACCAATGTCACCTCGGTGCAGACACATAAAAGCTGTCTGAAGCAGTTGTGCACACATAACTACACCAGTTCACTGTCACACCTTTAGCCAAACCATTAGAAAATCATGCATAGACCTGGCTAAATTTTCCCAGCACAGCAAGTTTCAAAATTTTCACAGGAAACGCTCCTCAGCATCACAGAAAGAAGGCTGTAAATGCAAACCATGTCGCTGGTGGAAACCTAATTTTTTTGTGCTCGCTGATTCATGCAAGAAGGAAAGAGAAAAGGAAAATAAAATACGCCAACACAGTAAAAACAAAAGCCGCCATCTGGCTTGGCAGCACAGAATCCAAGAGAGTTCTGGGCTAATCAATCCAACATGCAACAGGACACAGACACCTACAGACAAGCCAAGCTACGTGCAGACAGAACTGAGAGCAACATGCTATCCTTATCCTGGTTTTGGTCCTACCTCCCCAAGCATCCCCGTCAGAGAGGAGTACAGATCACAATAAGAAACACCTAACTCACACACGACTGCTCCAAACCCCTGGTTTTGTGACAAATCAAAGAATGAGGAGACTTGCAAAGAAGGCAGGAGAGCAAAAGTGGCACAGAAAAGGGAGAATTTGGAAACACTGGCAGGTAAATTCAAAAACTTACTAATGACGAGCAAGACAGGAAGTAAGGTAACATACAGATCAACATAAAATCCAGTCAAGTTGGCTGCTTCATGAAGAGTTTTAAAAAGTTCAGGCTGTCTGAGCCTCAGTACAGTACAAAATGAAGGCAACAAAGCAGACGGGAGGGAGGCAAAAGCATCAAGAAAATAAGATTAACAGAGTGCACAATTACTGCGACTTACACTGTGCCTGCGGTAGTACTCCTCTCTTCATTCTGTTAATACTGTGGAATCAGACATCACAATTAAAATGAGAGAGAATTTAATCCATAGATTATCAACCGAATCCATTACTCCTCCTTTAAACTTGTTATCATCTATTATGTCATTTAAGGAGCTGCAATCTGCAGATTACTGACACCAAACACCGCAGTGACCACAGAGATGTTCCTCCGTTTGGTATGTTAACACAGAGGTATAGCACTTCGGGAAAAAATGAGCAAAGAGATGGACAAAATGAAGGCAGATCTAGGGTTTTACTTATACATATAAGACACCTGAACTCTATGTTTCTGGCTAATGTTCTGTACAATGAAACTTTATATATGATCCTTGAATAGAAACCATCTACGAGGCAAGTATGCAAATGTCTGCTTAAAATAAACTAAAACCGACCCTGTTAAAATGAGCAATACAAGACACTTTCTAAAACACCAACTTAAAAGACATAAAGAATGCACTGGGGGGAGGAAATCCCAGGTTTTCCCTTCTTTTGCCAAATTTGGTTAATGGCATTCAGAGAATTAAAATTACATTCAAAGTTCCAGCATGAGGAGGTTCTAAAACTCTGAAACTGTTATTCTGTATTTTGAAAAAAAGACATTCGTGTTACTTCCATGTCTGTTTGGTGTAACAGAATAGGGCAATTTTGTAAATGAAAAGGTGACAACGGAGCAGTAAAAGGCAAGAATGATGGCCAGGTAAACAATACCATTAAGGAAAGGTCTTTGCCAAATCAATTTAGAAATTGGAGAAGGATCAGTAACAAACCACTGAAATGTTTGCAAACAAATTCCAGGAGCTCAGCTATCACAGAATACCACACACCCTGTAAGATAGAATGGGAAGAAAAAAAGAAAGGCAAAAAAGCCAACAAAAAGGCCACGAGATCTAGCTTCTTTTATGATTTCATTTATATAACATTAAACAATTCAAGTAACCTATCAAGCAGACAGAGCTAAAGCGATGGCTGCAAGGTCACTATAATCTTCACCGTGCACGAACTGGTCAACAGACAGAAGTGAAACTGTCTAGTTAGCATCTGAACATTAAAGAAATTAAACTTGCAGTGCCCTACATCTTCAGTCTTCTGCATCCTGATTCATTTCATCCAGTTCTAAGCACAACAGGCCATCAACAACTACCATTGCCTACCTGTGCATTCCCATCTTCAAAATACACACAGATTAAAACAAACTACCAAGGCAGGATTGCTCAGAAACAGAGCTGAGATGACAGCCCTGGTGGTCCTGCACCGCAGGTCTGTCTGCTGTTCACCACAAAAGATCTTCCCTGCAAACCTTTTACAGCATAAATACCCTTGATACAAGGAAAATACTGCTTTTTGCTCAACAGCAATTTGCGGTATTATAAAACACATCCAATTCTGTGTTAGACAGGCATTACTGAACAGAAGAGATGCTCTTCAGATTTGTATGGAAGTTTAAGAATCCTGATGGAAAATACACAAACCTGTCTAGGCACACCCTGCCCAGCTTTGCAGAGAGCAAACAGCCTCACTGGCTTCGAGTTTCATTACACATGAATTCATCATGGTGTAACATTTAAATACAGCAACAAAACGTTTTACTGCAAGATATTTTCTGCTCTGTAAAAAGGCAGAGCGTCTCAAATGATGCGTGTAAACGATACTGGAGAGCTGGGGCAGTTTAAACCTCCCCATTGCCATGAAGTAGATTACATTTTTTCTCGACTAGTAACAAAAATTGAATTACCAGAAATCATCTTGTTCCTTTAGAGAACTAGAGTAGAAACTTGTACACCATTAAGCAGCAGAAGACAATGCAGTTATTCCCTTGAATTCCTGCAAGCAGTCTGCAGGGAAAGTGATTTAATAGAAGCAATCTTAGTCAAAGTTAAGGAAACATTTCAGCAACAAGGTCAACAGCTCTGTGTATGGCATTTCTTGCTAATATAAGAACAAAATCTGAAAAGCTTCTGTAGAGAGCACTGAACTATAAAAGCTACTTCAATTATGGTTTTGGTTTTTTTTTTTAAATTAAGAATGCTTAACAGTTCTCATTATTTTAATCAACTACATGGTTAATTCTATTTTTTTCATAGATTGCTTTTCCCGACTTCACCCAAATCAGTATCAAAACACCACGGTTACTGAGCAATGCAAGAATATCCAATAGCTTCCCTGAAATAAGGATGAGACAGGTAAAACTGATGCATGAATATTAATAAAGTACTGTTAGAAACAGTACTGTGAGAAGTGGTATTTTAACAGATTAGGTAGAACTATTTTATAGTGCAATTATTAGAAAGCATCAAAATCAGGAGAAATACTCCAAGCTTGACAGGTACACGGATGTGATTGTCAATGCAACAGCCAACCTGCTCTGCTTCAGTTTCCCCCATGCAAAAAGGGAATTACTTCACTTACCTCCTTGGAAAGGTGAGAAGTGCCTATTTATAAGATAGCCTGATATGGCTAATTCTTACAGTAATATTAACTGCAACAAACAATTCAAAATTATACGTAAATTCATTGTTTAGACAACTGACAAGACTCGTTAACAAGCTATTTGATCACTTGCTTCCTCTTAGATTTTAGATTAAATGGCCTTACACAGGACTAAAAGGATCCCAAGAAATAAAGCCACTTGGATAAGACCTTTTTACTAAGCCTTTTGTTCTTCTGAGAATTAATACCTGCTTATCATTTAAATACTAGGTACCTCCGAAAGACTTAAAACCAAACTCTTCAACTTCATACAAAGCTTAAGATCTTCTGAAATTTAAGCAAACCGTGGAAACGCAGCTTCTGCCATCGAGAGCTTTAGTTCTTGATCGGTACAGACAGCACTGGGGTTTTTACCTTTGCATCGTCTGGACCTGCTCTCCAGGCGCTGCTGAAATGCAAGCAGCGCATTTAAATTATCCCGTCCTTCCCGAAAAAAAAAAAGAAAAATAAAAAATTACCACTCACAAGGACTGAAAACGGCATGGCAATTTGTACGTGACCAGTGAAAGCTGCTCTGAGGAGTTGATGAACTCGGGCTCAAGGCTGCAAAGCCGCAGAGGACGGGGTCTGCCCGGGGGAGCAGCCCTGGGCGAGTGAAGGGGCTGGGGGATCAACGCCCAAGTTCAGAGTTAATCCGGCGCCTGATAAACACGAGGCTGGAGGGCAAAGCCCGCTCTAGGATTAATTTCAAACAAAAAAAACCCACAAACAAGCCAAACCCCTCTGTATCTGCCCTAAGGAGCAACTGTTAAAGGACGGGAGAGCGCAGGCAGCGGCACTGTGGGACGGGCGGGCTCGGCCAGGCCTCGCCGCGCCCTCACCG
>NW_009258666.1:1194131-1212086 GCF_000687185.1 Egretta garzetta
TCCCCTCGTCTGCGGTGGGTTTCGGGCGTCTTCCATCCCCCCCCACGGCGTCCTGGGTGGTCTCCGCAGCAAAGGGGGACGAAGCGCTTTGGGGAAAGGAACGGTGTTTTTTACACATAATCGATCCTTGACGAGGCGTCCGGCTTCCACCGCCTGCCTGGCCTCGAGGAAAGGCTTTCCCTGGGCTCCCTATGGGAACGACTGAGCTCAGAGAGATGAGTATTGATTGAAAAAGCCGCAAATTGCTCTACGAACTGCCTCTGGAGGAGCAGTTAGCAGCTGGCAGAGCCGAGTACGGAGGACAGAGACCTCTTCCATGTTTTTAATTAACGGCCTTGAAACACTGTTTGAGACCTGACAGAGGAGCACCTCGGGGTGTGCTGGCAGGAGGCTCGGGTGACCTTGAAGTCTAAAGCCAGAGACAACGACGTGGAACTGACTGGGAGCACAGCGCCGGTGCTGCGGTGCTTTGTGCTCGGCCGCTTCCCGCTGCGAAAGGCCCTCGCGTGCTCCTAGACAGCAGCCAAAGTTAATCGCTTTTACTTTGCAGTTG
Organism: Egretta garzetta; assembly: GCF_000687185.1. Taxonomy (NCBI): domain Eukaryota; kingdom Metazoa; phylum Chordata; class Aves; order Pelecaniformes; family Ardeidae; genus Egretta; species Egretta garzetta. Next base: position 1,194,685 of record NW_009258666.1, read on the forward strand.
GCCTCGGCTGGTGGACACGCTCACGCGGTTGCCAGATGGGAACAGGGACAGTTTGTGTCCCTCGGAGTAAATCGTGGCTTAATCCAGCGATGAGATTGTTTGAGACACTGGTCATCTGAACTGTGTGATAAATGAATCCTTGTATACATTTACATCTAAAGGAAGCACAAACCAACGTCCTTTTTTTGGTTGTATCCAGTTTTCCACAAAATGCACACAAAAACTCTTATTGAATGTCATTGACACCAATATTCAGCCAAACAGCTTTGTCTTGGAAAGCCAGAAGACAGGATTTTTTACATAAACACTGAAATTTCCGTGGTTGAAATGCTTTCTTCTAAAGTTTAGGTACAGAAAAAAGGCAGAAAGTAACAGTAAGCTGGTTGTCTTTACCAGGCTTGTAATTTCATAGAATCATAGAATGTTTTGGGTTGGAAGGGACCCCTAGAGGTCATCTAGTCCAACCCCCCTGGCAGGGAGCAGGGACACCGCTAACTGCATCAGGTTGCTCAGAGCCCTGTCCAACCTGGCCTTGAATGTTCCCAGGGATGGGGCCTCCACCACCTCTCTGGGCAACCCCTGCCAGGGTTTTACCACCCTCATTGTAAAGAATTTCTTCCTTATATCTAGTCTAAACCTACCCTGCTTTAGTTTAAAACCATTACCCCTTGTCCTGACACAGCTGGCCCTACTAAAAAGATTTTCCCTATCTTTCCTATAGGCCCCCTTTAGGTACTGGATTTGTCCACAGCGCAGACCTTTCCCTCGTAAGAAAACAGGGCAGAGCAGAATTCACTTTTAAAAAGGTAAGATCAGTCTTAACCTGTCCAGTCAAGGGATTCTGCAATTTAGATGCAGTGCAAATATAGGCCGTAATTGGTTAGTCTCAATTACCTTAGCCTTTCCGTGCTGCAGTCCCATGCTTTATTAATTCAATACCATCTTCTTCCTCCCTGGCCAGCAATATATTCTGCTTTAATGCCATAAACTCCCAACATCTGTGTCCATTTCAGGGGCCTTTTAAATGCTTTGTCTTTTGTAGCATGCATTTTTGTAATGATCCTGACATCTGGCTTGATTGCCACCTCTTTACATTAGCACTTAACACAGTTGTCTCTGATATAACACCAACCCTTAAGTGATGTATGTTAACAAAGTATTACCGCGTTTATCAGAAACTCTGGCACTTAGGTATGCTGCTTCTGCAAGCATTCAAGAAAGTGCCAGCCAGTGTTTTAATGCCTGTGTCCAGGGAATTCTCTGAAGTGCAGCTTTAACACGAAAGAGGATAAGGCTGCTCTTCGTTGGTTTTGGTTTTTTTTTCCATTTGTGGTTTGGGACCCCAAGAGATACATTTAATTAAGAGTATCCTGAGGGTTATCTTCTGCTCATCCCCCTGGACTAAAACCCATATGGTGAGTGTTAATTAGGTTGGCAAGCATTCGATTAAGCTACGTTGCCAGTATTCTAAATTTATGACCGTCTGTATCTCTTAATGGCATTGTTAGGAAATGCCCTTAAGCTGTCTACTCCTACAGTCAAAGACATGATATCCCGTATCTGAAGGATGGCATCTCCTACAGTGTAGCGTTCCCAACTAGTATTAGAGGTCTTTGCTGTCTCAGAGAAGCATGCTGTTGTCTCAATTTCAGTATTGAGTTGGCAGGCACGCAAAAATCATGAGTCAGGCCACCAATAATACACTGCTTTTGGTTTTGTGATTTGGCTCATCTTGTGTCATCATCCCCTCCCCCTTTAGGCTATACTTGGATCACATATTCAAGCTCTTCTCTGAAATAATGAATGCTACGATTTTTTTTAAAGCCCTGTAAAACTAAGATTTTAAAGTAAGTTGCACGATTCCTAAAGCTGACACCAAATACTTGGAGAGTCATGTAAAATGGCATGCGTTAGTAATGCTGCAGCCCCAAACACGAGTTGTAGCAATCTGCATTTCATTTACAAGTATCCTGTTAAAAAAAAAAAAAAAAAAAGTTCTTTGAATGCACATAGTACTTATAGTAGTAAACTAAATTCTGTCTTAACTTCTCTCAAGACATTTAGGGCCGATTAAAGCTATACCAGGAGTATAGAGCAGGCCGGAATTCTCTAGGTTTTACCACAATCGTTTATTAAGTTTCATTTCCAAAGGTCTCACCTAAAAGACAAATAGAATTAAATAGACATGCAACAATGCTTAAGAAAAATTAAGCAGTTATCCTTATAGTCCAATACTGTAAAGCTTGATTTATTTACACATTTTAATGTGAACGAGAGAACATTGTAGGCAGATCATTTCGTACATTCAGCCAACATAGGAGCTGTATTCCACAGCATTAAGTTACACGTAAGAGACGATGAGAACGTATTAAGTGCTCTGGTGCATTGAAAAGCCACATAGTGTGGAGGCAATAGATGTCGGTTCACATTTGATAAAGAAGCGAGGAGACAAGAGAGTCAAGGAGCTAGTCTACCAGTTTAGTAAAGGAGACAGCAGTCAACTGATTTTGGAAATCTAAGGATACTCTGCTGTTTACAGTGCCCTGCCTCTCTCGGGATCAGCCCTGGATAAGCTGAAGTTTTGACATACCCATGTTAAAGTGTGCTGTACACCAACAGATTATTTTTCATGCTGCAAGAAGGACTAGAATGTGGCTCCTCTCCTTTAAATCTTCATGTGCTGTTTCGCTGTCAACATTTGCTGCAATCCCGGGCATGGCCATTGTCTCCTCAGACTAACAAATATTCTGTAAAAAGTATAGACTTGGGGTACAGATAGCTTCCTGTTTTCAGCTTGTAAGCTCGGAACTAGATGGGAGGTAAGGAGTTTATTTCAATCCTGAGCTATACCCTCCCACTCTTAGGAAGAACACAGAAGTCCTACAGTCAGTTTAAACAGATCTATGGGCCCCTGTCCATGCCTTCTCAGCAACAGAAATGGCAGCAGTAAGACTGTGCTGAAGAGCAGAAAATAAAATCTTTTGGAAGCTTGAGAGAAAGAGCAAGAAAGGGAGAAGTACATAAAATACAAAAAAAAAAAACCAAACCAAAGCCCACATTTTAAAATTCAAGTATTGAACGAAGGCAGCAAGCAGGAGCGAGGTGCAGTCTGGCAGTCCTACTACCGTGCTTACGGTGGCTAACACAGCCTGGCAGAAATGCAACCCTTATAACATCAGTGCATTGAGTTGAGGCCTATAGCCCAATGACCACCCCAGGCTCTACTGAGGCGGCACAATGGAGTAATCTAAAATATTGTGATTTATGTGCTGTAGAAACAGACATCACCTCCCCTGGAGTCCTTTGTCAGGAAGTTTCCAAAAGCAAGTCTCGCTCCAGGTAAAGGGAACTGTCATTATTAAGTAGAATTATTAAAACACACACAGACTGTGTAAATAAAACATGGTTATATAAAGCTTTAGAGGAAGACTCTTGCCTTCAGAGTCTTTGAAAGAAAAGGGCCAAACCAGCACAATAATACAAAAGCTCAGGTTATGGCTGGAGGAAATTTCACTCAGAGCAGAAGCCAGCCACGTGCTGACGACTGAGGGCTCTCTGGCAGAGAAGGTCAGGCCAGGAGTCAGTTGGTGCTCAGGCTGCAGGGCTATGGAGAATCCAGGCAACTTACTGCAAAAAATAAAAATCACTGCATCAGGCCAGAGAGCAGCCCACAAAAGAGAAGTAGAAGCGGGGGCTCAGCATCAGAGTAGCTCTCTTCCCCGGCAAAGCACTCTGTGTCTGTCTCTCATCATTCCCACGATTAGGAGAAAAACCTAACCAGCCATTTACTGGCTACAAAGCCCACACACCAGTCACCTGCAGTTTTTAAATACTACTAAAAACCTAAGAACTGAGAAAACTATGTTCTGTAACACACAGGACCATCCTAATAGTAGAAGCCAACAGCAAAACATTTAGGCGCTTCTGATTATTTTATACCACAGCCACATCTGTAATAATTAAACACAGATTTACATTGCTATGTAAAAAGTAGAGTTTGCAGCTATGCATTGTTTAGCACAGCTTGTTTTAAAACAATATGTTTCTGTGCTTTCAGAACTAATAGGTCAAAACAGCTACTGCCTCACCGATTAAAAGGGAAGAGATAAGAAAAGCCAGGATTCTTGTACCCTTCCCATTCAGCCTCTCCTGTACTACTTTGTTTTGTATTGTTAATGAACAAAAGCTGCACATAAATTCACAAACGATTGATTACCGGGGATACAAAGCCAAAAGGTAGTAAATCAGTGTCACTGCAACTCCAGCAAGATTAATGTTCTGGCAGTATTAGCCCATTAATGTTGTTATCTTACTTAAACACAAAAAGTATTGAGGGCAAACGAAAAGCTGTTATTTCTTGAGGTTTCATAAGCTGTAGTGCACAGGATGCCACTGATAAGATCTAAGTTGTCAGACATGCCAAGTTGGTGAAGAAACTTCACATACAGGTACACGTACAGCCACTAGGCATCTACTCTTTGCAGGAGGGGAAGGTTATAATTTTTCTAAGCTGCACAAAAATGCCAAAGCAATCTCAAGTATTTCCAGATTAAATTGGTATTTGTAGCTGGCAAAGCAAACATATGCAAAAAACCCAGTTCTATTGTCATATATAATAGCAACAATCTGGAATAACTATATACAAGTCAGTGGAGTTCTTGGGAATTTTTGGTAGTGGGAACAGACACTGGCCATGAGTCAATTTAATTAAAAAAAAAAAAAAAAAATACTGCAGAAAGTCACTGTTGCAAGTCCAAGATCCTCCCAAACCCCTTGGTATCAGAGTAACCACTTAAAAATGGGAGAACACAAGCACTATTCATTTCAAATAAGGTCTTCTAAGGTCATGGAGACCCTCCACTATGTATACAGTCCAAGATACACCGAGTAGACTTAAAATTCTGTTTCCCAGCAAAACAACTGCTTTTAGAGATGATGATATTGAAGTGCCACTATGCATATGCCAGTAAATGTTGTACTTTGTCCTTTTCACTTGACAAGTTCTGCCCCCCCTTGTGTCTATTCTCCATTCATATCAGCTTCTAGCCATCTCTTGGAAGCTGGAAAGATAAATACCATGAGTACACAATGATCCATTATTCTTACAGCCCACACCGAGTGCTGGACTGCGCACGCTTCTTTTTTCCTCTTAGGTCATTCACAGTATTAGACCAGTATCTTTTTTCGCTTTTTTTAAAGAAAAAAAAAAAAAAAGGAGGGGGCAGCCTAAAACACCTAGACTGAGGTTTTTAACTAAGGAATGTCAACACCTTTAAGCATTTAAGACCACTGAACAAAGTTGGATACCCTGCCTCAACTGGAAAGAAGAAGTTGTAACAGAATTAGGACCTCATCAAGACCTAAAAAAAAATTCCCACCAGATACCAGTCATGCTACTATTCTCATTTCTTCTTGTTCTTGTACTTCACAGTGTTCCCTCTGCACCATCTAATCCAACTTGGAGCTCCTGCTATGAAACCATAAAACTGCCAAATAATCTTTGTTCTAAGATGCCAGATAATCCGGTGGTGCTATGAAAACAATTCACATACTCAGTGCATATGTTCAACGGCAGTCAGAGAACAGTTGTACAGGAAGTGCCCAAGATTCACGTTTTGAAGGAATAAATTAGCTTGCTCACTCTAGCCATATGTGTTGCTCTAAAGACACAGTAATTTTCAGTATTCGTGCTTGAAAACAATTACATTTTATTGCCAGTTAAGGTAGTTTAGTGGTTATGCTAGAGACATGAGGATTTACTTTTCTGGAAATCCATCACGGTCTCTATATAAGAAAGATTAAATCCTGCCCTCCTCTCTCTGCGAGCAACTTCCTGAAAACTTCTATTTGGAGATAAACCTGCTCCCAGCAGGACTAAAAATTGCACAGTCACTTCTCTTTCACAGCTCTGCATTTTCACAGCGTCCGCTCTCTCATCGGTTTCATACTGCCATGATACTGCACTCACCATTTCATGCTTCCAGGCAGCAGCCTTCAATGGAGAACTGTGATTTACTTCTTGCCAAGACGAATGCTTTCAACTTCACAATGACAGAGAGTTGTTTATTTTAATAATCAGCCTTGAAAGTTAAGTTTGAGACGAGCTTTAAACTATATCAAGGTTGGCTTTACACTTGCTTATATTTTAATGGGTAAATAAATAAAGGTCATACTTCTGATGATTCAAATCAGTTCCTTAAAGGTCACTCACTCCTTTTTGCTGTGCTCCAGCACCCGGTAGGGTGGAGCAGAAACTCCTTTGGAACCATGTTGCTCCTGCACGATTGGCAATGTAGCTGGAGTATAAATTTCCGGCATGCTGTCATTGTTCTCTAGGGCACCATAGGAAAAAGAAGCTTTGAGGTCAGGCTGAACTGCAATCCCTTTATCGTGCATGTTCAGCATGCCTGAAAAGAGCAAAGACAGAGATTAAATGCTTAGGAACAAAAGTGCATTCTTCCTGCACTCTTAAATCAGCAAGTTATAAGGTCTCAGGGTTCGTGATATGTGGCTCATCAGTTCCTTGAGTGTTAAATGAAAGACATAATGTTTTTCTGCTTAGCACTAAAGCAACTAATGAAGAAATAAGCTTCAAGTGAATGAGGGATGGCAGTCAGTTATTTATCAAGTGCTGCATATCTTTTATACAGCTCACCAGAAAGAGTTTAGCTGTGCTTCCCAAAAGAAATTTCTGCTCCCACTGGCCTCCACCTCTTGCAACACAAGTCCAGTCTCAAGCAAATGCTCAAAACTAATTCACCTTCCCAGACAACAGCCAACAGAACAAGGCCGGTGTGATAAAGTCTGACATCCCCCCTGGGTGCCAGAGGACCCAGAATAAGTGGCATCCGAGTGGCATGTCACCTTCTCTCCACTCCATGCAAGACAGGTACATACCCCTCACAAAGCACAAACTAACAAGAGAAGGAAAAACTAGGAACCGCCACTGCCACCTAATATTCCCGGATAGTTAACAGAGCCTAAAGCTGGAGCTTTCACTGTGAAGCCCAACACTTAAAGAGTGACAAACCACTGTATTTTACTGTTACCTGGCATAGCGTCCATTGATATGTAAGGTTCAAATGGTACAGATTTCTTCCTATTTCTTGTGATCAGGAAGACACCGAGAAATGCTATGAGGCACCTGAGAGAGAAGACAAGATCTACTGAGATAACTACGAAACAGAAGAGGCGGTAATATTGCATGTTGCTCTTTCTAAGTGCCTACCATGTAGCACCATAAAGAATTCAGAACTGGAAGAGAAAGAACCTTGAAGTCAGAATTACAGGGAACTGACTTAGCTGAATAACCCTCAACAGTATTGAAACCCACCTAGCAATCAGAACAATTGCACCTTTTCTTTATCAAATGGTAGGGAAAAGCTTTCACATTAATTAATTAATCTTGACTAACTAAAAGGGAAAAGAAGCATATCAAAATATGGTTTGCTTTGATGAAATTCCAGGATTTAGCAGCCTGACCTTTGAAAGGTTTCCCACAGGTAAACCCATTAACAACTGTTGATCTTGATTTTTACCGTATGTTGACAGAGAAAGATGCAGTTCATAACATTAATCTCCCAATTGTTTTTTCTGTACTAATCTGAAAGACATTTCAGAATGTCCCCTGATTACGGAGAGCTAATCACATCAAGACACTGTACTAGGACTAAATGCCGAGTTACACAGCAAATGTTTTACTGATCATATCTGCATTGTGTGAGTGCTCATGCCCTAAGAAACAGGACTCCTGAAGTCCAGTCACAGTTCAGTGAAGGCTCGGAGCAAAACCTGAAATAGATTCCCTAGAGATGGCTCCTTTTGGTTATTCTGTAATTCTTCTAGATAAATGAGCAGGTAGCTTGAAAAACAGCCGATACGCTTCAACGTCCAAGCTCATCTCCAGTAGAGTCAGTAAGGGATTTAAGAGTTTAATGTTGTACAATTATGCATAATCTAGTGTCATACAATTCCTCTAGAGCATCCATCATCACTCAGACAAGATACTCAGCTCTATGGGCCACTGCCTGCTCTAACAAAGAAAGTGCTTTCAGTTTGTCCTCCTCTCCAAGAATGTACGTACCTCCAATATTTACATGGAGAGAGAGATGGATATGCATTTTTAAAATTTCAGTCACATGAAGAAATACTTTCCAGTTTTCTATCAAGGAAACTTTAAACACTTACCCAAGTGCAAACATACATATATGGAGAACATCTTCACCGGTGAAGTCCAAGTAAAAAGTTGCTCCTTTAAAAGGAAATAAATCATGACATTTCTTCCCAGCTTACCCGAGCAATTAGCGCTACGTCTCCAGCACTAGTCCCTCCAGAAATCAAATCATGCAAGATTCCTATTTTATAGTCATCACCTTTGGTTTTTTTATGATCTCAGGATAGACAAAGGTGGCCGGATTTCTACTTTAACACAATTTATTGACAGATCTTTTAGAATTTCACTACCAAAATAGTTATACTGGTGTAACTAATAGAGATGAAAGTAAACCTGTACAGCAGCACAGCAACCAGTACAAATCTTTCCATACTGGAGTAGGGGGGTGCAAAAGAAACATTGCTGGAAACCAAATTCTCACCATACAGCAGTGGTTAACCACATAAACAAGAGAGACTGTATTTCTGAAGTTGGAATGACAAACCAAATCAGATTTCTCTAACTACAAAAGGATATAAACTCTTGACCCCAGACAAGTGCATACAACTCAAACCTGTAAGATGACAAGCGCCCTTGGTGTCCTGGATGTCAACTGGACATGCATTGTGGCTCCTACTCTTTACATTTCTAATTGAAGTAAAGTAAATAAGCTGACGAATCGGAGAGCAGAGTATGGCTTGGGACATGACAGGAAATAAACATTAGCCAAAGGGTAGGCCATACTCTCTCACGACGTTGAAGAAGAGTACTAAAAGGCAATGTGTAACGCAGGGGGGAAGCTATTGCCCTTACATACCTAGAAGAGCATTACTATTTACACAGATAGCGTCTATCACTGTCAAGCAGAGGCACTTTCTCCAGTGTTGGGAGCTTGGGTTTTTTGTTTGGTTGTTTTTTTCCCCAGTTTTGCTCGTATGTCTAAGTGAGGAGAACAAAACCTTAAAAAGGCTGCTCGTCAGGTTTGAAGCCTAAGGGGTTTAAAAATGCTCATCCTTGTCCATGAAGACAAAGCTTTCCCTGTGTGCACCAGAGCTGAAATTGGAGTCATCTGTTCAGAAAGAAAAATGCCTACAAAGCTGTGAGCAGCTGCATTCTAGATACAAGGCAAACAAGACTATCAGGACTACACCTTTGTACAGAGGAAGCAAATACGTTTATACGCCGTATCACATTTTAACGCAATCTAGATAAAACTACACAAGGAGAAATTTTAGCTGTGAATGCAAGTTGCACATCTAAGAGCACACATCACCCTCTTCTATACGCTAGCATGGTATGAGCAGTACAGTCTCAAATGTAGGTTCCCATGCACTTTAAACAAAATGACAGAACTTAGCAGAGAATTTTAACACAGTCTAATGGGATAATTCACATTTATAAAAAGAAACAAAGCCAGCTGCAGAAAAGAGATGACAAGAAAATACAAGTCACCATCTTGCCGAGTATTCACCTTCCTCATCTGCAAGTGAGGATTATTTTCCAAAATCTTTTGCCCGCCCTTCTTTCAGAAAGGACCAACACACCGGTTTGTGCACTGTTACCTGCTGTGATTGCTACTGTTGTCGACAGGATATAGCCGATGCTGGCAATCTGAGAGGAGTCATACAGCTGTGAGGCTTGGGCTAAAAATCTGCAATACAATGACAGACAACAGGGCTTGCTTTGGGAAGGATACTCAAATTGTACAGCAGTTATCACAGACTAATATAGGTCTCCTTTTTGGAAATGCCTTTCAGAAGTGATGCATAAATTTAAGCAACTTTATTCTCTTTCTCACTAAACCTGCAGCAGCATCCCTTGGAATTCATATAAATGACAGAGTAAGCCTTATGGCTGGACTGACTAAAGGCAGTGAAATTACTGCCACTGACCTTAAGGCCAGAACGTCACATTTTGAATAGCTTTTTATCCCTGCTGCTACCAGCTTTTTATGTTATCATAAGTACAGAGAAAAAAAACCCAAAAATCATCACCAACAACACTGATTCTGCACTTTGATTTTAGCCAGGGCGCAGATACTGTATTTGATTTGCCACCATTTCATTCCTAACATTGTTTTGCAAATACTTGAATGATGTATAAATTTGGGATTAAAACTACTTGGCAGCGTCACTACGTGGAAAAGCAAAGGACATCACTATCTCAGGCTCCTGTGACATGGATTTGAGGTCAGGTCACAGAAGAGAACGGATAATTCTCCTAAATTTAATCAGCATTCCTGGAAAGGATAACAAACAGCCCCCTAATTACTAATCCACTGCAACCGGCACAATTATAGACAAAAAGAGAGCAAATGCCTTACGTTGCTTGAAAGATCGCTGTAGCAATCATGCACACCAACATGATATAAAATATAGGGTAGTCGAGTTGTAAGTTTCCTTGTATCGAGACAACAATCATGCCCGCCACAGCCTTCACGGTCACAACAGTCATGGAACCTGCAAACGTTTACCAAGACTCAGCTGAAACACTGACACATGCTCAAGGGGACACGAACACTGCCCATTTGCTCTATACAGGCATCAGCAAACAAACCCAAGATCTACAAGAACTTGAACCCTCCTTTTGTCAGGGCAAACAAGGGATGCAAACTGCATATTTTATCACCAACTCTGCCAGTTTTATTCCCAACAACTTCACTGCAGTGACCTTCAATAAATCACTTAATCTTGCTGTATCATGGTTCCCTTCTCTACAGGACCAGGAACATTTACTGGGGTTTTTTTAAGTATTTAAACAGTGTTGTGCAATCACATGATGGAAGGATACAAATCTCCATTTCTGATGCCATACTGACTTGGTTAATAAAGCTAAGGAAATTTTCAAAACAAAAATCAGAAAGAGCCTACTTCCTTTCCATTTCTTGAAAGCACAAGCCAGGGCCATTCAGAATTAGGACAGTTGCTTTGTCTGTGATTCACGCAGCCTCTGAGGCATCAGTTACTGAAATCCAGCCACAAACAGCTCAAAAAAAAAAAAAAAAAAAAAAAAAAAAAAAGAAGACTGCAGTGACTGAAGTTGCATAAATAGCAAAAATTGAGGACTGTGACGTAGATTCAACAGCACATCAGACTGCGTCACCGCCTTGCTATTATTCACCCTTTTTAAAGTTTAATTGATCACAGTTTCTTAAAAAAAAAACAAAAAACAAAACAAATTAACGTGGAGAAAGGTACAAGTGAAATCCTGGCCTTTCCAAAGTCACAGTAGGATCCCACCATAGGCTATGAGGGTATCAAAAGCATCATTTCACACCATGCCCAGAGCCTCTCCCAATTTACATAGGGACATACTGGCACGGCAGAGTATTTATCATTTCTTTAGCCACATAGCAAATCTTCCCAGAGCCAAGAAGATTCTTGTAGGTCAAATCCTCTCTTTCATCCACTGAATCAGCCTTCCTTATCCATTGAATAGGTAAGAGATTATACCAGCCTTTGCATGCACAGGTTAAAATTAAGAACGCCAATAAATAACTTGCACTTTCTGTATTTGGTAGAGTATCCGTCCTTATAGGAAATGTCTTAATGTTCAAAGGTTATTTGCAAAGATCCTAAAAATCACTGCAAGATATTAGCTTTATCTAACTTGTAGTAACATTTCCAGAGTAGATCGGTGCATTTTACGACATTAGTTAGATCAGTGTAATTTCCTATAAGCTGTGGATGCCTCAGTTTACCATAGTTTACTGTTATAAGCTAGAGTTAGAATATCTGACAAGTCCATATCAACTTACCCAGCAAAGCTACCAGCAGAAGAATAACAACAATGTAGTTTGCATTTTTCTCCTTGTAAAAATATAGTAGCAGGCAGAATATGACGATCTCCACAAGCTACAAAAGACAGAAATGAGAATATTAAAAGATGCGGGGTGTATGGCGTTGGCAGTAAGTGGGATTCTGAGCCAGTCAAACATTAGAATTACACAAAAGGGCAAATCAAAGGAAAATGAGGATCACACACAATTATAGATCAAATTTAGCATGTTCTTAGATTCTAATTCGAAGACATATTCAGTAGCTTCTTGCAGAACAGGAAACATGGGACTCTTGACATTATACTAATGGCAAAGCAACACATCAGATAATCCTGACTCAATATTCACCTCAGAGATCTCAGCCTACTTTCCGTAATGAGGTTCTTTAAGCGATCCCTGCAGCACACATCTTATTTAATGGCCAAAGTTATCTCCATTAAAAAATGATAGATCTCATAAGATTTTGAAATAAGATTGATGGCTCCCGAAAAAGTCAGTCTAGAAAAAGCCCCGATGCAAGCACAGTTTTTGGACACCTCTGGAACAGTTGCTCTCAGCTGCCATCACTACTGCTGCCACAGGCTGCAGGTGACAGGTCAGGGAGAGAGCAAGCTGTTCTAAAACTTTTCGGTTAAAGTCATTTAAGTCCTAACAGAATAATACAGAGAAAGAACGGGAGGGTTCCAAATTGCACATGCAGGTGTCCACAGGCAACACAGAACTAACACCGGGAAAAGCTGGCATAGGTTCATTAGCAACTACAAGGAATATTGCTAGCAAGCATAAGGAAAAATAATGCTTGAAACGAAACTCCCAGTCAGGGATATAGCAGAAAATTGTCCCACATTTTATGGGCCATCTTACCATATACAACAGAAATGGCCAGCTCACTAAATGCCTAGTGATATTTTCTCCTGTCATCTTCTCATGACTATTAGGTCCAAATGTTATCAGCAGATAAGTTCCAACAATTGCCAAACCACAGCCTACAAAGGACAAAACATAGCGCCCTTCGGCAACCAAAGGACAAAAAAAAAAAAAAAAAAAAAAAAAAAAAAAAAAAAGAAGAGAGGACAAAGTTAGTGGGTTAGTGTGGATGCATGGAATTAATATCGCACATGCACAGTGACCATTAATGACATCACGCACATTCCTCTGGGTGACTCATTCCTCCTCTACCCTTCATGCTCCACTTTCAAAACATTAGAACCAAAGAAACCCTAGGCAACGTGCATGCTGTGAGTTGAGAAAAAGGCTCATACCAGGTAGCATCTGCTAAACAAATAGGAGCTACAAGATCTGTGTCTGGGGCTTATCCTGCTTGGCACTGCCCACAGCCCATTTTCTAGGAAATGGAAGAATGAATGCCACAGTTCTGCAAATGCTTGCACGTGTATGAAACTCAGCTGATTCAGCTGTGCTGACGCTACTGCAGAGTCAAGGCCCTAGGCTGCAGCTTCAGCCCAGAGACCCATGATTCTCCGATCCTCCAAACAAACACCATTTCCATGTATTTCTAAAATCTGTGAGATTCAGATGATTTGGCACAAGTCAGAAAAAAAAAACCCAAAAAAATCCATTTTTAACAAAAGGTGGATGAGACGACACATTTCTTTGAAGAGGTGCTATAGCCAATGGGGATCTTGCCATCCCTCTAATTATGATTCTTGAGAGGCCATGCTATGTGCTGAACGGCTTGTAAACAGAGAGAAAAAATGAAAAGGAACTGTAGAACTTACTCAAAAAATCCTTGGGCTTCCATTTTTCTTTAATAAATATAATTCCTATGATTGCACTAGCTACAAAAAAAGGAGAGAGAAGCACCGAGTTACGTATCAGCCCAATGATCAGCAATCTCACACTGGAATGCACTCAAAACTTGTATGGCCGTTGCCTCTTTCCCCCTTACCTATTACAGACACGGCACTGAGCGGCACAATCAGTGAAAGAGGAGCAAAGGCGTAAGAGGAAAACACTCCCAGCTCTCCCAGCACCAGCAGAAACAGTCCACACCACCATGTCTTGGTTTTGAAGTAGGCTCGGGGGTCTTTGGAACCTGCCAGTCGGATGTGGCTATATTTCTAGAAAAGAAAATAAAGGCAAAGAATCTTTGCCATGCTTGATGTTTTTTAATGCAGGATGCTTGAGGCAGGATCAATATTTGCTTCGTGATACTCACCTGGAGATTGAGCGCAATACTGATAACAAGATGCCCAAAAATAGCTAGTAATGCACCAATCAAGTTCTCCTGTAAAACAAAAGTAAATGCACAGATATTAAATTTATCCACTGGACCCTGAAGGAAGTTGGAGCTTTTTGCACAAGCTGGAAGAGAGCAGACTTTTTAAAACAGTTTCTAGATCACTTGTCAATAAAATCTCTGTTTATCTTCCACCCTTTCTAGGTGATCTAGGGCAATTCAGGTAAGCTCCCTGTGGCTGCTTTCCGAATCTGTGAAACTCAGGTGAAGGAACCCTTCCTTAACAAACACTTTCTACAAGAAACTCAAATCAGTGTGCATATATTTGCATTCTTTGCAGTTTCTCAGAAGGGAAGAAGATAAACACATTTAATGACTCATTCACTCCTTCTTCCCTTTGAAAACTCTTTCCATGAGAATGTTTGTTGCCCTGGAATTCAGCAGAGTATGGATCAGGAACCTCTGCATTCTGCCAGTCATGTCTTAAGAACTATTCTGCTCTTCTCCACTTATAAACTCTGCTGGTTCAGTAGGTAATTTAGCCCATTTGATGAGGCAGCCCAATTATCACAGATTTTATGCTGCTTTTTTATGAACCAGTTACTCCAAAGTAATAGGCAACTGGTAGCAGCTCCTAGCAAGCTCCCAACCCTTTCTATATTAGCATTCCCAGCTCAGCAATAATTCTCACGGTCTAAAAACAGAATTTGAAATAAAAAAGGATGTAAAGCAGGCTGAGTCACAAAGGAAACGTACATTAGGAGTGAACAGAAGAGCCTGAGGCTAAGCCAGGCCATTTAGCATTTGTGTTCTTCCAACAACTGTCTAAATCTCATTAGATGTCATTAGCACTTTTCATTTCAGTGCTGGTCTCCAAGATACAGTCTAGTACTTACTTGATTGATTTGGGATAACTGAGCTCACATTCATATTCCTCCCTTAACAGTAAATATAGTATTCTTGATTTCCTCATACATAGTAAGACAAGGACTTCTAAGATTTCAAGTTCTTATCAGTGGAACAAAAATCTCTTTATCAGGATGTACGAAAATAAGATTCACCCAGGCAGCCTCATTCAAAAACACCTGAGAGATCTTCCCACAACAGACAGTAAAGATGGCAGAAAAATGTCACACTGTGTGATCACAGATGTAGCCAGAGAAGCTCAGCATGGTTTACTGGTTCAGCAACTGGATTTCAGTTTAGAAGACACGGCGGAGATGGTGCCTCAGCTGAAAAGCTCCTAAGCACAGCACGTGTTTGGGATTGGCTTCTGGACTGTGAGAGCTTGCAAGCCAACATCAGTCTGGTCAACTTTTACAACGCACCTAGGACTGCGTTCTCAGCAAAGTGCTTTTTCCAGCGAAAAAAAAGCCCTCCTTGCTAGGCTTTTCTGAGCACCTTCAGAATCAAGGATTCAGGGGAAATTTGGGAACAGCTCTGTTCCCAGTTGGAGAAAAAGGAGGAACTACAGCAACATGTCCTACCTCAGCTGCAGGCTCTCTGCATGACTGTGGCTGACCCACCTGAAATTCAAGCACTTGAATATACAGCAGACCAGAATGTCTGATCTCAGTTACTGATGTATGGGTTAGTCTGAAAAGGCACCTCGCAGAATTTATTTTGCCTAACCACCTCTGGACACCCACATCTTTTAACTGCCAGCCCTTTCTTTGCTTTGTCTAGCTCTTCAAGACACAGAATTTCTCCTTCTTCCTCTCACTGCTTATATACACAGCATATAATACACTGGGGCCTCCAGGCATGGCTAAATACAAAGATTGCATTTTCTGCAAAAAAATAACCAAAATACAGTGGCATTATCAGCTTACTTGAATAGTTAGGGCCTTCTAGGGATAGACTGGGGTAGAAATCTGACCTTGTAAGAAAAGGAGTCAGTGTGTGGCTGTACAGAAACCGCTGCTGTGGCCACCGGAAGTTGCTGAAGTTGCAGACTTGGACTGTTGCCTCCTTCCATTTTGGTTGATTGGAGTGTTTACTTCTCAGCCTCTCTGATGCTGGAACTTCTCTTTAGAGAAGAGACTTGGACCCTGCTAGAACCGTCTTATCTGTAACTTGGTACCACTTCTTCCCATCCATCCTGTTTTGCTTGGACAAGCAAGAGTTAGTTCAGTGATGCACAAAAAAAGTTCTCTGTAGCCTGTCTGCTGCTTTTCTTCCCCCACCAGGCTACACTGAGACAGGGCAGGCACCATAGGCAGAAGTGTAGATAAGCCAGTATTTCCAGCGAGTCAGCGGGGCAGCAAGGTTATATTCCTCCAAGGTGATACTAAGAAAAAAAAAATACAGAATTAGTTCAAGTGAACTAAACGGTCTAAAACCTGCGATGAAATCCTGATGAAGGATAGGCCACAGAAAACTCCCAGAAATCAAACTAACAGCTGCACATATCAGCAGTAAAAGCAGAGTTTAAATGCCTTCTCACAAAATCTCACACACAGAAGCTCAGACAGACCTTGCTTTCCAAGAGCTTACAAACTAGCTTGGCCCCAAGGGTGACATATTCAGCTGGCATTTAACATCAGGCCTTGCCATTTGGAAAGCTCTTACCAAAAAGTCTCTGAAGTCCTCCAAGCCCTGCTTTTAATTTCTCTACTGCCTGCGTACCTCTGTTGTTTGTTCAGGACACAGCATTATATTAGTCACGCCATCCCCACATTCCGTGGATGACAGCGCTGCTCTTCATGCAAACAAAGGTCATTTCAGTGTAATCGCTGCAAGCAGAGTTTGGAGGCTAAATTCCTCGGAGCCTGATTCATTATAGGTGTCTGGAAAGCACCACGCACAGCAAACCAGGCAGAGGTCCCTGCCTGCCGTCATGGCTCCTTCCACCAAAGACCTCAAAGAGCATCAGCAACCCTGAGCAACAGACACTGCTGGAAAGGGCCCTTTGTATAGGGGGGGATGCTGGTGTACAGGCACTGCAGGGGTGTGATCCTCACAAGTGACACATCCCCACTGCCCGAAATGGGGCAGGCTGAGCATCCCTTTGACTCGGACCCTGGACAACTGGCCTGTGGTCACATCCTGAGGTAGCAGGACCCGTCCCATGCTCAGGTCGTGAACTGCAAGCTCTCTTGGCCAAACCTGGCCTGACAAGGGATTACTTTAACTCGTAGGCTGCCCCACTGCCGGCAGCATGGGGGGACAGGGGCAGCACGACGGCCTGGCCGTGAAAGGGCAAAAACACCCGTTGTCAGGGGAGGACGGGGTAAAGTCATCGTCCGTCCGCCCCCCCCCCCGTGAGGAAA
>NW_009258666.1:1213163-1230520 GCF_000687185.1 Egretta garzetta
TGGCCCCCGCCTCCCCGCCGAGCCATCATCCCGCACACAGGCACCGGCCGCTGCAGCCGTTCGTTGGGTCGCTAGTGGAGAAACGAAAGGTTGTGGCTGACCCTTTGCGTCCATGTAGGAAACCAACCCCGCCCTTAAAGCCCCTGCCAGGCTGCCGCACGTTAATAGTTCTGAGTGATTTGTTACAGAAACGAAACGGTGGTGCTGCAGAGAGCCATTCCATGTGATGCGCGGTAGCTCTGTAATACTCTGGATACTTGCCTTTCCGTGGGTGCTCTGGAGGACGAGGTACATCGGGCAGAAAAGCAGGGCTCGGTACTGTGTAGCGGGCCGGAACAGCACTCGCAGCAGTCGTTGTACAGCTGACGAAGCAAAACCCCAGCCATGCAAAGGTTTTTCTTTCAAAGCACAGCAAGGGTTTGTTAATGAAACCAATCAATAGGAAGTGGCATCCGGAACAATTTATATCCACAGCAAGTTAGAAGTGTTTCAGGTCCAAAATCAGTCTCCTTGGGGACAAACCAGCACAAAAGACTTAAGCAATGCTATCGAATCGTAACCCTCCAGTTGCTGTGTGTTCTGCAGGACAGTGGGAAGTTTGCTGTTTGCTCCCTTGTAGCACTGACCACCTCCTTGTCCGGCACACCACCCCTGTAAGAGCCCTGACCTTAGCAACTGCTCAGAGACCCCTTCCCTGTGCTAACCTTCCCTCTAGCTGCAGAGCTCGTCTTCAGACCTGTACTATCCTTGATCAGAAGCACACTTACATTTTCAGTGACCTTATATTTAAACTTTCCTAATGCAGCACTATTGCCAGTGCCACTCTGCGACTGGTAGTAATAACACCAGCGCTTGACTAGATGAGGTAGCAGTGTTTATGTCACGATACATCTGTGAGGGACTATGCAATTTGAAAAACTGTAGTAGCTTCCACCTCACCATCTCTTGGCTGTCAATGATGCTGCCAAGCCAAGGCATTTGATCCCAGGCCTGCAAAGCACAGCGCATCTGACATTGGCAGGAGCTGGGGCACTCAGCACCTTTCCTCATATTTTAAGTATAGTGAGGGTCAACCTCGTAAAGTGAGTTGTTAAGATGCCTGACACAGTAAATGAGGACAACCTGCAAAAGCGATTTAACAGCACTGAGTCACCCTTAAAGCCCATTCATCAACAGCAGTGCTTTTCTTCCCTTTGCTTCTTAAATAGGGAAATTAAATGCAGAAATGACTGCCGATTTCTTGACTTGAATACTGCATTAATGTTAAATTTGCCTTTAACTTACACATCCTATTTAAAATGAAAGCTGGCGTCGTAGTTACATATTTCCTTTATCTCCATATTCTGAATTTTCTTATCATCTGTTCCTTTTAGCTTTCAAGATTTCTTCCAGTCCTTATAAACACCATAGGAAAGTAATCTCAAACTCAGAAAAAAAGAGATTTAATTCTCAGTCAAAGACATTTCAGTATAACCAAGTGAGTAACAAAGATGTTTGAAGTTTATGTCTTTGTTTTGAATTTTTTTGCAACTCATAATGATCCTGTTTTGTAACAAGAATAGCAACTAAGTTTAGATCAAGGTTGCTAAATTAACTTTGTAATCACAACTGATAACAGTATGAGAAAAGTGGTAATGAAATATTACTGGTTTAAACCTTGAAATTACTCCACATAGAGCACCCTCATCTGCACCATCTTCCCACCTCTCACCCACCCAGCTTTGGCCACGGTCCCATTTCCAATCTTCTTGCGCTCCCCAGGACACATACATATATATTGCATTTCTTCTGAAATTCAGGAGCAAATTTAAAGAAGTCAGTGGAGTGAGAGCACAAGGTGACCCCTCCTATCTTTTGCTATTCTTCACCCTGATCCTTCCCTGATTTGTAGGAATTACATTGGTGCTTCTGTTATCTGGCCAGCAGAGGGAAGCAGAAAGATATTTTAAAGCCGTACTCTTTTCCCAGCCTGCACTCTGCCGGGTTTCTTTTCAAGCCCAGCCAACACTCACAGGTGCCAAGGGCCTCCTGGGCTTTCTGGATCCAGCTTTCAAGCTACTTCCTCTGCTGGTGGAAAGAGCGTGCCCATGGCCCCTGCCGACAGTCTCCTGCTGTCTGGTGACTACGTGGTAGCCCCAGAACTCGGAAAATTAAGTATATTAAGAATTTCTGAAACTTTGTGTACTGGGTATGTAAAGTAGGTAAATCAAGGAAGTATTTGGCATCTTCCCTCTTCCTTCTTCTGCCTTTGGCATCTTCTCTTTTTTCTCCTTCCTTTGATCTTTTCCTCCTTGCTTGTCTCTCCCATCTCAGTGATATCAGGAGCGTATTATCTCAGGATTGAATAACAGCAATCAAGGACGTAAAGGACAGAAGATGAGGGAAAATGATCAAGGTAGAGAAGTTGCTTAAATACCTTCTGTAGGCGCCATCGGTCTGTCTGGTCAGCTTCCAGGAGTTCCAGATGACCTGATGCTAAGTTCTGACTAAAAGAGAAGAGGCAGAGTCTTAAGGTGGCTTCACAAAGCGCTCCCTTCCCTTTGAGAATTTCCTGCTTGAAGGGCAGAGCAGGCAGGAAGCCAAACCACAAGCTACACAAGGGCTTGGCTGATTCTTTCTTAAGCTTTATCCCTGGAGAAAAGTTACTGCACCACACAGGAGAGGGGAAGCCTTAGATCCATTAGCTCTAGACTGTTTGGGGGCTGCTGACTTTGTTTCCTCCATCAAAACCACTTGACTCTGTTCTCTTCAGCGCAAGCCATTTTGGAGCGCATTCCTTTAGCAGGGTAGTCAGGAATAAATGCCAGTACATGAAGTTTACCCACTTGTAATTTAGGCAATGTAAAGAGCTTATTTGCTTCTTACTACCTGACCTAGAATACCTAACAGGTGAGCTGACCTACTTTTGTAACTCTGCCAGTTTACCGCTGTCTTCGCACACCAGAATGCTGGAGTTCGCAAGGTGTTTCTGACCGCCTTACCTCACAGCTCAGCACCTCCTTACATTACCAGAACACGACTCGAAGGGCACAGAGGTGTGCAGTCACTTTAGCAGGAGGTACATTTCCAAGGGTGTGTAGGTGTCTGATCTCCAATTACTCTCAACAACACCGAGGTGATGACGGTCACGCCAAACCCAGAGCTGGATGCACTGGATGGGAGAAGGGCTCTGTAGCTGTTTCACTGACATGTGCTATCCTGGAAGGCACTAATTAAGAACGTGCTGCCAGAGTAGTTACTCCCCTTTATAGGGCAGGGCTGAGCATGGGACTCCATCCAAGCCTCAGCAGGCTGGTCAGCAGGAGCAGCCAAGCCTGGGCAACATGAGGGAATGGAGCTTGCAGATGCAGTTTTTTATCAGCTGCTTTAGAAACCTGCTGCAATTTTAATAGCCAGTTCTAGCAAATTGGACCAATCTTGCTTTCCTCAGCACAACCCCCTTGTCCATGGAGCACAGGGTGGAGAACCTCAAGCACGTGGCAGGGCTTCCACATGGCAGGGCCACATGGAGATGCAAGCTGAAGACCAGAGCAGTGTGGTGTCTGTTCTGCTTCCAGTTCTTGGGGTTGATAAAAAAATAGCTAGCTCAGGATCCCCGCCTGCCCTGTGTGGATGAGTCCTCAGACCACATCTTCAGAAATCTCCTGGAAGTTTGGCATCCTACGAGTATCACACAGGGGATGAACTGAAACACAGCGTAAGTCAGAGCAGCTCTGCTGAAATTCCCAGAGTTGCATCACATACCTCAGCTTTTGGTTTGTCCTGGAGCATCTTCCTGCAAAGAAAAACATGTGGAAAAGATTATTTGTGACCATCTCCTTTATATCTCAGGTGGTGTTTTTATGAGGAAGGCCAAATCTGCAAGGAGAACATGTAAAAATAACAAGAACTGGAGAGCTGGGATCTGATTCCTTGCAACGTTCTTACAGTTTTAATGGAAGTGGCACATATTGGGGTTTTATTATTTTTAGCACTGTAGCACTATTACACTTGTCCATGCATGTAGCAAGAAACAGCTCAGCTGCAGTGGAAAAACAGACTGGTGAAGTGATTTGCCCATGATCTCACTATAAATCAACCGCATTTTCTCCAGCAGACAGCACTGCCTGCCCACTCTCATCTATTCCTCCCTTTAGTCTACTCTTTTGCAAGACCAAGCAGAGCCAGAGCCTCCATCTTTCTCCCTGCCATTTCTGGTTGTTTCTTAAAGGGGGGCAAGTCGTTCCAGGGTCGCTGCCGCTGTGTGGCCACCAGCCCAGGGCCTGTCTGGACGATGTTTTTTTGTTCAACCATGTACTTGTCCTATGCAGGCTTCCATTTCCCCACTTTTAACCTTGCATCTTTCCTGCTCCTTCTTGATCCTGCAAAAACTTCATTCAGCCTTGTGTCTTTGCATGAGGGGAATTAGACCCAAACTATCTTCTTCTCTACTTTCGACTCCACATTATCTTGTTCTTCAATCCCATGCATCTTATTCTCCTTCCCCTCACTGTTATACCCGTGCTATTTTTTGGCCAGGCGCATCCGATTGTTGTCAGAATCCAACTCTGAAGTCATCAGAACAGGAACTAAGTCACTTCCAGGTACTTGCAGAGTATTTTCCATTGGTAACTGGCAGACAAGACAATTAATGAAGTTTACATAATGGTAGAATGCTCTCAAAGATCAGGAACTTCAGCTCTTTCCATCCTGCATGCTGGAATTGTTTCACATTTATGTTAGTACAAAAAGTTATTTCTTTCATCTTGTATGGTCTCAGACCTCCCAAATCCCACTTTTTTTCCTGGGATTGGCAGAAGTAGGGCATGCTACCAAGGGCACCCAGCCCTTTGTGGGACCACGCCTGAAAAGCTGGGGGTATCATGTACAACACAGGCAGGTTTTGATTTAGTTGGCTCTATAAATAGAATCCCACCCAGTCCTCTTTTTGAAAAACCCAGAAAGAGAACAGTCCTGAAAGGTGTGGTGACTGCAAATAATGCGTTCTGCCCACACGCTGAATTAATTAGGTCCAACTCAGATGTTACAGGTGAGACTTTAGATTTGCTGTGGCTCCCAGTCTATACAAATTGCCATGTAGACAGGAGAGAAATTTGATCTTCCTCATACTCAGAAATACACAGTTTTCTGTGCAACAGGAGACTTGCATTAAAAGATTATTATTCTGAAAAAAATGACGATGTCTACCTCAATGCACAATTACAATTAAAGTGTAAAATTTGGGGGTGCAGGTGATGGCTTGGAAAATGATAGAGGAAATACAAGAACACCGTCCTTTATGCTGCTGGACTGTTATGTTCTGGCCAACCTAACTCTGAAAAACAGCTATGGCGGAAATAGACTCAATTTAGAAATAAGAGATCTGATCATTCAAGTCCCAGTAAAGATGAAAACACTGAAGATGTTTAATTTAGAGAGAAGGCAAATAAGATGGCTTGAAATGTGAGAGAATTAAGAAAAATGAAATAGTGAGCTTCTCCTGTATCATATAAAACAGAAGAATATCAGCATTAACTTAAATCCCAATAAATTTAAACTTGAAAGAAGGAAGTAATTGTACAAACAGTGTTCATTCTCAATTTGTAAATCAGGATGGTAATTCACCATGAAAGCTGTTTGGAGTAACAGATTAAATTAAAAAATAAGCTGTTTGGAGCAACAGATTACATTTGAATAATTAATCATAGTTCATTTGTGGAACTCACAGCCGTAAGGGCCAGTAAGACCAATCGTAAGCGAGATTTAAAAGTTGTTCAGATACGTATGGACACATAGGGACTGTATGGACCACTGCTCTGTTCCAGCATCGCTGTTCTCAGAGTTATTCCTGAAAGAATCGGTATGTTTTCATAGAATCATAGAATGTTTTGGGTTGGAAGGGACCTTTAGAGGTCATCTAGTCCAACCCCCCTGCAGTGAGCAGGGACACCGCTAACGAGATCAGGTTGCTCAGAGCCCCATCCAACCTGGCCTTGAATGCTTCCAGGGATGGGGCCTCCACCACCTCTCTGGGCAACCTGTTCCAGTGTTTCACCACCCTCATTGTAAAAAATTTCTTCCTTATATCTATCCCTTGTCCTGTTTTGGTCTACACTCAGAAAGATGAAGAGCAGGGATGTACCGGGGAAAGGCACTGTTCCATGAGCATTGCTGTGAGCCTGTGTCTCATTGCATTTAGCCTGGAAGAGAGGTACAGCGTGGCCAACACGTGTGATATTTCTTTTGCTAGAATGAAAATCCAGGCCCAGGATTCAATAGTGTAACTCATCAGTCCGCAGAGATCAACAGCTCCTCGTTGTCAAAGAAACGAACCGGATACTTCCCTTCTCTGGTAAGAGGAAGCATTTTCATTTCAGACTGATTTCTAAAGCTGCTGAAGTCACCTGGTACCTTTGTATTGACTTCAGTGGGCGATGGATCTGGTCTTTATCTGACTCTATGCCTGCGGTACCTATTTAGTGTTGTATTTGGAATGTTTCTAAAATCCAGCTAAGAAGGAATATAATTTCTCATTGCCAGACAGTTATAATTAAGGTGGAAGTCCAGCGGTTATTCTAAGATGCTTTTTCAAATGCTCTTACCTTTTAAATGTTTACTGGGACTGAAATCTCCTTCGCACAGTCTCACCCAGAGGTGGCCCTTTTTAATTTTGCATGAACTTTTTTCAAGCAAAATTGGCAGAGCTCTTACTAAGTTGCCAAAATGTAAAGAAGGATCCATATGCACACACTTTGTGGACTCATATAGAATATTGTACTAAGCTATCTGAAATTTGTAGCTAAAGTGGATAATTTCAGGATCTGTTCTCTCTAACAGAAGACTTAAAGGTTGTCTTTAAGGTCTGTTTTGCAAGCTGATGAGCATCTCCACCCCAAAATGAAGAAATCAATGAAACTTAGTACCTGAAAAAGTTAGTCTTGCCCCCATTTAATCTCATAGAACTTGCAGCCATCAATTCTGTATAACAAAGTTTCTGCTGTTTTTAAAATGCAAAAGGTCATTTGTCTTTTAAAATTACATTTGGTAAATTCCAGGCCTCATCTACTTCCCAGTTTCTTTCCAACTCAGCTACTGACAGTTTCCTCGCTCCCTCTGTTTCCAGCTTCCACACACTGCATGAAAGAAAATCTCCAACTACCCAGCTGCAAACGCCTACAAGATCTCACCATCTTTTCAATCCAAGCAAGACTTCAGCAAGGGAACCTCTAGCACATTTCAACAACCCATTGCTAGGAAGTCTGAGAAAATCCCCACTCCAGCACCCAATCAATAAGGCGATTTGGAATAGAGGACAAGGTAGACACAGCTAATCTGTAATGTTTGTGAAGTGACGTTTGATGTTCCAGAAAACACTAGAACTAGCTGTAACCTACCTGGTTTGGGTACAGCTCTCAGGGTAGCTACAACAGCCCAGAGCTTTGCGCCAGGTACTTACCCTGTGCCTGATGATTCTGAAGTCTGTGCCTCTGTGGGCAGTTTGGCACCAGTATCTAAACCAACGAGCATGAAGTGAGGTCTGGTATTTCCGCATGACCTGCTGCCTCACCTCCAACCATGCTGCAGATGTACCCCAAGCTGTTGCGAACCTTTGAGTGCACATCAGGCAGTAACTCCTCAATACCAAGGGAGGAAGAGCACATCCCTGGCCCTGGGACAGCAGCGACCCCTGTCCTTCCCTTTGATACTGAAAGACCCCATAGCATCCTATGAATTTTCATCCCAGAAATCCGCCCTGCGTTGGTTGGTTATAGGAAATTCTGCCAAGAAGCTCAAGGCAGGTGAATGTTACATGTTTAACAGGTACTGGGGTTTGAGTTTCAACCTCAGAGCTGGGAATCAGGTCTGCATACGTACAACTGATGTAATTGACTGTGCCCTTCCACTTGCTGTGGAGCTGTGCCAGTTTATATCAGCTGAGGACCTAGCCTTCAGGTTCAGTTCCTGAACCTCCCGCTGATTCACCCTTGTGTAAGTCACTTAACTGTTCTGTGCCTGATGCTCCCCACCCATGCCACAGTGACCGGGCTTCACTGGGGTGTTGCAAGCTTTAGTCCGCAGGAATTCAGAGTGTGTTCCGAGGTATGGAAGATGTTAACAAATCACAAAGTGTTATTAACAATTATCAGATAGTGTATAATAATATACGCACTGCTAGTGGACCTTCCTGTCTCTTCGATGGTGTCTTGCTATAGCCGTGATTATTTTTTGATTGTTTCATTATTCCTTAGAGAGAGTTTTTGTCTTTTTCTGCATGGCATGTCTGCGTTGCAGCCGTTTCCTAGCGAGCTCTCCCTGTTTAAACTGCACTTTAATGCAAGACACATCCACTGTGTGGTGAGGCAGAGCACGTTGACTCTTTGTATTTGATGACTTTGCATAGCTGTTTAGGACAGAATGAAGATGACACAATTTAATAAGCTTAATAAGTTGCCACTCATCAACTGAGACATCTTAACTAGCTGCATGCATGTTCTTGAAGCAATTCCTGCTTTTACAAAGCAATTTGATACAGTTTAAACATCAGCGAAGGTGTTTCAAACAAACAACGTGTCTTACCTCACAGTTTGGGTGTGCAACGAGCACACGTACAGAGTTACCAAGGCTCAGCTGACATGGGGTAATCGTGTTTGCTCACACAACCT
This sequence comes from Egretta garzetta, assembly GCF_000687185.1. NCBI lineage: Eukaryota > Metazoa > Chordata > Aves > Pelecaniformes > Ardeidae > Egretta > Egretta garzetta. Next base: position 1,221,806 of record NW_009258666.1, read on the forward strand.
ATGCGCTAAGACTGTGAACTTTCTTACAATGACTCACTCCGACTGAGTATCTGACCCAGCATGTTCTAAGTTGATTAAACTAGTTTGCAGGCCATAATTATTTTCTATATCATACTATAATGGATTCACATCATATTATTTTTAACATTTTAAGAGTTTGCTTCTGGGAACGGCCTTCTTGAATTAATCACTGACTCATGATTTACTGTAGGAGATAATATCTAACCTACAAGAAGCAGAACAGGAAACTATCTATTTAAAAGATGGCAGTGTCTGATAATTTATGACTGTAGACAAAGAGACATCTGAGAAGAAAAAGAAGGCCAGATCCTGCAGTCTTTACATGGTCGCTGCTCTCACAGAACTTTTGTCTAGTAACGGGGGGATCTGCTTTTGAGGCAGTGACAGCTGAAAGTTGATGAATATTGGAGAAAAAATGGGTGAGAAAGAAGAACGCAGACTCCCAAGCTGTCCTCAAAGCTCTGGGACCAAACCCTACGTTAAAATAAAGCCAGCTAAACAGCATTACTATTGTAGGCATTTCATGAGCTAAATATAGGAAACATAAGACAAAAACAGGGAAAAAGCATCAGTCTTTTTGCGTTTGAATCTTTTATGCAGGTTTCTTGCTGCCTCCTCACCCTTGGGCATGAATTGGACTCTCCCACTTACATCAGTGAATTAGCCTTGACTGTTAGATGCTTTCTCTAACTATAGCCTGGTTAGAAAAAGTCCATTTCAGCAGCCAGCAATAAAAAGCTTTAAATCCTGGAGAATGTTCCAGGAGGTTAGGCTTCATCCTGGGAATCTGAAGGATCTTTCTCTTTGTCCCATTTCTATGTGTATTTTCTAGAAGAGCTGCGGTGTGTACCAGGGCAGTGACTGCAGCAGGTAGCTGAGCGCTCCAGAGGAGCAGTGTGAGCTGCTCCCCCAGGGACTTCTGGCACCTTGGTCCAAGTTAATTAGCTCGGGGACTGCTAGCAGTGTAACAACAGTGCTGCACACTGAGCTTGGTGCAAGCTGCAGGAGGGCACAGACACTCTAGCAGCTACCAGCAGGCTTGAACAAACCGAAATACAGATTATCCTTAGCTCAAAGCCATCAGCCCACCCTGCAGGCCCAGCAGCGACAGCCACAGAGACCCCTCCTTTGCTCTGTAGCTCTTTGCAGGGGCTGCCACCCCAATGCCCCTCTGGTGTCTTAGCAGCAGCACCTCAAATTCTGTGCTCAGCTGGTGACTTGAACAAAACCGGACACTTAGAGCTGACGCTGGAGAAGTCCGGAGACAGCAGTTAAACACACAAAGCCACATTTTCTGCAAGGGTTTCAAGTCCTCGGCATCTGTGTAAATGCAACCTTTACATGCTGGGCAGTCACAAAGAGACCTACCTACAGCTGGTAAGCACTCCCACATTTTGGCCCTAACACTGCCTACAGCTGTATCATTAGACTCACTCACAATGGAGACAACTGGATTTTAAATATGGGTTTTCCTTTGTTGGTAATTACCCACAGGTAAAGTCAATTCAAAGGTATTCATAAGCCCTTTTTCTTTTTCTGAAGCAGACCTCTATGGATTTCTGCAAGCAAAGCAGCAATGTTTCTGGCCAGACAGTGTTTGTGTCCAAAACCACAAGAGGATTAAATTTGGAAAAAATTAGAAAATGGCTTTCTCCGTGTACATGAGCCTTGAGCTGGGAGGAAGGATGTTGCTGGTGATTTTGGTTCTGATTCTCCAGGGTGCAGAGCACCATTACACACAAATTCAGGTCACCCAGAGCTTCTTAAGGCACGTTAGATTTAAGCAGGCATCAGGACACTAGTGAGCCTCCCTTCCAAGAGCTGTGGGTAGGTCCCTCTGAACCTCTGCTGGGACAACCATCCGGAAACCATCCTGGCAGTTCTGAGCAGCTGTAAGGAATCACTAGAACGCCCCACAACTCAGTGTAAATGCCAGAGGCTTCAGGAGAAGCCACATTAGTGCATAACGTACCCAGCTCCACAGGACTCCAGCTGCAAAAGGAGTCTACTCCTGGCCCACTGCCTGGTGAGGCTGGAGACCTGGAACGTGAGGGCACGTAGCTTTGGAGCTTATCTTACAAGTTATACCACATGTGAGTTCTCCTTCTGTCTGAGTCTTTAAAGTTGCTAATATCTCCATTTGTTCCTATGCTCAGGACAAAGTTTTGTGTTGCCTTATCAGCATCCCTCGAAATAAGCTCTGCCCAGGACAGTACTTTTTAAATCCAGAAGCGATTTCCCCACACAGTCCTGTTATACCGGTTCTTTTTCCTGCTATTGCATTCACTGACTGATGCACTCTCTTTCCTCAGTGCCACTGTTACGGCCTTGTTTGGTATTTACATCCCTTTCCTGTTTGTTTTGTAGGTCACTACACCACCAAGGATTCCCTCATTGAGGTGTCTCCCGAGGGTATAGCTTCTTGCTTCAAGTCAAAGACCTCCTGCCTAACAAGGATGGACAGGTTTAATCCAGAGCCTGCAACGCATCAGCCACATAAACCTACCAGGGAAGCAAAGAAAACTCCTTTCAGGTAAGTCCAGCCTGGAGGACACGCCACTTTCATGGGACATTACGAAAATATGTCAGACAGCAGAGCGATCCCGCAGTGTCCCACTATATCACCTGGTCCAATGTGGCCAGTTATTGCCACAGGTTCACAGGAACTGGCTGAGAGGTGGAAGTGTTACAGCACACTGCCTTGGAGGGGAGTGTGGGCTGATAACACCCTGGAGCAGTGTATCAGAGGTTCCTTTATCAGATCATCTCTCAGACATTTACAAACAGTAATTAAATACTGCACCACCCTTATGATGTAGGGGTAATTTCTTATCCCTGTGGTACAGAGCGAGAAGCCAAAGCACACATGACCTGGAAAAAGATCCTTCACATCCCAGGCAGAGGCTTTAAGCACAGGCTGTGTTTCTTTTGCATTACCAGTGCCTAACCTCACCCCGCAAAGAGCACACTGGGCATGAAGAGTCAAATCTGGGGACGATGGGCAGGAATGGTGAAGGCTGCTTGTGGCTGCGCAGCAGCTCGACGAACTGCTGATGGGTAAAACATGGGCTTTTCCTCAACCTTTGCTAAGGCTGGGAATTAGAGCTGGAAAGAGGCTTGTAAAACTTTCAAGGAGTTCCTTCAAGCCAGAACTGCCATTCCCACTTGTTTCAAAGAAATTAAAAGGCCTGAAAGGAAACTCCCTTCTCCCAAGCCCTCCTCCCCCTTGCTATCCTTATGAGAAGACAAATAAATCTGCCTATCAACAACTTGTTCAAGTAAATTTATTCTCACTATGCAGTGACGTTGTCTGGCCTAAGATTAAGATCAACAATAAATTCCTGACCATGGAAAAGAATGAGAACATGAGAAAGCCCACGGCTCTCCTTACCCAACAGGTGTATCTTTACTACATCTCTCAGCAGTTGTATCTTGTAACACGGGCTTTGTAAAAAGAGTGGGAAGCTGCAGGCTGGGAGGGAAGCAGTGCCAAGTGGCATTTGATAAGGACAGAGGGCTAGAGGAAAGGGCAAATTAAATATGAGGAGAGAAGATCACCAGTCTGTATTATCAGAAAACACAAAAACACTCCACGCCCAAGTGCTGGGGTTAGAGCCTGCTCCCTCTCCCGTTTCAGTCAGTGGGAGAGAATGGGCAGCGCTCCCAGCCGGAGTCGTTTGGCATGGCTGTCTTGGCTTCAGCGCTATCTTGCTCTGGAGTAGCTGAGCAGCCAGGTCTCCACAGAGCCTGGACCACTGGTAAGTCTTCACAATATTTTACAATAAACAAAGTGGGCTCTCTGTGGCATTGAAATTGGACTCTTTTTTTCCCCCAGATCATTTCCCAAAGATTTTGGCTTAGGAGGATAAAGCATCCAGCTCCCCAGGGCACTGAACAGAAATCACAGCTTTTATTTCCAGACATAAAACCCCATCAATTTGGGACAAGTTCCTCAAATCTCTTTTTCTCCTGACAGGCAGAAATTCTGTTTGACTCTGCTCCATCCATCCCACCCCGTAAAGATCCTCCTTTGCCTGGGCAGTGTGACCTCGTGGATTACAAAGGGTCTCTGAAGCAGGACTGCTCCACGGACAGAGCGCAGATCACAGGAAGGGTTCCCTCAGCCAGGTAAAAATAAGAATTGTTCTGGTGCTGTGTTTGTCTCAAACACAGGGTGACGGACAGAGCGCAGATCACAGGAAGGATTCCCTCAGCCAGGTAAAAATAAGAATTGTTCTGAAGTACTTCTCACTACTAGAGACAGCAAAACACAAACGTGACTAAACAGCTCAACAGGGAAAAAATGAAGCACAGAAATTAGGATAGCCCACCTGCAAAGGGTGTGGACACCTGAGAGGACACACCATTTCTAAAAGACACATAACTCAGCAGCACATGGCATGTAGGACCTCCTGTGGACGGGGGACAGAAGGTTTATGATGAGCACCAAGTGTCTAAATTCTAAGATCAGAATGTAGCATCTCCCGATGCCTTTAGATTGTCCAACATCATTGCAAACCTGGGCTGAATGGTCTCAAAGGGCCACCCAGCAGTGATGTGGCAGAAGCAGCACCGGAGCCCTGACTTTATCAGACTCGTTCATCCATATTTTACAATATTATTTTTAAAGGCAAGTTTAAAAAAAAGCACGTTTGCAACAGGAAGGCCACTGAAGCATCACTGCCTGTCAGTGCGTTTGACAAACAGGTTCTGTGAGTTCTGGCACATGTGTAAAACTGTCACCTCATGCTGGCTGTTGGTACAACAGCCATTTCACCTGCAATGTTCTGTTTGATTGGAAGAGAGGAGCAATTGCAGGAAAAGAGGAGAAAAAACCCACAACTCCTTCTTACAGTAGAGAGCGCCTCTGTGCCCCAGCTGGAGGCAGCATTACAGAGCACCTCAGCACCGTCTCCTGGGTTTTACACCCCTCTGGCTGTCCTGTCCTCCACAGGCTCCACCGGAGCTTTCCGAGCTGAGTAAAATGGGAGAGGAAACACATCCTGCAGCTTGTAATGAGGAAATGCCGGGCGAAGCGGGAGGAGGGACCCACCCTCGGTGAGGAATGGGTTAAGCACAGCGGGCTGACTGACAGGGAGGTGCCACCAGTCCCTCCAGCCAGGACCACTGCCTGACTCCTGCAGGAGTTGTTCCTCAGTGGCAAAGGGACAGCTCATGCGAGGAGCAGGCCGAATTCTGACCCTGGCTTTAGTCTCGGTAGGAGAGCACAGGCGCAGGGACAAATCCTCCGGCAGTCTCCTCGCCTTGAGCGGTTCCTGACAGCGGGACTCAGAGCTGTCATGGGGTGGAGGTCAGCCTAGGCACGTCATGTCCCTCAGTGCCCGTTGGCTCATTGTTGCCAGGCGCACGTAACATTATTTTTTCAGTTAGTCAGACTCCTATTTATTGCCCTGTTTATTCTAAGATTCTTAAGTCCTTCTGGGAGGTTCTGAAGGGCTAGAAAAGCAGACAATAGCCACACTGCTATTATTTCTAGCGTTTGAACTTACCCAGCTGCAGATTTTGTACCAGCCACAGACAGTGAGAGGACACGTTGGTGCCGCTGCTCTCTCCCGAGCCCTGGTGGCAGCACAGATGGGGTGATGGGCTTTTCGGGAGCCACGTCCTGGTTGTATCCCAGACTTGGAGCGTACAGCATTGGCAGGCCAACTCCCCGAGAGCTGTTCCACTGACTAAGCTAGGACAACATCCCCAGCCAACGTAAATCAGTCTGTTCGAGTTGAAGGAGCAGAGCTAGGCCAGTTTATTCATGCTGAAGATCTGGCCCACAAGTGTTAAGGATGGCTACCAAATTCGTTAAAGAGGAGAGGAATGGGCTGGAAATACCTTCTGCAGATGGTGGAGAAAGGCCCTCTTTCATTTTCATCAGTCCTTTATGCCAATTTGGTCAGAAACCCCTGCAATGCTGTGTCAGCGCATGAAAAGGACAAGGGGACACCATCACCCCAGGCACAGCCATCCATGTAGTCTTCACTCGGCTGCCAGAAAGAAAAACACCCCACATTTCCTTTCCACTCTAGCCTGAAAAGAGGGGAAGAAAATTCCGCTGGACCAAAACTCCCAGTCACGAGATCAGAGGTGACCTGAGCCCTTTGACCCCAGGAACACACGATACGTACAGAACTATTCTGTGCTGTACCACAGCAAGCAGAACTACAGCGGGGGCAAAACACTTCACAGCTAAATCAGTCAGGGGCTGAGAGGGAGCAGCAGCTTCATTAAAGGCTGGTTAAATTCAGTAGAGTCAGCTGCTGTTGATGCCTGGGCTGCTTTGGAGCCAGGGGCTCGGTGTTTCCAGGAACCCTGGGTACTCCCTTGCACAGGAGTCCCAGTCAAACGGACAATCGAGACAACCCTCGACGTGCAGAAGGTAGCCCCCAGTCTGCACACCCCAAATGTCAGCGCTAAGCTCTAATTCTGCGGCCAAGGGCATTTTCCAGCTGAATGCACCAGGACTTCCACACAGGCTGAGCGTTTTAGTACCCAGCTCACCCATCGCAGATGGAGTTACACAAACCCAGGGAATCACCCCAGGAAATAGGTGGGAAAGCAGAGCGGAGGGGACCCTCACCAACTGCATTAAAGCTTTCCGCACTGCGGAACAGATGCAGGCAGGGTTTCATTTTCCTGTCTTTGATCCTCTCCCATACCCAACCCAGTGCCAGGGCATCTCCAAACACAGCGTGTGGGTGGCCTAACAAAACACAGGATGCTGCTCTTCCCTTCAGAGTGAGGGAGAATCACACTGCGCACCGAGATCCTCAGCTGCTTGGCTGATGATGCAAGGAATGAATAAGCACGAATAGACACAGAAACTGGGTGTTATTTGTAGAAGCAAAGAGTGGAGCCCTCCACCCAGCACTGGGGATACCAGAGCCCTTGCACAACTCAGCTTGCTGCTGCTCTGTCTCTCTCTTTTTATATTTTCTTCTGTGTCTCTGTCATCGCAAGCGCTTATTCAACCAGAGTGCTCGGGAAGTATTCCTCCCTCTACAGCTACGGTAGGAAGCAGCTCCCAGAAGCCGGGCACCGGGGCAGCGTTTCTCAAGCGGGACTTCCACCAAACTCCCCCAAAGCACACGCTGATTCCCAGTAAGCAGCCCCATCCTCAGCCTGCCATGGTTGGCTGGCTGATAGCTCAGCAGCTAATTAGCGGTACTTGGTGCTGTATATTGGAAGATGATCGTTAGCTAAAGTTGATTGAAAGCTTCCAGTTTTGTAGATGTTGAACAATTGCTACAATTAATGTAAGTTGCAAAAAAAAACTTCTCTGGGTGCTTTCATCTGATAAAGCAAAGAGAAAACAAGCGCTGGAGGTCAGGGGTGCCCACGGGAGGTGCTGCCCTGGCGGGGAGTCCTTTCTTATCAGGGTAGAAATACGCAGGAAGGGCAGCGCAGGCAAATCCTGCGCCTCTGCCGCCTGCTCGCTCAGAGGATGGCTGCTGGGTTTGCTGCACAGCATCAGGCCTTGGTGCAGCTGAGGGACAATGCCCGTGCAGGACGCGTGTCACACCTCCACGGACAGACACCCGGACACCCTCTGCCACAGTCCAGTTTACAAGCCAGTTGACTTGAGCGTTTCTGACTCGAGTCGGCACGAACCAGCTGCCGACTGTCCTGAGCAGATTCCGCTCCAGAGGAAGCTGCTCTCGTTTGTCAGCGCGAGCCCTTTGCAAAACACAAGTGGGTTCATACTTTCACACGACCTTTGTTTGCTCGGAGGTGAATCGCCTTCATCACTCGTATCTTAATCTTCAAAAGGAACTGGTGGGCTCCGGGCGAAGAGTCAAGAATGCCTTCGCATATTTGGGAGCTCTGCTTTACGCAACCTCTACAGCAACTCGCCTTTGCTGGAAGGGATGAACGATACTGAGCCAGTCAGCAAAACACCCACCCTCGGCCGGGGTGGCAGGGGGCGGTGACTCTGCTGGCTCTTACGCTGGCATGAATCAACCAGCGCTTCCCTGCGCACAGTGGAGTTATCGCGATTTAAAACCTGACCAAGTCAGGGTTACCCAGACCTGCACAGAAGTACCTGGTTCTCTGCCTCCATCCCAGGAACAGAAAACGGGGAGTGGGGAAGTCACCTGCGCGGCGCAGACACGCGTAGCTCCAGCCAGGGCCGTTCTCTCCCCACACAACGGAGGAGAGGTTCATAGCCAGCGCAAAATGGACGACTGTAAAACCCAGCAGAATTCATCAGTCCTCTGCTGGGAACCTAAAGTTACAACGCGAGATGACTTTTGCTGTTCTAAATTAGGAGTAACGCTACTGGAATCCATGGAGTTAGACTGAGAAGAGAATCGGACTGGTAGCGTTGTGTTCACACTGGTAGGGAGTTAGCCCCCAAAATCACAGAATCACAGAATCGCAAGGGTTGGAAGGGACCTCGGGAGATCATCTAGTCCAACCCCCCTGCTAAAGCAGGCTCTTCTAGAGCATTCTACACAGGACTTCATCCAGGCGGGCCTTGAATATCTCCAGAGAAGGAGACTCCACAAGCTCCCTGGGCAGCCTGTTCCAGTGCTCCGTCACCCTTAGAGTAAACAAGTTCTTCCTCATATTCAACTGAAACCTCTTATGTTTCAGTTTGCACCCATTGCCCCTAGTCCTGTCGCTGGACACCACTGCAAACATAGAATCATAGAATCGCTTTGGTTGGAAAAGACCTTT
>NW_009258666.1:1230918-1240282 GCF_000687185.1 Egretta garzetta
GCTCTCCTCTGGACTCTTTCTAGGAGTTCCTCATCTTTCTTGAACTGGGGAGCCCAGAACTGGACACAGTACTCCAGGTGGGGTCTCAGCAGGGCAGAGTAGAGGGGGAGGAGAACCTCCCTCGCCCTGCTGGCCACACTCCTCTTAATACACCCCAGGATACCATTGGCCTTCAGACCAATCAGACTTTTAGAGCAACTAATTGAGGGATGAGCAGTCACCAAGAGCCCACAATATTGTACACACAAAACCCCCGCAGCTGCCTGCAGCCCTCCCAGACCCGTACCGCACAGCAGAGCAAGCTGCCTCCGCCACCAGGGGCTTCCCCAAGGCCTCAGCCTCCACCACGGCGATGGCAGCTCCCGGGGAGAACAGTAGCGCCCTGCGGAAACCTAGAGCGAGCCTTCGGGGTACTCCTGGCTCCATCCATCGGCGGTTTGTACCGATTCCCTGTGTTCGGGCCCCTCCAAGGGCATGGAGGACACGGTGCTGCCCCCAAACCACCATCCCCTTCTCTCTAAGGGTACTGGTTGCTCCCTCCTGCAGGCAGTGGGAAACCTCTGCGCTTACCTTCGCAGATAGCACTCACCCACGCGGGGGGGGGTGTGTTCACCCTCTCCAGGAGCAGCCCCGTGCGCACAGTCCCCCCGCAGAGCTCTCCCCGAGGATGAGCAGAGCCCCTGTGCCCGCCTGGCACATCAGGGTGACGAGGGGCTGCGTAGGGTTCACAGCCATCGATGCTGAGCCTCGGGGGATTCCTGGCGTGGCTGTTTTGAACTGGAGCTGAAATTCTGATATAGCGAGACCACAGGCACGGCCTTGCAGAACTAACACTGAATCAGAGAAATCTTGCTGAAGGAGGAGTTTATGATACGGAGATGAAGGAGTGCTGGGAGTGATCTTCTAAGGTTGATAAGCCTTCAAACTTGTCTGAGCCTCATCTTAGAGGCCCTCCTCATCGTGATAACAACACTTAAGTAATGCAAAAGTCACCAGCCTGATGCGTTTCAACATTTCAAAACCCCCTTCCCAGTGGGCGCAGAGCTGCTCTCTTCCCTGTCACAGGCCTCACGTGCCTTTCTCTTTGACACGGACAGGCAAAGCAGGGGATGAAGAAGAGGGAGGAGGAAAGTCCCCGCTTTTTACGGGCCAGAGGGTTAACAAGGAAATGCAGGGCTCCCCTTAACATTGTTTTACCTAAATGGGAAGCAGCTGCTGACAATTTTAGCAGAGGGGTGAAGGATGGGGGGTTGAGAGGTAGCGGGTGTGGGGAAGATTAAACAGCCGGTGCAGCACCTGCAGAAGAGGGTACCCCTGGTAACGCTGCCTCACTGGGGAGAGAGGCCGAGCAGCTCCTCCTCTGAGCAGAAGTAAGCCAGGGCATTTCTTTTTGACTTGGTGTAAAATTTCACCAAATCCGTGTAACGTCATCCCTCCATCAAAGGGATGTGCCTAGAACTGCTCAGTAACGCCCGCCCGCAGCGCCGTGACGGCACGTCTGCAGCCGGCGTGGAGCCGGAGGGAGAGCCCAGCGGGCAGGAGGGGAGGGTTTAGGAGGAGTCCAGGCGCTGACCTGCGCACAGAGGTGGAAGCCGTGGCTGCAGACGTGAGCAGATCGGCGGCGCTGGCTTCGGGGCGAGAGAGTTCAGAGGGACAAACCCCTCGTGCTGCTGGGCAGCGTGCCGTGCAAAACCAACCCCGAGTCCCTTCTGCACCTCCAAGGTCACCTCCCTGCCCTGGCTCCTGCCCGGCTCTTCCCAACTCCGACCTCCAGAGCTGGGTGAAAACAGTTTGCGTTCCATCTTTGATCCTTTATTACTATGGAATATCCAAAACAACAAAACCAACAACACAGTTACAAAAGGAGTTCACGGAGAAATGTGAAGCAGCCTGTGTTTGAAATGCTCTGTGTCACCGTACTGAGTCAAATATAAAACAATGCATATTTATACATATATAAAATATAAAAGGAACAATGCATCAGAAATGTATAAACAAGGGCGATGGAGGCCTTCGTGGTATTTACAATCAGAGATACGGCAGGGTGGGGGGCATGGGAGCAGGCAGTGTCCGTTCAACAGCGAGTTTTAACTGCGTCTGTGAAAGTCTGTGGAGAGAGAGAAGCTCAGAGCTGGGCTCAGCCCTGCTGGAAATGGTTTGAAGGTTCTGCATGACTGATGGTTTGGGAGAAAGCCAAAGCCTCGGCTTGGATCGCTCACGGGCCAAGGCAACCAGCGAGCAGAGGCAGTCCCCTGCCTCCGCCCAGCCTCTGACAGCCGTCTTACTGTAGCTTCATGTTCCCAGCTGTGAAACAGAAGGTCAGGCCCATTGCCAGAAGGGAATAAAATAAAATAAAATAAAAAATAATAATAATAATAAACTCAACAGAGAGAAGTTCCACATTCACATCGATAACAGATCTTCCAAGCAGTCTCCGGCCCGGCACCGCGAGGCCGAGGCCCTCCCTAGAGGCAGTGTATTCAAGTAAAGGCAACAAGTTGAGGCACTAGGCTGAGTTCTGTTGGGTCGAACTTGCCGGCTTTTGAGATAAGTCCCAGTAAGTGCTGCCTGCGGCGCTTTATAGCTCCTTGAGGATGATCTGGAACTTGTCCTCTGCTTCCACCATGTCCAGGAGAAAGGCCATGTGGTTGCTGTAGTGCTGGATGATGTTGTTGTCCATGTTCACCAGGATCCTACGGGAGAGGGAGAACAGCCAGGTCAGATGCAGCGCATGGAAAGGTTTGCAGAGCAGCTTAGTCGGGAGGGCTGGACGTGACTGCACACTCAGGATTCCCAGTCGTGAACTGGGAATAACGTCACTGACAAAGTCTTGTGGCACAGGGGCGGCCCTCTCCGAAATGTCTCCACACAAAATTCCCATTACAAATCGCCCTTCCTGCCCTGTTATCGATCAGCATCACGTTATCGCAGCCGCCCTCCTCGCTGCCTGCCAGCCGAGCGGGTCGGCCGCTGCCAGGCTGCTGCGGGAGTCACAGCCCTGGGCTGGCACCAGCAGGCACTGCAGCAGCATCCACCTTACCCAATTTGAGGGGCTCAGCCATGATTAATTAATCATGGCCACGATACAACACAAAGGAACGTCCTGCAGAGCTTTTCACAATTCTACCCTCGACATGCCTAGGCCCAGCGTTTGCTACACAGGCAAATTAATCTGGATTACGGCAGGGTGTGAATTTAGAGCAGAATTGCTCACTCCTTGCTTCTTGCCTGGGCGCTCTTGGGGGTGCGTTACTCTGAACAAGCTGGGACTGCTTTGGGAGTAGACGGAGGTGGTTTGGAATAGGGTTTGGAATAGGATGCCTTTCTCCTCTCCAGAGCAACCTCCCATGCAGACGTGCCCCGAGCATCGCCTGGGAGCCCTTTCCATGAGGAACACACGCAGGCGGGCTGAGCTACGCAGCCAGCTGGGCCAGCCGGTGGCAAATTCCCCCCCGCGCTCCGGGGCGCACCTCCAACCCTGCTGCAGATCACACAGCTGCTCTGACCTGGAATCAATTACATGGAGACACGGGGAGAAGGAAACATTTCAACAGCTGATTTAAACCTGAGGCTGCACTTCTGTGCCAGGCAAGAGCCCCTCATTACTGTAATGGCAGTAAGGGGGCAGCTTTGCATCACCCAGTGCGTTCCCATAAATCAGATGTGAAATTTGTAACTGTTTGGAGGAAACAAAGAGAACAAATTATCTTTCTTTGCAGAAAGCACATCCCCTCCAGGTTCCTGCTGGGGTCATTAATGGGGCAATAGCATTAATTGTGCAATGCTCCGGAAGCCAAGATTAAAAAGAAGAAAAAGAAAAGGCTGAGCATCTAACAAATCTAACAGTTTAACGGGCACAAACACGGGGCCCCAGTGTCCCTCCAGGGAATGCCTTGGAGGTCGGCACAGCCGCACGGGGTTGCAGCAGCTGGCTCCTGCCCATTTAGATGACAGTGCGTACGGGCAGGCTCGTCACAGCCCAGACGTCAGAGGTGAAGGTGGGAGCTCTGTCCGGGAGCTCTGTCTTCGTCTCCAGTCTGTTCTGGTGTCAGCTTCGTCCCAGGGCTCGACACTGCGCTGCCTTTCAGCCCCGCACAAAACACTTTACTGACAGGCTATTAATCCTGCCATGGCACAGTCGTAGAATCACAGAATCATTTAGGTTGGAAAAGCCCTTTAAGATCATCAAGCCCAACCGTTCCCCTACCCCTGCCATCCCACCACTAAACCCTGTCCCTCAGCACCGCATCTGCCCAGCTTTTAAATCCCCCCAGGGATGGGGACTCGACCCCTTCGCTGCGCAGCCCCTTCCAGTGCCTGACAGCCCTTTGGGGAAGGAATTTTTCCTAATGTCCAACCTAAACCTGCCCTGGTGCAACTTGAGGCCATTTCATCTTGTCCTAAAGGGCACAGAAGGGCATCCCACCCAGCACAAGGGGGAGGCTGAGGCACGGGCTCTGACACCCTCTGGGGGTTGGTCCCGGTGAATCTTCACCTCCTGGCACCAGACGGGAGCGGTGCTGGGGCTGCCTGGCAGCGCAGGGCCTGGCTGCCCAAGCCCTGCGCCCCAGGGAGACTGGCCTCCAACGGGTGCCCCCAGAGGGGCAGCGTGGATACCCAGGGGTGGGTCATCACAAAAAGCCTTGCAGCAGAGCTGCTCCCATTATCTCGGGCTATCTTAGCGCAGGAAGCCAGAGAAGTCACCCGGGCCTCTCGCTACCACGCTTCCATCTGATTTCTCAACCACAAAAGATTCAATGGAGTGTTGATTAGGAATCTGAGCCCTGTATTGTTTTTCTAGACCAAACCTCACCAAGATACGAAATTACTTATTACTGCTCTTGAGTCACCCTGAGACTAAGTTCATCTGAATGAGCTCATCACTCTGAGGCGGCCCATGGCTGATGGTAGATCCTCCCCTGCTGTAAATCCAGGTAGCACCACAGAGCTTCACTGGTTTACACCAGATGAAGATCTGCCCCTCAAGCTGTAATTACCAAGAGAGGATTGCTTAGGGTGGAGCAATAGGGTAAAATTATTCAAAGGAAAATTAAATCCAGGGGAGCAGGGATTGTGCCTGTCCCTGCCACCTAGTAGACTGGAGAAAATCTTGTACGTCCCCCATGCTTCAGCAATAACCCGTGGCATCAGTCGTGCCCCCGCCTTCATTAAGCTAGGTGTCAGTTGGGGCTTTTTTTAATCTCATTTCCAGTTGTTGCCTTTTCTTTTCATTAGATACCATTTTGGGGAAGAAACAGAAAGGACATCTGCCTGTTTTCCCTCCCAATTATTATTAAACATTATTAAACAACATTCACTCCTTATCAGATCAAGTAATGAACCAAAGCAAAACAAAGTATAGGTGGCCTCTCCCCTGAAGCGGTGCCATTTCCTGGTCCACCTGCAAACTCATCAGCGCTTGGATCTCTCTCGCCGTGCAGGTGCTCACAGTCAGCTGGTTCCGAAAACTCCAGCCCAAGCTGGAGGTACGGAGAGGAGTTGTTGTGTGATGACAGCCTGATGACCTGTGATGGCCACATCACAAGCCGCCACCACAGGTGACACACCTGAGCCTCGGCTCCATCCTGAAGCTGTAAGAATAAACTGACCACCCCTGTCTTCGCAGTTCTTCTTCGAGATCAGACTTGAGGCACCCCCTGACTGAAGGCGGATGGCACAAGGCCTCTCTTGAGGCCGCCAGTGTTGCTCTTTTTCTTTGGGGAGAAAATTTCCTTTTCCGGGGCTGGTGGATGAGCAGCATCTAGCAGCACTGAGGGCCCCGCGTTCAGGAACAGGTGGAAGAGCCTCCTGACAAATTTGGATACCTCACTATGGCCCATCCATAATCTTAAAATTAGGACCATATCTAAAACCCCTTCTAAATGGGGAAAGGTTGCTCAGTTATGGATTTAGAAGGGAGGGGGTTGTAACAGCATCCCAGTTCAGTGACACCATGTCACAGCACGGAGGAGAAACCACTGCCTCTGCCTCTCCCCTTCCCTCCTTGCAGCTACCTCCAAGCCTCACTTCAGCTCTGCTCCCTTGAAGCAAACAGGCTACGTCCCATGGGGATCAAAGGAGTTCGAAGATCCCATCCAAGGAGCTTTAGGACTTTCTCACCTCACTGTCACCAGAAAGCAAATGCAGCAGCAGAGTTTTGGTCTAACCCTCACTCCCAAGGACTCTGTTCCCTTGTTTTGTTACACAGAGGACGTCTTCAGGGGGCCACGCTAGTGTGAAGAGCAGGGCTGCATAACGCAGGAGCTGTCATCAGCCTTGCTTTTCTGCCTGTCTCTCCCCATGCTCAAACTCTGGACCAGGGCCAGCAACAACAATGAGTTCATCTCCCAGGCAGTCACTGCTGCTTGCAAAGCCTGATTATATCTCGCTCGCTCTGCAAGAAGGGCTCTGGATTCAGCTTTATGAAAATAAGCTTGGGAGTTTATGAGTCGTTCTCTTTCCATCAGCTGAAGGGAGAACTTGCTGCCAGAGATGGGGGCAAACCAGAGGGAGTTCTTAGTCCAGAAAACAGTTCTGAAAGTAGTGCAGGCTCCACAAGAAGACCATGGCCCTCCACGGAAGATTCAGCTCATGCAAACTAGCACCGCTCCCTCTCAGCCACGGGGGAGATCCACATGGATCCATGGTCACTAACACACACCATGTTGAAATCCCTTCAGAAGCCATCTCACATTTACTGCAAACCTCACCTGTCAGCCCCGGTAGAGCTGTGCCCGTCTCCCAGCAGCACCTGACGAGCGTCTCAAGTGGGACCTGCCTTTCTGTACTGGGGCTGCCCAAGAGCCACCAGTGCCCAGACGGGTCTGCTCCATCACCCCCCAAAGTAAGTGTCAAGTTTCCTGTTGACCCCCCTGGTCTGGGGATGGGATGGTGAAGCTGGGAACAGACACTCCCCTTCCAGATCTCCCCTCTTCTCCACTGGGGCTGCCCATGCTCTTATTTAATGAGTACAGTCTCTTTCTGAGCCCGGGACATTTAGGCACTTGGTTTGGAGAAGCAAACATTTATACCTCTCTGATGGCAATAAGATAAGTTCTCCATAACCTCAGGCTTTTAGACTGAGACACAAAGGATCACCCATTAAACTACCCAAACAATTCCTCCTTCATCCAACTTCCTTTCCTTGAGAGACTTTACACTCCAAACAAATATAATACAAACAAGCATTATCCCAAATCTTTAAAGCCTAGAAAGATCTGAGTTTTATATGCTCCAAATAGCAGAGACTCACATGGCTTTACTTTTTATTATCTTGTTAAAACGGTATTTCAGCCTATGGCAGGGTACCAAAGAGAATGGGGTTTTAGAGGCGCAGCATAAAAGCAGATGAGAGATTAGCTTACCCTCTTTTGCATTTTTTGTAGACTTTATAAATGCTTTCTTCAGGAAGCCCATATTTTTCTGAAATCTGTGAGAGAAAACATGGCAATTCTTTGTACTTGTAAAATGAAATTCCTATGATAAAAATCAAAGATAACACTGAGCCAGGGGTATTGAGCAGCAAAGGATTCCCCCTCCCTTTTACTCAAGAAAAAAGGGCTGAAGCAATGATCTGGACAGGACAATTTGAACATCTCTGAGCCTTGCAGCGGGCAGGCGGGCAGGCTGCAGCTTGGCCTCGGTTCTCTTTCTGGCGGCTGCTGCCAGGCCAGGAACCTTGGGGAACAGCCTTAATTTTCTTTCTCTCATTCCTTGGCCAGTTTGGGACTTGATGCTTCGACCTGCTGGGCACAGAGAGCGCTGAGCTTTTCCCTTGCTGATGCAGCCAAAGGTGAGAGAAACTACAGAAAGTGTTTGACTGTGGCTGCTTCTGACTGCGGCTTTTGCTCAGGTGTTCGCTGACCTGCAAAGCTTTCCGGCAGCCCTCTCCTAGGCCAGTGCAGTTACGGTCTTAGGACGACAGCAGTTTTGTAGCTTTCTTACAAGCATTTTCTGTAAAGGTTTTTGACTCTCCAGTGAGGGATGGGGGAGGGAGAAGATGGCAAAGAATCCTCTGTGCTGACATTTTTCAAACTCTCTGTTTTTAAAAGTTTGTAAAACCAACAGAGCTTAAAGTACAGCCATAAAGCCACCCCAAATCTGGGAGGTTTATTGTTTGTTTCCTTCCCAGCAGTCTCTGAAGAGAGGTGGGCTATCAGAGATGCTGCTGATAATCATCACAGAAATATGTCTGTGTGTTCCTCAAACACAACACAGGGAATTCCAGCACGAGGCCAGAACTGGCTTCAGATTGCACATCTACAGCCTTGAGAACAGAAAGGTTGTTTTACAATGGAAAATATTAACGTGGTGTCACAAGAGGAGACTTATATTATGATCTGAACAAAACATCTTGCCATAAGGCGTGTTCCTCCCCGCTGCAGCACTGAGAACGCACAGCCCATGCCAGGAGCTGTGGGTAGAATTTACCTGCTGCTCACAATTTCAATTTCCATTTCTGCTCTCAAGAGAAAGCAGACATGAGATATAAGCAGCCTTCTGTCCAGTTTCCTGTACACCAAGTATCAGTGCCCTTTTGTCTGCAGTTTGTTCATGTGCCACAGTTTTCTGATAACACTTACAGCTGTTCTGAGGCCCTGGAGATCTGGTGTCTTCAACATGAGAGCATCAAACACTTCCTCTGACTCCCTCCGCACATACAACAAGACTGAAAGAGATAAGGCACAGCGCTGGATCAGGGCTCTTTAAAGCACGTTCTCAGAGTGATGTCGCCTCATGTAACTCAAGATCCAAGGTTCCTTGGATCAAATGAGGCGCTACATTCACAAAGAGTTCCCATCCCAGGCATTACCTCTCTGAGGATCTTCTTCCTTGGTTTGTTTTGGAGGTATCGGGTCAAACTCATCTGTGAACGAGGCACCACTCCGTTTTAAGGGCAGCCTAAGCAAAAGGAACACAGTACTCTCAAGAGGACAGAACAATAGCAGCAAACAAAACAATTCCAGCACTTGAACTTTTGATTGAACGACCAATTACTCCAAGAAACATCCAGCAATTAAATATCGGGTTTGTAATTACGGCAGCAGAGCATCTACCAGAGTTGCAGCTTCCTGCGTAATGCATAGAATCATGGAATCATAGAATCATAGAATGTTTTGGGTTGGAAGGGACCCCTAGAGGTCATCTAGTCCAACCCCCCTGCAGGGGCAGGGACACCGCTAACCAGATCAGGTTGCTCAGAGCCCCGTCCAACCTGGCCTTGAATGCTTCCAGGGATGGGGCCTCCACCACCTCTCTGGGCAACCTGTTCCAGTGTTTCACCACCCTCATTGTAAAGAATTTCTTCCTTATATCCAGTCTAAACCTACCCTGGTTTAGTTTAAAACCATTACCCCTTGTCCTG